>NC_034190.2:2983658-3018658 GCF_002021735.2 Oncorhynchus kisutch | reverse complement strand
GATGGGGAGATGGTGTTCATAATGATGGGGAGATTGTGTGATGGGGAGATGGTGTTCATAATGATGAGGAGATGGTGTTCAGAATGATGGGGAGATGGTGTTCGTAATGATGAGGAGATGGTGTGATGGGGAGATGGTGTTCATAATGATGGGGAGATGGTGGTCATAATGATGGGGAGATGGTTTTCATAATGATGGGGAGATGGTGTTCATAATGATGGGGAGATGGTGTGATGGGAAGATGGTGTTCATAATGATGGGGAGATGGTGTTCATAATGATGGGGAGGTGGTGTTCATAATGATGGGGAGATGGTGTTCATAATGATGTGGAGATGGTGTTCATAATGATGGGGAGATGGTGTTCATAATGATGGGGAGATGGTGTTCATAATGATGGGGAGATGGTGTTCATAATGATGAGGAGATGGTGTGATGGGGAGATGGTGTTCATAATGATGAGGAGATGGTGTTCATAATGATGGGGAGATGGTGTTCATAATGATGGGGAGATGGTGTTCATAATGATGGGAGGATGGTGTTCATAATGATGGGGAGATGGTGTATGGGAGGATGGTGTTCATAATGATGAGGAGATAGTGTTCATAATGATGGGGAGATGGTGTGATGGGGAGATGGTGTTCATAATGATGGGGAGATGGTGTGATGGGGAGATAGTGTTCATAATGATGAGGAGATGGTGTTCATAATGATGGGAGAATGGTGTTCATAATGATGGGGAGATGGTGTGATGGGGAGATGGTGTTCATAATGATGGGGAGATGGTGTGCATAATGATGGGGAGATGGTGTTCATAATGATGGGGAGATGGTGTGCATAATGATGGGGCGATGGTGTGCATAATGATGGGGAGATGGTGTTCATAATGATGGGGAGATGGTGTGCTTAATGATGGGGAGATGGTGTTCATAATGATGGGGAGATGGTGTGATGGGGAGATGGTGTTCATAATGATGGGGAGATGGTGGATGGGGAGATGGTGTTCACAATGATGGGGAGATGGTGTTCATAATGATGGGGAGATGGTGTTCATAATGATGGGGAGATGGTGTTCATAATGATTGGGAGATGGTGTTCATAATGATGGGGAGATGGTGTGATGGGGAGATGGTGTTCATAATGATGGGGAGATGGTGTTCATAATGATGGGGAGATGGTGTGCATTATGATGGGGAGATGGTGTTCATAATGATGGGGAGATGGTGTTCATAATGATGGGGAGATGGTGTGATGGGGAAATGGTGTTCATTATGATGGGGAGATGGTGTTCATAATGTTTAGGAGATGGTGTTCATAATGATGGGGAGATGGTGTTCATAATGATGGGGAGATGGTGTTCATAATGATGGGGAGATGGTGTTCATAATGATGGGAGGATGGTGTTCATAATGATGAGGAGATGGTGTTCATAATGATGGGGAGATGGTGTGATGGGGAGATGGTGTTCATAATGATGAGGATATGGTGTGATGGGGAGATGGTGTTCATAATGATGAGGAGATGGTGTTCATAATGATGGGGAGATGGTGTTCATAATGATGGGGAGATGGTGTTCATAATGATGGGAGGATGGTGTTCATAATGATGGGGAGATGGTGTTCATAATGATGGGAGGATGGTGTTCATAATGATGAGGAGATGGTGTTCATAATGATGGGGAGATGGTGTGATGGGAGGATGGTGTTCATAATGATGGGGAGATGGTGTGATGGGGAGATGGTGTTCATAATGATGGGGAGATGGTGTGCATAATGATGGGGAGATGGTGTTCATAATGATGGGGAGATGGTGTGCATAATGATGGGGAGATGGTGTTCATAATGATGGGGAGATGGTGTTCATAATGATGGGGAGATGGTGTGATGGGAGATGGTGTTCATAATGATGGGGAGATGGTTGATGGGGAGATGGTGTTCATAATGATGGGGAGATGTGTCATAATGATGGGGAGATGGTGTTCATAATGATGGGGAGATGGTGTTCATAATGATGGGGAGATGGTGTTCATAATGATGGGGAGATGGTGTTTCATAATGATGGGGAGATGGTGTTCATAATGATGGGGAGATGGTGTGATGGGGAGATGGTGTTCATAATGATGGGGAGATGGTGTGCATAATTATGTGGAGAAGGTGTTAATAATGATGGGGAGATGGTGTTCATAATGATGGGGAGATGGTGTGATGTGAAGATGGTGTTCATAATGATGGGGAGATGGTGTTCATAATGATGGGGAGATTGTGTGATGGGAAGATGGTGTTCATAATGATGAGGAGATGGTGTTCAGAATGATGGGGAGATGGTGTTCGTAATGATGAGGAGATGGTGTGATGGGGAGATGGTGTTCATAATGATGGGGAGATGGTGGTCATAATGATGGGGAGATGGTTTTCATAATGATGGGGAGATGGTGTTCATAATGATGGGAGATGGTGTGATGGGAAGATGGTGTTCATAATGATGGGGAGATGGTGTTCATAGTGATGGGGAGATGGTGTTCATAATGATGGGGAGATGGTGTTCATAATGATGGGGAGGTGGTGTTCATAATGATGGGGAGATGGTGTTCATAATGATGTGGAGATGGTGTTCATAATGATGGGGAGATGGTGTTCATAATGATGGGGAGATGGTGTTCATAATGATGGGGAGGTGGTGTTCATAATGATGGGGAGATGGTGTTCATAATGATGGGGAGATGGTGTTCATAATGATGGGGAGATGGTGTTCATAATGATGGGGAGATGGTGTTCATAATGATGGGGAGATGGTGTTCATAATGATGGGGAGATGGTGTGATGGGGAGATGGTGTTCATAATGATGGGGAGATGGTGTGCATAATTATGTGGAGAAGGTGTTAATAATGATGGGGAGATGGTGTTCATAATGATGGGGAGATGGTGTGATGTGAAGATGGTGTTCATAATGATGGGGAGATGGTGTTCATAATGATGGGGAGATTGTGTGATGGGAGATGGTGTTCATAATGATGAGGAGATGGTGTTCAGAATGATGGGGAGATGGTGTTCGTAATGATGAGGAGATGGTGTGATGGGGAGATGGTGTTCATAATGATGGGGAGATGGTGGTCATAATGATGGGGAGATGGTTTTCATAATGATGGGGAGATGGTGTTCATAATGATGGGGAGATGGTGTGATGGGAAGATGGTGTTCATAATGATGGGGAGATGGTGTTCATAGTGATGGGGAGATGGTGTTCATAATGATGGGGAGATGGTGTTCATAATGATGGGGAGGTGGTGTTCATAATGATGGGGAGATGGTGTTCATAATGATGTGGAGATGGTGTTCATAATGATGGGGAGATGGTGTTCATAATGATGAGGAGATGGTGTTCAGAATGATGGGGAGATGGTGTTCATAATGATGGGGAGATAGTGTTCATAATGATGGGGAGATGGTGTTCATAATGATGAGGAGATGGTGTTCATAATGATGGGGAGATGGTGTTCATAATGATGGGAGGATGGTGTTCACAATGATGGGGAGATGGTGTGATGGGGAGATGGTGTTCATAATGATGGGGAGATGGTGTGATGGGGAGATAGTGTTCATAATGATGAGGAGATTGTGTTCATAATGATGGGAGGATGGTGTTCATAATGATGGGGAGATGGTGTGATGGGGAGATGTTGTTCATAATGATTGGGAGATGGTGTGCATAATGATGGGGAGATGGTGTGCATAATGATGGGGAGATGGTGTGCATAATTATGGGGAGATGGTGTTCATAATGATGGGGAGATGGTGTTCATAATGATGGGGGGATGGTGTTCATAATGATGAGGTGATGGTGTTCATAATGATGAGGAGATGGTGTTCATAATGATGGGGAGATGGTGTTCATAATGATGGGGAGATGGTGTTCATAATGATGGGGAGATGGTGTTCATAATGATGGGGAGATGGTGTTCATAATGATGGGGAGATGGTGTTCATAATGATGGGGGAGATGGTGTTCATAATGATGAGGAGATGGTGTTCATAATGATGGGGAGATTGTGTTCATAATGATAGGGAGATGGTGTGATGGGAGATGGTGTTCATAATGATGGGGAGATGGTGTTCATAATGATGGGGAGATGGTGTTCATAATGATGGGGAGATGGTGTTCATAATGATGGGGAGATGGTGTTCATAATGATGGGGAGATGGTGTTCATAATGATGGGGAGATGGTGTTCATAATGATGAGGAGATGGTGTTCATAATGATGGGGAGATTGTGTTCATAATGATAGGGAGATGGTGTGATGGGAGATGGTGTTCATAATGATGGGGAGATGGTGTTCATAATGATGGGGAGATGGTGTGATGGGAAGATGGTGTGCATAATGATGGGGAGATGGTGTTCATAATGATGGGGAGATGGTGTTCATAATGATGGGGAGATGGTGTGATGGGGAGATGGTGTTCATAATGATGGGGAGATGGAGTGCATAATGATGTGGAGAAGGTGTTCATAATGATGGGGAGATGGTGTTCATAATGATGGGGAGATGGTGTGATGGGAAGATGGTGTGCATAATGATGTGGAGATGGTGTTCATAATGATGGGGAGATGGTGTTCATAATGATGCGGAGATGGTGTGATGGGGTGATGGTGTGATGGGGAGATGGTGTTCATAATGATGAGTAGATGGTGTTCATAATGATGGGGAGATGGTGTTCATAATGATGGGGAGATGGTGTGATGGGAAGATGGTGTGCATAATGATGAGTAGATGGTGTTCATAATGATGGGGAGATGGTGTTCATAATGATGGGGAGATGGTGTTCATAATGATGGGGAGATGGTGTGATGGGAAGATGGTGTGCATAATGATGTGGAGATGGTGTTCATAATGATGGGGAGATGGTGTTCATAATGATGGGGAGATGGTGTGATGGGAAGATGGTGTTCATAATGATGGGGAGATGGTGTGCATAATGATGGGGAGATGGTGTTCATAATGATGGGGAGATGGTGTGCATAATGATGGGGAGATGGTGTGCATAATGATGGGGAGATGGTGTGATGTGAAGATGGTGTTCATAATGATGGGGAGATGGTGTGCATAATGATGGGGAGATGGGTGTGATGTGAAGATGGTGTTCATAATGATGGGGAGATGGTATTCATAATGATGGGGAGATGGTGTGATGGGGAGATGGTGTTCATAATGATGGGGAGATGGTGTTCATAATGATGTGGAGATGGTGTTCATAATGATGGGGAGATGGTTTTCATAATGATGGGGAGATGGGTGTTCATAATGATGGGGAGATGGTGTTCATAATGATGAGGAGATGTTGTTAATAATGATGAATAGATGGTGTTCATAATGATGGGGAGATGGTGTGATGGGAAGATGGTGTTCATAATGATGGGGGAGATGGTGTTCATAATGATGGGGAGATGGTGTTCATAATGATGGGGAGGTGGTGTTCATAATGATGGGGAGATGGTGTTCATAATGATGGGGAGATGGTGTTCATAATGATGGGGAGATGGTGTTCATAATGATGGGGAGATGGTGTTCATAATGATGGGGAGATGGTGTTCATAATGATGGGAGATGGTGTGATGGGGAGATGGTGTTCATAATGATGGGGAGATGGTGTGCATAATTATGTGGAGAAGGTGTTAATAATGATGGGGAGATGGTGTTCATAATGATGGGGAGATGGTGTGATGTGAAGATGGTGTTCATAATGATGGGGAGATGGTGTTCATAATGATGGGGAGATTGTGTGATGGGGAGATGGTGTTCATAATGATGAGGAGATGGTGTTCAGAATGATGGGGAGATGGTGTTCGTAATGATGAGGAGATGGTGTGATGGGGAGATGGTGTTCATAATGATGGGGAGATGGTGGTCATAATGATGGGGAGATGGTTTTCATAATGATGGGGAGATGGTGTTCATAATGATGGGGAGATGGTGTGCATAATTATGTGGAGAAGGTGTTAATAATGATGGGGAGATGGTGTTCATAATGATGGGGAGATGGTGTGATGTGAAGATGGTGTTCATAATGATGGGGAGATGGTGTTCATAATGATGGGGAGATTGTGTGATGGGGAGATGGTGTTCATAATGATGAGGAGATGGTGTTCAGAATGATGGGGAGATGGTGTTCGTAATGATGAGGAGATGGTGTGATGGGGAGATGGTGTTCATAATGATGGGGGAGATGGTGGTCATAATGATGGGGAGATGGTTTTCATAATGATGGGGAGATGGTGTTCATAATGATGGGGAGATGGTGTGATGGGAAGATGGTGTTCATAATGATGGGGAGATGGTGTTCATAGTGATGGGGAGATGGTGTTCATAATGATGGGGAGATGGTGTTCATAATGATGGGGAGGTGGTGTTCATAATGATGGGGAGATGGTGTTCATAATGATGTGGAGATGGTGTTCATAATGATGGGGAGATGGTGTTCATAATGACGAGGAGATGGTGTTCAGAATGATGGGGAGATGGTGGTTCATAATGATGGGGAGATAGTGTTCATAATGATGGGGAGATGGTGTTCATAATGATGAGGAGATGGTGTTCATAATGATGGGGAGATGGTGTTCATAATGATGGGAGGATGGTGTTCACAATGATGGGGAGATGGTGTGATGGGGAGATGGTGTTCATAATGATGGGGAGATGGTGTGATGGGGAGATAGTGTTCATAATGATGAGGAGATTGTGTTCATAATGATGGGAGGATGGTGTTCATAATGATGGGGAGATGGTGTGATGGGGAGATGTTGTTCATAATGATTGGAGATGGTGTGCATAATGATGGGGAGATGGTGTGCATAATGATGGGGAGATGGTGTGCATAATTATGGGGAGATGGTGTTCATAATGATGGGGAGATGGTGTTCATAATGATGGGGGATGGTGTTCATAATGATGAGGTGATGGTGTTTCATAATGATCGAGGAGATGGTGTTCCTAATGCATGGGAGATGGTGTTCATAATGATGGGGAGATGGTGTTCATAATGATGGGGAGATGGTGTTCATAATGATGGGGAGATGGTGTTCATAATGATGGGGAGATGGTGTTCATAATGATGGGGAGATGGTGTTCATAATGATGAGGAGATGGTGTTCATAATGATGGGGAGATTGTGTTCATAATGATAGGGAGATGGTGTGATGGGAGATGGTGTTCATAATGATGGGGAGATGGTGTTCATAATGATGGGGAGATGGTGTTCATAATGATGGGGAGATGGTGTTCATAATGATGGGGAGATGGTGTTCATAATGATGGGGAGATGGTGTTCATAATGATGGGGAGATGGTGTTCATAATGATGAGGAGATGGTGTTCATAATGATGGGGAGATGTGTTCATAATGATGGGAGATGGTGTGATGGGAGATGGTGTTCATAATGATGGGAGATGGTGTTCATAATGATGGGGAGATGGTGTGATGGGAAGATGGTGTGCATAATGATGGGGAGATGGTGTTCATAATGATGGGAGATGGTGTTCATAATGATGGGGAGATGGTGTGATGGGGAGATGGTGTTCATAATGATGGGGAGATGGTGTGCATAATGATGTGGAGAAGGTGTTCATAATGATGGGAGATGGTGTTCATAATGATGGGGAGATGGTGTGATGGGAAGATGGTGTTCATAATGATGTGGAGATGGTGTTCATAATGATGGGGAGATGGTGTTCATAATGATGGGAGATGGTGTGATGGGTGATGGTGTGATGGGGAGATGGTGTTCATAATGATGAGTAGATGGTGTTCATAATGATGGGGAGATGGTGTTCATAATGATGGGGAGATGGTGTGATGGGAGATGGTGTGCATAATGATGAGTAGATGGTGTTCATAATGATGGGGAGATGGTGTTCATAATGATGGGGAGATGGTGTTCATAATGATGGGGAGATGGTGTGATGGGAAGATGGTGTTCATAATGATGGGGAGATGGTGTTCATAATGATGGGGAGATGGTGTTCATAATGATGGGGAGATGGTGTGATGGGAAGATGGTGTTCATAATGATGGGGAGATGGTGTGCATAATGATGGGGAGATGGTGTTCATAATGATGGGGAGATGGTGTGCATAATGATGGGGAGATGGTGTGCATAATGATGGGGAGATGGTGTGATGTGAAGATGGTGTTCATAATGATGGGGAGATGGTGTGCATAATGATGGGGAGATGGTGTGATGTGAAGATGGTGTTCATAATGATGGGGAGATGGTGTTCATAATGATGGGGAGATGGTGTGATGGGGAGATGGTGTTCATAATGATGGGGAGATGGTGTTCATAATGATGTGGAGATGGTGTTCATAATGATGGGGAGATGGTTTTCATAATGATGGGGAGATGGTTTCATAATGATGGGGAGATGGTGTTCATAATGATGAGGAGATGGTGTTAATAATGATGGGAGATGGTGTTCATAATGATGGGGAGATGGTGTCATAATGATGTGGAGATGGTGTTCATAATGATGGGGAGATGGTGTTCATAATGATGGGGAGATGGTGTGATGGGAAGATGGTGTTCATAATGATGTGGAGATGGTGTTCATAATGATGGGGAGATGGTGTTCATAATGATGGGGAGATGGTGTGATGGGGTGATGGTGTGATGGGAGATGGTGTTCATAATGATGGGGAGATGGTGTTCATAATGATGGGGAGATGGTGTTCATAATGATGGGGAGATGGTGGTGTGATGGGAAGATGGTGTTCATAATGATGGGGAGATGGTGTTCATAATGATGGGAGATGGTGTTCATAATGATGGGGAGATGGTGTTCATAATGATGGGGAGATGGTGTGATGGGAGATGGTGTGCATAATGATGTGGAGATGGTGTTCATAATGATGGGGAGATGGTGTTCATAATGATGGGGAGATGGTGTGATGGGAAGATGGTGTTCATAATGATGGGGAGATGGTGTGCATAATGATGGGGAGATGGTGTTCATAATGATGGGGAGATGGTGTGCATAATGATGGGGAGATGGTGTTCATAATGATGGGGAGATGGTGTGATGTGAAGATGGTGTTCATAATGATGGGGAGATGGTGTTCATAATGATGGGGAGATGGTGTGATGTGGAGATGGTGTTCATAATGATGGGGAGATGGTGTTCATAATGATGGGGAGATGGTGTGATGGGGAGATGGTGTTCATAATGATGGGGAGATGGTGTTCATAATGATGTGGAGATGGTGTTCATAATGATGGGGAGATGGTTTCATAATGATGGGGAGATGGTGTTCATAATGATGGGGAGATGGTGTTCATAATGATGAGGAGATGGTGTTCATAATGATGAATAGATGGTGTTCATAATGATGGGGAGATGGTGTGATGGGAAGATGGTGTTCATAATGATGGGGAGATGGTGTTCATAATGATGGGGAGATGGTGTTCATAATGATGGGGAGATGGTGTTCATAATGATGGGGAGATGGTGTTCATAATGATGGGGAGATGGTGTTCATAATGATGGGGAGATGGTGTTCATAATGATGGGGAGATGGTGTTCATAATGATGGGGAGATGGTGTTCATAATGATGGGGAGATGGTGTGATGGGGAGATGGTGTTCATAATGATGGGGAGATGGTGTGCATAATGATGTGGAGATGGTGTTCATAATGATGGGGAGATGGTGTTCATAATGATGGGGAGATGGTGTGATAAGAGACAGGGAAGATGGTGTTCATAATGATGGGGAGATGGTGTTCATAATGATGGGGAGATGGTGTGATGGGGAGATGGTGTTCATAATGATGGGGAGATGGTGTTCATAATGATGGGAGATGGTGTTCATAATGATGGGGAGATGGTGTGATGGGGAGATGGTGTTCATAATGATGGGGAGATGGTGGTCATAATGATGGGGAGATGGTGTTCATAATGATGGGGAGATGGTGTTCATAATGATGGGGAGATGGTGTGCATAATTATGTGGAGAAGGTGTTCATAATGATGGGGAGATGGTGTTCATAATGATGGGAGATGGTGTGATGTGAAGATGGTGTTCATAATGATGGGGAGATGGTGTTCATAATGATGGGGAGATTGTGTGATGGGGAGATGGTGTTCATAATGATGAGGAGATGGTGTTCATAATGATGGGGAGATGGTGTTCATAATGATGGGGAGATGGTGTGATGGGGAGATGGTGTTCATAATGATGGGGAGATGGTGGTCATAATGATGGGGAGATGGTTTTCATAATGATGGGGAGATGGTGTTCATAATGATGGGGAGATGGTGTGATGGGAAGATGGTGTTCATAATGATGGGGAGATGGTGTTCATAGTGATGGGGAGATGGTGTTCATAATGATGGGGAGATGGTGTTCATAATGATGGGGAGGTGGTGTTCATAATGATGGGGAGATGGTGTTCATAATGATGTGGAGATGGTGTTCATAATGATGGGGAGATGGTGTTCATAATGATGAGGAGATGGTGTTCAGAATGATGGGGAGATGGTGTTCATAATGATGGGGAGATGGTGTTCATAATGATGGGGAGATGGTGTTCATAATGATGAGGAGATGGTGTTCATAATGATGGGGAGATGGTGTTCATAATGATGGGAGGATGGTGTTCACAATGATGGGGAGATGGTGTGATGGGGAGATGGTGTTCATAATGATGGGGAGATGGTGTGATGGGGAGATGGTGTTCATAATGATGAGGAGATGGTGTTCATAATGATGGGAGGATGGTGTTCATAATGATGGGGAGATGGTGTGATGGGGAGATGTTGTTCATAATGATGGGAGATGGTGTGCATAATGATGGGGAGATGGTGTGCATAATGATGGGGAGATGGTGTGCATAATGATGGGGAGATGGTGTTCATAATGATGGGGAGATGGTGTTCATAATGATGGGGGGATGGTGTTCATAATGATGAGGTGATGGTGTTCATAATGATGAGGAGATGGTGTTCATAATGATGGGGAGATGGTGTTCATAATGATGGGGAGATGGTGTTCATAATGATGGGGAGATGGTGTTCATAATGATGGGGAGATGGTGTTCATAATGATGGGGAGATGGTGTTCATAATGATGGGGAGATGGTGTTCATAATGATGAGGAGATGGTGTTCATAATGATGGGGAGATTGTGTTCATAATGATAGGGAGATGGTGTGATGGGAGATGGTGTTCATAATGATGGGGAGATGGTGTTCATAATGATGGGGAGATGGTGTTCATAATGATGGGGAGATGGTGTTCATAATGATGGGGAGATGGTGTTCATAATGATGGGGAGATGGTGTTCATAATGATGGGGAGATGGTGTTCATAATGATGAGGAGATGGTGTTCATAATGATGGGGAGATGGTGTTCATAATGATGGGAGATGGTGTGATGGGAGATGGTGTTCATAATGATGGGGAGATGGTGTTCATAATGATGGGGAGATGGTGTGATGGGAAGATGGTGTGCATAATGATGGGGAGATGGTGTTCATAATGATGGGGAGATGGTGTTCATAATGATGGGGAGATGGTGTGATGGGGAGATGGTGTTCATAATGATGGGGAGATGGAGTGCATAATGATGTGGAGATGGTGTTCATAATGATGGGGAGATGGTGTTCATAATGATGGGGAGATGGTGTGATGGGAAGATGGTGTGCATAATGATGTGGAGATGGTGTTCATAATGATGGGGAGATGGTGTTCATAATGATGGGGAGATGGTGTGATGGGGTGATGGTGTGATGGGGAGATGGTGTTCATAATGATGGAGAGATGGTGTTCATAATGATGGGGAGATGGTGTTCATAATGATGGGGAGATGGTGTGATGGGAAGATGGTGTTCATAATGATGGGTAGATGGTGTTCATAATGATGGGGAGATGGTGTTCATAATGATGGGGAGATGGTGTTCATAATGATGGGGAGATGGTGTGATGGGAGATGGTGTGCATAATGATGTGGGATGGTGTTCATAATGATGGGGAGATGGTGTTCATAATGATGGGGAGATGGTGTGATGGGAAGATGGTGTTCATAATGATGGGGAGATGGTGTGCATAATGATGGGGAGATGGTGTTCATAATGATGGGGAGATGGTGTTCATAATGATGGGGAGATGGTGTTCATAATGATGGGGAGATGGTGTGATGTGAAGATGGTGTTCATAATGATGGGGAGATGGTGTGCATAATGATCGGGAGATGGTGTGATGTGAAGATGGTGTCCATAATGATGGGGAGATGGTATTCATAATGATGGGGAGATGGTGTGATGGGGAGATGGTGTTCATAATGATGGGGAGATGGTGTTCATAATGATGTGGAGATGGTGTTCATAATGATGGGGAGATGGTTTTCATAATGATGGGGAGATGGTGTTCATAATGATGGGGAGATGGTGTTCATAATGATGGGGAGATGTTGTTAATAATGATGGGGAGATGGTGTTCATAATGATGGGGAGATGGTGTGATGGGAAGATGGTGTTCATAATGATGGGGAGATGGTGTTCATAATGATGGGGAGATGGTGTTCATAATGATGGGGAGATGGTGTTCATAATGATGGGGAGATGGTGTTCATAATGATGGGGAGATGGTGTTCATAATGATGGGGAGATGGTGTTCATAATGATGGGGAGATGGTGTTCATAATGATGGGGAGATGGTGTTCATAATGATGGGGAGATGGTGTGATGGGGAGATGGTGTTCATAATGATGGGGAGATGGTGTGCATAATTATGTGGAGAAGGTGTTAATAATGATGGGGAGATGGTGTTCATAATGATGGGGAGATGGTGTGATGTGAAGATGGTGTTCATAATGATGGGGAGATGGTGTTCATAATGATGGGGAGATTGTGTGATGGGGAGATGGTGTTCATAATGATGAGGAGATGGTGTTCAGAATGATGGGGAGATGGTGTTCATAATGATGAGGAGATGGTGTGATGGGGAGATGGTGTTCATAATGATGGGGAGATGGTGGTCATAATGATGGGGAGATGGTTTTCATAATGATGGGGAGATGGTGTTCATAATGATGGGGAGATGGTGTGATGGGAAGATGGTGTTCATAATGATGGGGAGATGGTGTTCATAGTGATGGGGAGATGGTGTTCATAATGATGGGGAGATGGTGTTCATAATGATGGGGAGGTGGTGTTCATAATGATGGGGAGATGGTGTTCATAATGATGTGGAGATGGTGTTCATAATGATGGGGAGATGGTGTTCATAATGATGAGGAGATGGTGTTCAGAATGATGGGGAGATGGTGTTCATAATGATGGGGAGATGGTGTTCATAATGATGGGGAGATGGTGTTCATAATGATGAGGAGATGGTGTTCATAATGATGGGGAGATGGTGTTCATAATGATGGGAGGATGGTGTTCATAATGATGGGGAGATGGTGTGATGGGGAGATGGTGTTCATAATGATGGGGAGATGGTGTGATGGGGAGATGGTGTTCATAATGATGAGGAGATTGTTGTGTCATAATGATGGGAGGATGGTGTTCATAATGATGGGGATGATGGTGTGATGGGGAGATGTTGTTCATAATGATTGGGAGATGGTGTGCATAATGATGGGGAGATGGTGTGCATAATGATGGGGAGATGGTGTGCATAATGATGGGGAGATGGTGTTCATAATGATGGGGAGATGGTGTTCATAATGATGGGGGGATGGTGTTCATAATGATGAGGTGATGGTGTTCATAATGATGAGGAGATGGTGTTCATAATGATGGGGAGATGGTGTTCATAATGATGGGGAGATGGTGTTCATAATGATGGGGAGATGGTGTTCATAATGATGGGGAGATGGTGTTCATAATGATGGGGAGATGGTGTTCATAATGATGGGGAGATGGTGTTCATAATGATGGGGAGATGGTGTTCATAATGATGGGGAGATGGTGTTCATAATGATGGGGAGATGGTGTTCATAATGATGGGAGATGGTGTGATGGGAGATGGTGTTCATAATGATGGGGAGATGGTGTTCATAATGATGGGGAGATGGTGTTCATAATGATGGGGAGATGGTGTTCATAATGATGGGGAGATGGTGTTCATAATGATGGGGAGATGGTGTTCATAATGATGGGGAGATGGTGTTCATAATGATGAGGAGATGGTGTTCATAATGATGGGGAGATGGTGTTCATAATGATGGGGAGATGGTGTGATGGGAGATGGTGTTCATAATGATGGGGAGATGGTGTTCATAATGATGGGGAGATGGTGTTCATAATGATGGGGAGATGGTGTGATGGGGAGATGGTGTTCATAATGATGGGGAGATGGAGTGCATAATGATGTGGAGAAGGTGTTCATAATGATGGGGAGATGGTGTTCATAATGATGGGGAGATGGTGTGATGGGAAGATGGTGTTCATAATGATGGGGAGATGGTGTTCATAATGATGGGGAGATGGTGTTCATAATGATGGGGAGATGGTGTGATGGGGTGATGGTGTGATGGGGAGATGGTGTTCATAATGATGAGGAGATGGTGTTCATAATGATGGGGAGATGGTGTTCATAATGATGGGGAGATGGTGTGATGGGAAGATGGTGTTCATAATGATGGGGAGATGGTGTTCATAATGATGGGGAGATGGTGTTCATAATGATGGGGAGATGGTGTTCATAATGATGGGGAGATGGTGTGATGGGAGATGGTGTTCATAATGATGTGGAGATGGTGTTCATAATGATGGGGAGATGGTGTTCATAATGATGGGGAGATGGTGTGATGGGAAGATGGTGTTCATAATGATGGGGAGATGGTGTGCATAATGATGGGGAGATGGTGTTCATAATGATGGGGAGATGGTGTGCATAATGATGGGGAGATGGTGTGCATAATGATGGGGAGATGGTGTGATGTGAAGATGGTGTTCATAATGATGGGGAGATGGTATTCATAATGATGGGGAGATGGTGTGATGGGGAGATGGTGTTCATAATGATGAGTAGATGGTGTTCATAATGATGGGGAGATGGTGTTCATAATGATGGGGAGATGGTGTTCATAATGATGTGGAGATGGTGTTCATAATGATGGGGAGATGGTTTTCATAATGATGGGGAGATGGTGTTCATAATGATGGGGAGATGGTGTTCATAATGATGAGGAGATGTTGTTAATAATGATGAATAGATGGTGTTCATAATGATGGGGAGATGGTGTGATGGGAAGATGGTGTTCATAATGATGGGGTGATGGTGTGCATAATGATGGGGAGATGGTGTTCATAATGATGGGGAGATGGTGTTCATAATGATGGGGAGATGGTGTTCATAATGATGGGGAGATGGTGTTCATAATGATGGGGAGATGGTGTTCATAATGATGGGGAGATGGTGTTCATAATGATGGGGAGATGGTGTTCATAATGATGGGGATATGGTGTGATGGGGGGATGGTGATCAGAATGATGGGGAGATGGTGTTCATAATGATGGGGAGATGGTGTGATGGGAAGATGGTGTTCATAATGATGGGGTGATGGTGTGCATAATGATGAGGAGATGGTGTGCATAATGATGGGGAGATGGTTTTCATAATGATGGGGAGATGGTGTGATGGGGAGATGGTGTTTATAATGATGAGGAGATGGTGTTCATAATGATGGGGAGATGGTGTGATGGGGAGATGGTGTTCATAATGATGGAGAGATGGTGTTCATAATGATGGGGAGATGGTGTTCATAATGATCGGGAGATGGTGTTCATAATGATGGGGAGATGGTGTTCATAATGATGGGGAGATGGTGTGATGGGGAGATGGTGTTCATAATGATGGGGAGATGGTGTTCATAATGATGGGGAGATTGTTCATAATGATGGGGAGATGGTGTTCATAATGATGGGGAGATGGTGTTCATAATGATGGGGAGATGGTGTTCATAATGATGGGGAGATGGTGTGATGGGGAGATGGTGTTCATAATGATGGGGAGATGGTGTTCATAATGATGGGGAGATATTGTTCATAATGATGAGGAGATGGTGTTCATAATGATGTGGAGATGGTGTGCATAATGATGGGGAGATGGTGTTCATATTGATGGGGAGATGGTGTGATGGGGAGATGGTGTTCATAATGATGGGGAGATGGTGTGCATAATGATGTGGAGATGGTGTGCATAATGATGGGGAGATGGTGTTCATATTGAGGGGAGATGGTGTGATGGGGAGATGGTGTTCATAATGATGGGGAGATGGTGTGATGGGAGATGGTGTTCATAATGATGGGGAGATGGTGTGATGGGAAGATGGTGTTCATAATGATGGGGAGATGGTGTTCATAATGATGGGGAGATGGTGTTCATAATGATGGGGAGATGGTGTTCATAATGATGGGAGATGGTGTGATGGGGAGATGGTGTTCATAATGATGGGGAGATGGTGTTCATAATGATGGGGGGGTGGTGTTCATAATGATGAGGAGATGGTGTGCATAATGATGGGGAGATGGTGTTCATAAAGATGGGGATTATGGTTTTCATAATGATGGGGAGATGGTGTGATGGGGAGATGGTGTGTTCATAATGATGAGGAGATGGTGTTCATAATGATGGGGAGATGGTGTGATGGGGAGATGGTGTTCATAATGATGGAGAGATGGTGTGATGGGAAGATGGTGTTCATAATGATGGGGAGATGGTGTGATGGGAGATGGTGTTCATAATTATGGGGAGATGGTGTTCATAATGATGGGGAGATGGTGTGATGGGGAGATGGTGTTCATAATGATGGGGAGATGGTGTGATGGGAGATGGTGTTCATAATGATGGGGAGATGGTGTGATGGGAGATGGTGTTCATAATGATGGGGAGATGGTGTTCATAATGATGGGGAGATGGTGTTCATAATGATGGGGAGATGGTGTGATGGGAGATGGTGTTCATAATGATGGGGAGATGGTGTTCATAATGATGGGGGATGGTGTTCATAATGATGAGGAGATGGTGTGCATAATGATGGGGAGATGGTTTTCATAATGATGGGGAGATGGTGTGATGGGGAGATGGTTTTCATAATGATGGGGAGATGGTGTGATGGGGAGATGGTGTTCATAATGATGGGGAGATGGTGTTCATAATGATGGGGAGATGGTGTTCATAATGATGGGGAGATGGTGTTCATAATGATGGGGAGATGGTGTGATGGGGAGATGGTGTTCATAATGATGGGGAGATGGTGTTCATAATGATGGGGAGATGGTGTTCATAATGATGGGGAGATATTGTTCATAATGATGGGGAGATGGTGTTCATAATGATGGGGAGATGGTGTTCATAATGATGGGGAGATGGTGTTCATAATGATGGGGAGATATTGTTCATAATGATGAGGAGATGGTGTTCATAATGATGTGGAGATGGTGTGCATAATGATGGGGAGATGGTGTTCATAATGATGGGGAGATGGTGTGATGGGGAGATGGTGTTCATAATGATGGGGAGATGGTGTGCATAATGATGTGGAGATGGTGTGCATAATGATGGGGAGATGGTGTTCATATTGATGGGGAGATGGTGTGATGGGGAGATGGTGTTCATAATGATGGGGAGATGGTGTTCATAATGATGGGGAGATGGTGTTCATAATGATGGGGAGATGGTGTTCATAATGATGGGGAGATGGTGTGATGGGAAGATGGTGTTCATAATGATGGGGAGATGGTGTGATGGGAGATGGTGTTCATAATGATGGGGAGATGGTGTTCATAATGATGGGGAGATGGTGTTCATAATGATGGGGAGATGGTGTGATGGGGAGATGGTGTTCATAATGATGGGGAGATGGTGTTCATAATGATGTGGGGATGGTGTTCATAATGATGAGGAGATGGTGTGCATAATGATGGGGAGATGGTTTTCATAATGATGGGGAGATGGTGTGATGGGGAGATGGTTTTCATAATGATGGGGAGATGGTGTGATGGGGAGATGGTGTTCATAATGATGGGGAGATGGTGTTCATAATGATGGGGAGATGGTGTTCATAATGATGGGGAGATGGTGTTCATAATGATGGGGAGATGGTGTGATGGGGAGATGGTGTTCATAATGATGGGGAGATGGTGTTCATAATGATGGGGAGATGGTTGTTCATAATGATGGGGAGATTATTGTTCATAATGATGAGGAGAATGGTGTTCATAATGATGTGGAGATGGTGTGCATAATGATGGGGAGATGGTGTTCATATTGATGGGAGATGGTGTGATGGGGAGATGGTGTTCATAATGATGGAGAGAATGGTGTGATGGGAAGATGGTGTTCATAATGATGGGGAGATGGTGTGATGGAGATGGTGTTCATAATTATATGGGGAGATGGTGTTCATAATGATGTGGGGATGGTGTTCATAATGATGAGGAGATGGTGTGCATAATGATGGGGAGATGGTTTTCAAATGATGGGGAGATGGTGTGATGGGGAGATGGTTTTTCATAATGATGGGGAGATGGTGTGATGGGGAGATGGTGTTCATAATGATGGGGAGATGGTGTTCATAATGATGGGGAGATGGTGTTCATAATGATGGGGAGATGGTGTTCATAATGATGGGGAGATGGTGTGATGGGGAGATGGTGTTCATAATGATGGGGAGATGGTGTTCATAATGATGGGGAGATGGTGTTCATAATGATGGGGAGATATTGTTCATAATGATGAGGAGATGGTGTTCATAATGATGTGGAGATGGTGTGCATAATGATGGGGAGATGGTGTTCATATTGATGGGGAGATGGTGTGATGGGGAGATGGTGTTCATAATGATGGAGAGATGGTGTGATGGGAAGATGGTGTTCATAATGATGGGGAGATGGTGTGATGGAAGATGGTGTTCATAATTATGGGGAGATGGTGTTCATAATGATGGGGAGATGGTGTGATGGGGAGATGGTGTTCATAATGATGGGGAGATGGTGTGATGGGAGATGGTGTTCATAATGATGGGGAGATGGTGTGATGGGAGATGGTGTTCATAATGATGGGGAGATGGTGTTCATAATGATGGGGAGATGGTGTTCATAATGATGGGGAGATGGTGTGATGGGGAGATGGTGTTCATAATGATGGGGAGATGGTGTTCATAATGATGTGGGGATGGTGTTCATAATGATGAGGAGATGGTGTGCATAATGATGGGGAGATGGTTTTCATAATGATGGGGAGATGGTGTGATGGGGAGATGGTTTTCATAATGATGGGGAGATGGTGTGATGGGGAGATGGTGTTCATAATGATGGGGAGATGGTGTTCATAATGATGGGGAGATGGTGTTCATAATGATGGGGAGATGGTGTTCATAATGATGGGGAGATGGTGTGATGGGGAGATGGTGTTCATAATGATGGGGAGATGGTGTTCATAATGATGGGGAGATGGTGTTCATAATGATGGGGAGATATTGTTCATAATGATGGGGAGATGGTGTTCATAATGATGGGGAGATGGTGTTCATAATGATGGGGAGATGGTGTTCATAATGATGGGGAGATATTGTTCATAATGATGAGGAGATGGTGTTCATAATGATGTGGAGATGGTGTGCATAATGATGGGGAGATGGTGTTCATATTGATGGGGAGATGGTGTGATGGGGAGATGGTGTTCATAATGATGGGGAGATGGTGTGCATAATGATGTGGAGATGGTGTGCATAATGATGGGGAGATGGTGTTCATATTGATGGGGAGATGGTGTGATGGGGAGATGGTGTTCATAATGATGGGGAGATGGTGTTCATAATGATGGGGAGATAGTGTTCATAATGATGGGGAGATGGTGTGCATAATGATGGGGAGATGGTGTGATGGGAAGATGGTGTTCATAATGATGGGAGATGGTGTGATGGGAGATGGTGTTCATAATGATGGGGAGATGGTGTTCATAATGATGGGGAGATGGTGTTCATAATGATGGGGAGATGGTGTGATGGGGAGATGGTGTTCATAATGATGGGGAGATGGTGTTCATAATGATGTGGGGATGGTGTTCATAATGATGAGGAGATGGTGTGCATAATGATGGGGAGATGGTTTTTCATAATGATGGGGAGATGGTGTGATGGGGAGATGGTTTTCATAATGATGGGGAGATGGTGTGATGGGGAGATGGTGTTCATAATGATGGGGAGATGGTGTTCATAATGATGGGGAGATGGTGTTCATAATGATGGGGAGATGGTGTTCATAATGATGGGGAGATGGTGTGATGGGGAGATGGTGTTCATAATGATGGGGAGATGGTGTTCATAATGATGGGGAGATGGTGTTCATAATGATGGGGAGATATTGTTCATAATGATGAGGAGATGGTGTTCATAATGATGTGGAGATGGTGTGCATAATGATGGGGAGATGGTGTTCATATTGATGGGGAGATGGTGTGATGGGGAGATGGTGTTCATAATGATGGGGAGATGGTGTGCATAATGATGTGGAGATGGTGTGCATAATGATGGGGAGATGGTGTTCATATTGATGGGGAGATGGTGTGATGGGGAGATGGTGTTCATAATGATGGGGAGATGGTTTTCATAATGATGGGGAGATGGTGTTCATAATGATGGGGAGATGGTTTTCATAATGATGGGGAGATGGTGTTCATAATGATGGGGAGATGGTGTGATGGGAAGATGGTGTTCATAATGATGGGGAGATGGTGTTCATAGTGATGGGGAGATGGTGTTCATAATGATGGGGAGATGGTGTTCATAATGATGGGGAGGTGGTGTTCATAATGATGGGGAGATGGTGTTCATAATGATGTGGAGATGGTGTTCATAATGATGGGGAGATGGTGTTCATAATGATGAGGAGATGGTGTTCAGAATGATGGGGAGATGGTGTTCATAATGATGGGGAGATAGTGTTCATAATGATGGGGAGATGGTGTTCATAATGATGAGGAGATGGTGTTCATAATGATGGGGAGATGGTGTTCATAATGATGGGAGGATGGTGTTCACAATGATGGGGACATGGTGTGATGGGGAGATGGTGTTCATAATGATGGGGAGATGGTGTGATGGGGAGATAGTGTTCATAATGATGAGGAGATTGTGTTCATAATGATGGGAGGATGGTGTTCATAATGATGGGGAGATGGTGTGATGGGTAGATGTTGTTCATAATGATTGGGAGATGGTGTGCATAATGATGGGGAGATGGTGTGCATAATGATGGGGAGATGGTGTGCATAATGATGGGGAGATGGTGTTCATAATGATGGGGAGATGGTGTTCATAATGATGGGGGGATGGTGTTCATAATGATGAGGTGATGGTGTTCATAATGATGAGGAGATGGTGTTCATATGATGGGGAGATGGTGTTCATAATGATGGGGAGATGGTGTTCATAATGATGGGGAGATGGTGTTCATAATGATGGGGAGATGGTGTTCATAATGATGGGTAGATGGTGTTCATAATGATGGGGAGATGGTGTTCATAATGATGAGGAGATGGGTGTTCATAATGATGGGGAGATTGTGTTCATAATGATAGGGAGATGGTGTGATGGGAGATGGTGTTCATAATGATGGGGAGATGGTGTTCATAATGATGGGGAGATGGTGTTCATAATGATGGGGAGATGGTGTTCATAATGATGGGGAGATGGTGTTCATAATGATGGGGAGATGGTGTTCATAATGATGGGGAGATGGTGTCATAATGATGAGGAGATGGTGTTCATAATGATGGGGAGATGGTGTGCATAATGATGGGGAGATGGTGTGCATAATGATGGGGAGATGGTGTGATGTGAAGATGGTGTTCATAATGATGGGGAGATGGTATTCATAATGATGGGGAGATGGTGTGATGGGGAGATGGTGTTCATAATGATGAGTAGATGGTGTTCATAATGATGGGGAGATGGTGTTCATAATGATGGGGAGATGGTGTTCATAATGATGTGGAGATGGTGTTCATAATGATGGGGAGATGGTTTTCATAATGATGGGGAGATGGTGTTCATAATGATGGGGAGATGGTGTTCATAATGATGAGGAGATGTTGTTAATAATGATGAATAGATGGTGTTCATAATGATGGGGAGATGGTGTGATGGGAAGATGGTGTTCATAATGATGGGGTGATGGTGTGCATAATGATGGGGAGATGGTGTGCATAATGATGGGGAGATGGTGTTCATAATGATGGGGATATGGTGTTCATAATGATGGGGAGATGGTGTTCATAATGTTGGGGAGATGGTGTTCATAATGATGGGGAAATGGTGTTCATAATGATGGGGAGATGGTGTTCATAATGATGGGGATATGGTGTGATGGGGGGATGGTGATCAGAATGATGGGGAGATGGTGTTCATAATGATGGGGAGATGGTGTGATGGGAAGATGGTGTTCATAATGATGGGGTGATGGTGTGCATAATGATGAGGAGATGGTGTGCATAATGATGGGGAGATGGTTTTCATAATGATGGGGAGATGGTGTGATGGGGAGATGGTGTTTATAATGATGAGGAGATGGTGTTCATAATGATGGGGAGATGGTGTGATGGGGAGATGGTGTTCATAATGATGGAGAGATGGTGTTCATAATGATGGGGAGATGGTGTTCATAATGATCGGGAGATGGTGTTCATAATGATGGGGAGATGGTGTTCATAATGATGGGGAGATGGTGTGATGGGGAGATGGTGTTCATAATGATGGGGAGATGGTGTTCATAATGATGGGGAGATATTGTTCATAATGATGGGGAGATGGTGTTCATAATGATGGGGAGATGGTGTTCATAATGATGGGGAGATGGTGTTCATAATGATGGGGAGATGGTGTGATGGGGAGATGGTGTTCATAATGATGGGGAGATGGTGTTCATAATGATGGGGAGATATTGTTCATAATGATGAGGAGATGGTGTTCATAATGATGTGGAGATGGTGTGCATAATGATGGGGAGATGGTGTTCATATTGATGGGGAGATGGTGTGATGGGGAGATGGTGTTCATAATGATGGGGAGATGGTGTGCATAATGATGTGGAGATGGTGTGCATAATGATGGGGAGATGGTGTTCATATTGATGGGGAGATGGTGTAATGGGGAGATGGTGTTCATAATGATGGGGAGATGGTGTGATGGGAGATGGTGTTCATAATGATGGGGAGATGGTGTGATGGGAAGATGGTGTTCATAATGATGGGGAGATGGTGTTCATAATGATGGGGAGATGGTGTTCATAATGATGGGGAGATGGTGTTCATAATGATGGGGAGATGGTGTGATGGGGAGATGGTGTTCATAATGATGGGGAGATGGTGTTCATAATGATGGGGGGGTGGTGTTCATAATGATGAGGAGATGGTGTGCATAATGATGGGGAGATGGTGTTCATAAAGATGGGGATATGGTTTTCATAATGATGGGGAGATGGTGTGATGGGGAGATGGTGTTCATAATGATGAGGAGATGGTGTTCATAATGATGGGGAGATGGTGTGATGGGGAGATGGTGTTCATAATGATGGAGAGATGGTGTGATGGGAAGATGGTGTTCATAATGATGGGGAGATGGTGTGATGGGAGATGGTGTTCATAATTATGGGGAGATGGTGTTCATAATGATGGGGAGATGGTGTGATGGGGAGATGGTGTTCATAATGATGGGGAGATGGTGTGATGGGAGATGGTGTTCATAATGATGGGGAGATGGTGTGATGGGAGATGGTGTTCATAATGATGGGGAGATGGTGTTCATAATGATGGGGAGATGGTGTTCATAATGATGGGGAGATGGTGTGATGGGGAGATGGTGTTCATAATGATGGGGAGATGGTGTTCATAATGATGTGGGGGATGGTGTTCATAATGATGAGGAGATGGTGTGCATAATGATGGGGAGATGGTTTTTCATAATGATGGGGGAGATGGTGTGATGGGGAGATGGTTTTCATAATGATGGGGAGATGGTGTGATGGGGAGATGGTGTTCATAATGATGGGGAGATGGTGTTCATAATGATGGGGAGATGGTGTTCATAATGATGGGGAGATGGTGTTCATAATGATGGGGAGATGGTGTGATGGGGAGATGGTGTTCATAATGATGGGGAGATGGTGTTCATAATGATGGGGAGATGGTGTTCATAATGATGGGGAGATATGTTCATAATGATGGGGGAGATGGTGTTCATAATGATGGGGAGATGGTGTTCATAATGATGGGGAGATGGTGTTCATAATGATGGGGAGATATTGTTCATAATGATGAGGAGATGGTGTTCATAATGATGTGGAGATGGTGTGCATAATGATGGGGAGATGGTGTTCATATTGATGGGGAGATGGTGTGATGGGGAGATGGTGTTCATAATGATGGGGAGATGGTGTGCATAATGATGTGGAGATGGTGTGCATAATGATGGGAGGATGGTGTTCATATTGATGGGGAGATGGTGTGATGGGGAGATGGTGTTCATAATGATGGGAGATGGTGTTCATAATGATGGGGAGATCGTGTTCATAATGATGGGGAGATGGTGTGCATAATGATGGGGAGATGGTGTGATGGGAAGATGGTGTTCATAATGATGGGGAGATGGTGTGATGGAGATGGTGTTCATAATGATGGGGAGATGGTGTTCATAATGATGGGGAGATGGTGTTCATAATGATGGGGAGATGGTGTGATGGGGAGATGGTGTTCATAATGATGGGGAGATGGTGTTCATAATGATGTGGGGATGGTGTTCATAATGATGAGGAGATGGTGTGCATAATGATGGGGAGATGGTTTTCATAATGATGGGGAGATGGTGTGATGGGGAGATGGTTTTCATAATGATGGGGAGATGGTGTGATGGGGAGATGGTGTTCATAATGATGGGGAGATGGTGTTCATAATGATGGGGAGATGGTGTTCATAATGATGGGGAGATGGGTGTTCATAATGATGGGGAGATGGTGTGATGGGGAGATGGTGTTCATAATGATGGGGAGATGGTGTTCATAATGATGGGGAGATGGTGTTCATAATGATGGGGAGATATTGTTCATAATGATGAGGAGATGGTGTTCATAATGATGTGGAGATGGTGTGCATAATGATGGGGAGATGGTGTTCATATTGATGGGGAGATGGTGTGATGGGGAGATGGTGTTCATAATGATGGGGAGATGGTGTGCATAATGATGTGGAGATGGTGTGCATAATGATGGGGAGATGGTGTTCATATTGATGGGGAGATGGTGTGATGGGGAGATGTGTTTCATAATGATGGGGGAGATGGTGTTCATAATGATGGGAGATAGTGTTCATAATGATGGGGAGATGGTGTGCATAATGAGGGGAGATGGTGTGATGGGAAGATGGTGTTCATAATGAATGGGAGAGATGGTGTGATGGGAAGATGGTGTTCATAATGATGGGGAGAATGGTGTGATGGGAGATGGTGTTCATAATTATGGGGAGATGGTGTTCATAATGATGGGGAGATGGTGTGATGGGGAGATGGTGTTCATAATGATGGGGAGATGTGTGATGGGAGATGGTGTTCATAATGAATGGGAGATGGTGTGATGGGGAGATGGTGTTCATAATGATGGGGAGATGGTGTTCATATGATGGGGAATGGTGTTCTAATGATGGGGAGATGGTGTGATGGGGAGATGGTGTTCATAATTGATGGGGAGATGGTGTTCATAATGATGTGGGGATGGTGTTCATAATGATGAGGAGATGGTGTGCATAATGATGGGGAGAATGGTTTTCATAATGATGGGGAGATGGTGTGATGGGGAGATGGTTTCATAATGATGGGGAGATGGTGTGATGGGGAGATGGTGTTCATAATGATGGGGAGATGGTGTTCATAATGATGGGGAGATGGTGTTCACTAATGATGGGGGGATGGTGTGATGGGGAGATGGTGTTCATAATGATGGGGAGATGGTGTTCAAATGATGGGAGATGGTGTTCATAATGATGGGGAGATATTGTTCATAATGATGGGGAGATGGTGTGATGGGGAGATGGTGTTCATAATGATGGGGAGATGGTGTTCATAATGATGGGGAGATGGTGTTCATAATGATGGGGAGATATTGTTCATAATGATGGGGAGATGGTGTTCATAATGATGGGGAGATGGTTGTTCATAATGATGGGGAGATGGTGTTCATAATGATGGGGAGATATTGTTTCATAATGATGAGGAGATGGTGTTCATAATGATGTGGAGATGGTGTGCATAATGATGGGGAGATGGTGTTCATATTGATGGGGAGATGGTGTGATGGGGAGATGGTGTTCATAATGATGGGGAGATGGTGTGCATAATGATGTGGAGATGGTGTGCATAATGATGGGGAGATGGTGTTCATATTGATGGGGAGATGGTGTGATGGGGAGATGGTGTTCATAATGATGGGGAGATGGTGTTTCATAATGATGGGGAGATAGTGTTCATAATGATGGGGAGATGGTGTGCATAATGAATGGGGAGATGGTGTGATGGGAAGATGGTGTTCATAATGATGGGGAGATGGTGTGATGGGAGATGGGTGTTCATAATTATGGGGAGATGGTGTTCATAAATGATGGGGAGATGGTGTGATGGGAAGATGGTGTTCATAATGATGGGGAGATGGTGTGATGGGAGATGGTGTTCATAATGATGGGGAGATGGTGTGATGGGAAGATGGTGTTCATAATGATGGGGAGATGGTGTTTATAATGCTGGGGAGATTGTGTGATGGGAGATGGTGTTCATAATGATGGGGAGATGGTGTGATGGGAAGATGGTGTTCATAATGATGGGAGATGGTGTGATGGGAAGATGGGGTGTTCATAACGATGGGTAGATGGTGTGATGGGGAGATGGTGTCATAATGATGGGGAGATGGTGTGATGGGAGATGGTGTTCATAATGATGGGGAGATGGTGTTCATAATGATGGGGAGATGGTGTTCATAATGATGGGGAGATGGTGTGATGGGGAGATGGTGTTCATAATGATGGGAAGATGGTGT
Organism: Oncorhynchus kisutch; assembly: GCF_002021735.2. Taxonomy (NCBI): domain Eukaryota; kingdom Metazoa; phylum Chordata; class Actinopteri; order Salmoniformes; family Salmonidae; genus Oncorhynchus; species Oncorhynchus kisutch. Next base: position 2,991,589 of record NC_034190.2, on the reverse strand, counting down.
TCATAATGATGTGGGGATGGTGTTCATAATGATGAGGAGATGGTGTGCATAATGATGGGGAGATGGTTTTCATAATGATGGGGAGATGGTGTGATGGGGAGATGGTGTTCATAATGATGAGGAGATGGTGTTCATAATGATGGGGAGATGGTGTGATGGGGAGATGGTGTTCATAATGATGGAGAGATGGTGTTCATAATGATGGGGAGATGGTGTTCATAATGATGGGAGATGGTGTTCATAATGATGGGAGATGGTGTTCATAATGATGGGGAGATGGTGTGATGGGGAGATGGTTTTCATAATGATGGGGAGATGGTGTTCATAATGATGGGGAGATGGTGTGATGGGGAGATGGTGTGATGGGGAGATGGTGTTCATAATGATGGGGAGATATTGTTCATAATGATGAGGAGATGGTGTTCATAATGATGTGGAGATGGTGTGCATAATGATGGGGAGATGGTGTTCATATTGATGGGGAGATGGTGTGATGGGGAGATGGTGTTCATAATGATGGGGAGATGGTGTTCATAATGATGGGGAGATGGTGTGCATAATGATGGGGAGATGGTGTGATGGGAAGATGGTGTTCATAATGATGGGGAGATGGTGTGATGGGAGATGGTGTTCATAATGATGGGGAGATGGTGTGATGGGAAGATGGTGTTCATAATGATGGGGAGATGGTGTGATGGGAGATGGTGTTCATAATGATGGGGAGATGGTGTTCATAATGATGGGGAGATGGTGTGATGGGAGATGGTGTTCATAATGATGGGGAGATGGTGTGATGGGAAGATGGTGTTCATATTTATGGGGAGATGGTGTTCATAATGATGGGGAGATGGTGTGATGGGAGATGGTGTTCATAATGATGGGGAGATGGTGTGATGGGAAGATGGTGTTCATAATGATGGGGAGATGGTGTGATGGGGAGATGGTGTGATGGGGAGATGGTGTTCATAATGATGGGGAGATATTGTTCATAATGATGGGAGATGGTGTTCATAATGATGGGGAGATGGTGTGCATAATGATGGGGAGATGGTGTTCATATTGATGGGGAGATGGTGTGATGGGAGATGGTGTTCATAATGATGGGGAGATGGTGTTCATAATGATGGGGAGATGGTGTTCATAATGATGGGAGATGGTGTGATGGAGATGGTGTTCATAATGATGGGGAGATGGTGTGATGGGAAGATGGTGTTCATAATGATGGGGAGATGGTGTGATGGGAGATGGTGTTCATAATGATGGGGAGATGGTGTGATGGGAGATGGTGTTCATAATTATGGGGAGATGGTGTTCATAATGATGGGGAGATGGTGTGATGGGAAGATGGTGTTCATAATGATGGGGAGATGGTGTGATGGGAGATGGTGTTCATAATGATGGGGAGATGGTGTGATGGGAAGAATGGTGTTCATAATGATGGGGAGATGGTGTGATGGGAGATGGTGTTCATAATTATGGGGAGATGGTGTTCATAATGATGGGAGATGGTGTGATGGGAAGATGGTGTTCATAATGATGGGGAGATGGTGTGATGGGAGATGGTGTTCATAATGATGGGGAGATGGTGTTCATAATGATGGGGAGATGGTGTTCATAATGATGGGGAGATGGTGTTCATATTGATGGGGAGATGGTGTGATGGGGAGATGGTGTTCATAATGATGGGGAGATGGTGTGCATAATGATGTGGAGATGGTGTGCATAATGATGGGGAGATGGTGTTCATATTGATGGGGAGATGGTGTGATGGGGAGATGGTGTTCATAATGATGGGGAGATGGTGTGATGGGAAGATGGTGTTCATAATGATGGGGAGATGGTGTTCATAATGATGGGGAGATGGTGTTCATAATGATGGGGAGATGGTGTTCATAATGATGGGGAGATTGTGTGATGGGGAGATGGTGTTCATAATGATGGGGAGATGGTGTTCATAATGATGGGGGGGATGGTGTTCATAATGATGAGGAGATGGTGTGCATAATGATGGGGAGATGGTGTTCATAAAGATGGGGAGATGGTTTTCATAATGATGGGGAGATGGTGTGATGGGGAGATGGTGTTCATAATGATGAGGAGATGGTGTTCATAATGATGGGGAGATGGTGTGATGGGGAGATGGTGTTCATAATGATGGGGAGATGGTGTGATGGGAAGATGGTGTTCATAATGATGGGGAGATGGTGTGATGGGAGATGGTGTTCATAATTATGGGGAGATGGTGTTCATAATGATGGGGAGATGGTGTGATGGGGAGATGGTGTTCATAATGATGGGGAGATGGTGTGATGGGAGATGGTGTTCATAATGATGGGGAGATGGTGTTCATAATGATGGGGAGATGGTGTTCATAATGATGGGGAGATGGTGTGATGGGGAGATGGTGTTCATAATGATGGGGAGATGGTGTTCATAATGATGTGGGGATGGTGTTCATAATGATGAGGAGATGGTGTGCATAATGATGGGGAGATGGTTTTCATAATGATGGGGAGATGGTGTGATGGGGAGATGGTGTTTATAATGATGAGGAGATGGTGTTCATAATGATGGGGAGATGGTGTGATGGGGAGATGGTGTTCATAAGGATGGAGAGATGGTGTTCATAATGATGGGAGATGGTGTCATAATGATAGGGAGATGGTGTTTCATAATTGATGAGGAGATGGTGTTCATAATGATGGGGAGATGGTGTGATGGGGAGATGGTTTTCGTAATGATGGGGAGATGGTGTTCATACTGATGGGGATATGGTGTTCATAATGATGGGGAGATGGTGTGATGGGGGAGATGGTGTTCATAATGATGGGGAGATGGTGTTCATAATGATGGGGAGATATTGTTCATAATTGATGAGGAGATGGTGTTCATAATGATGTGGAGATGGTGTTCATATTGATGGGGAGATGGTGTGATGGGAGATGGTGTTTCATAATGATGGGGAGATGGTGTGCATATGATGTGGAGATGGTGTGCATAATGATGGAGGAGATGGTGTTCATATTGATGGGGGAGATGGTGTGATGGGGAGATGGTGGTTCATATGATGGGGAGATGGTGTTCATAATGATGGGGAGATGGTGTTCATAATGAATGGGGAGATTGTGTGATGGGGAGATGGTGTTCATAATGATGGGGAGATGGTGTTCATAATGATGGGGGGGATGGTGTTCAAATGATGAGAGATGGTGTGCATAATGATGGGGAGATGGTGTTCATAAAGATGGGGATATGGTTTTCATAATGATGGGGATATGGTGTGATGGGGAGATGGTGTTCATAATGATGAGGAGATGGTGTTCATAATGATGGGGAGATGGTGTGATGGGGAGATGGTGTTCATAATGATGGGAGATGGTGTGATGGGAAGATGGTGTTCATAATGATGGGGAGATGGTGTGATGGGAGATGGTGTTCATAATTATGGGGAGATGGTGTTCATAATGATGGGGAGATGGTGTGATGGGAGATGGTGTTCATAATGATGGGGAGATGGTGTGATGGGAGATGGTGTTCATAATGATGGGAGATGGTGTTCATAATGATGGGGAGATGGTGTTCATAATGATGGGGAGATGGTGTGATGGGGAGATGGTGTTCATAATGATGGGGAGATGGTGTTCATAATGATGTGGGGATGGTGTTCATAATGATGAGATGGTGTGCATAATGATGGGGAGATGCTTTTCATAATGATGGGGAGATGGTGTGATGGGGAGATGGTGTTTATAATGATGAGGAGATGGTGTGATGGGAGATGGTGTTCATAATGATGGGGAGATGGTGTGATGGGAAGATGGTGTTCATAATGATGGGGAGATGGTGTTCATAATGATGGGGAGATGGTGTTCATAATGATGGGGAGATGGTGTTCATAATGATGGGGAGATGGTGTGATGGGGAGATGGTGTTCATAATGATGGGGAGATGGTGTTCATAATGATGGGGGGATGGTGTTCATAATGATGAGGAGATGGTGTGCATAATGATGGGGAGATGGTGTTCATAAAGATGGGGATATGGTTTTCATAATGATGGGGAGATGGTGTGATGGGGAGATGGTGTTCATAATGATGAGGAGATGGTGTGATGGGAGATGGTGTTCATAATGATGGGGAGATGGTGTGATGGAAGATGGTGTTCATAATGATGGGGAGATGGTGTGATGGGAGATGGTGTTCATAATGATGGGGAGATGGTGTTCATAATGATGGGGAGATGGTGTGATGGGAAGATGGTGTTCATAATGATGGGGAGATGGTGTGATGGGAGATGGTGTTCATAATGATGGGGAGATGGTGTCATAATGATGGGGAGATGGTGTTCATAATGATGGGGAGATGGTGTTCATATTGATGGGGAGATGGTGTGATGGGGAGATGGTGTTCATAATGATGGGGAGATGGTGTGCATAATGATGTGGAGATGGTGTGCATATGATGGGAGATGGTGTTCATATTGATGGGGAGATGGTGTGATGGGGAGATGGTGTTCATAATGATGGGGAGATGGTGTGATGGGAAGATGGTGTTCATAATGATGGGAGATGGTGTTCATAGATGGGGAGATGGTGTTCATAATGATGGGGAGATGGTGTTCATAATGATGGGGAGATGGTGTGATGGGGAGATGGTGTTCATAATGATGGGAGATGGTGTTCATAATGATGGGGGGATGGTGTTCATAATGATGAGGAGATGGTGTGCATAATGATGGGGAGATGGTGTTCATAAAGATGGGGAGATGGTTTTCATAATGATGGGGAGATGGTGTGATGGGAGATGGTGTTCATAATGATGAGGAGATGGTGTTCATAATGATGGAGATGGTGTGATGGGAGATGGTGTTCATAATGATGGAGAGATGGTGTGATGGGAGATGTCATAATGATGGGAGATGGTGTGATGGGAGATGGTGTTCATAATTATGGGGAGATGGTGTTCATAATGATGGGGAGATGGTGTGATGGGAGATGGTGTTCATAATGATGGGGAGATGGTGTGATGGGAGATGTGTTCATAATGATGGGGAGATGGTGTTCATAATGAGGGGAGATGGTGTTCATAATGATGGGAGATGGTGTGATGGGAGATGGTGTTCATAATGATGGGGAGATGGTGTTCATAATGATGTGGGGATGGTGTTCATAATGATGAGGAGATGGTGTGCATAATGATGGGGAGATGGTTTTCATAATGATGGGAGATGGTGTGATGGGGAGATGGTGTTCATAATGATGAGGAGATGGTGTTCATAATGATGGGGAGATGTGTGATGGGAGATGGTGTTCATAATGATGGAGAGATGGTGTTCATAATGATGGGAGATGGTGTTCATAATGATGGGGAGATGGTGTTCATAATGATGGGGAGATGGTGTTCATAATGATGGGGAGATGGTGTGATGGGAGATGGTGTTCATAATGATGGGAGATGGTGTTCATAATGATGGGGAGATGGTGTTCATAATGATGGGAGATGGTGTGATGGGGAGATGGTGTTCATAATGATGGGGAGATGGTGTTCATAATGATGGGAGATGGTGTTCATAATGATGGGGAGATGGTGTTCATAATGATGGGAGATGGTGTTCATAATGATGGGGAGATGGTGTGATGGGGAGATGGTGTTCATAATGATGGGGAGATGGTGTGCATAATGATGGGGAATGGGTGATAATGATGGGGAGATGGTGTTCATAATTGATGGGGGATGGTGTGATGGGGAGATGGTGTTCATAATGATGGGGATGGTGTTCATAATGATGGGGAGATGGTTATAATGATGGGGAGATTGTGTGATGGGAGATGGTGTTCATGATGGGGGAGATGGTGTTCATAATGATGGGGAGGATGGTGTTCATAATGATGGGGAGATGGTGTTCATAATGATGGGGAGATGGTGTTCATAGATGGGGAGATGGTTTCATAATGATGGGGAGATGGTGTGATGGGGAGATGGTGTTCATAATGATGAGGAGATGGTGTTCATAATGATGGGAGATGGTGTGATGGGGAGATGGTGTTCATAATGATGGGAGAGATGGTGTGATGGGAAGATGGTGTTCATAATGATGGGGAGATGGTGTGATGGGAGATGGTGTTCATAATGATGGGGAGATGGTGTTCATAATGGGGAGATGGTGTGATGGGGAGATGGTGTTCATAATGATGGGGAGATGGTGTGATGGGAGATGGTGTTCATATATGGGGGAGATGGTGTTCATAATGATGGGGAGATGGTGTTCATAATGATGGGGATGGTGTGATGGGGAGATGGTGTTCATAATGATGGGGAGATGGTGTTCATAATGATGGGGATGGTGTTCATAATGATGAGATGGTGTGTAATGATGGGGAGATGGTGTTCATAATGATGGGGAGATGGTGTGATGGGGAGATGGTGTTCATAATGATGGGGAGATGGTGTGATGGGAGATGGTGTTCATAATGATGGGGAGATGGTGTGATGGGAAGATGGTGTTCATAATGATGGGAGATGGTGTTCATAATGATGGGGAGATGGTGTTCATAATGATGGGGAGATGGTGTTCATAATGATGGGGAGATGGTGTGATGGGAGATGGTGTTCATAATGATGGGAGATGGTGTTCATAATGATGGGGGGATGGTGTTCATAATGATGAGGAGATGGTGTGCATAATGATGGGAGATGGTGTTCATAAAGATGGGGATATGGTGTTCATAATGATGGGGAGATGGTGGATGGGGAGATGGTGTTCATAATGATGGGAGATGGTGTTCATAATGATGGGGAGATGGTGTGATGGGAGATGGTGTTCATAATGATGGAGAGATGGTGTGATGGGAAGATGGTGTTCATATGATGGGGAGATGGTGTGATGGGAGATGGTGTTCATAATTATGGGGAGATGGTGTTCATAATGATGGGAGATGGTGTGATGGGAGATGGTGTTCATAATGATGGGGAGATGGTGTGATGGGAGATGGTGTTCATAATGATGGGGAGATGGTGTCATAATGATGGGGAGATGGTGTTCATATGATGGGGAGATGGTGTGATGGGGAGATGGTGTTCATAATGATGGGGAGATGGTGTTTCATAATGATGTGGGGATGGTGTTCATAATGATGAGGAGATGGTGTGTATGATGGGGAGATGGTGTTCATAATGATGGGGAGATGGTGTGATGGGGAGATGGTGTTCATAATGATGGGGAGATGGTGTTCATAATGATGGGGAGATGGTGTGATGGGGAGATGGTGTTCATAATGATGGGGAGATGGTGTTCATAATGATGGGAAGATGGTTTCATAATGATGGGGAGATGGTGTTCATAATGATGAGGATGGTGGTTCATAATGATGGGGAGATGGTGTGATGGGGGATGGTTTTCATAATGATGGGAGATGGTGTGGATGGGAGAGATGGTGTTCATAATGATGGGGGATTGTGTTCATATATGATGGGGAGATGGTGTTCATAATGATGGGGAGATGGTGTTCATAAGATGGGGAGATGTGTGATGGGAGATGGTGTTCATAATGATGGGGAGATGGTGTTCATAATGATGGGAGATGTTTTCATAATGATGGGGGATATTGTTCATAATGATGGGGAGATGGTGTTCATAATGATGGGGAGATGGTGTTCATATGATGGGAGATGGTGGTGATGGGGAGATGGTGTTCATAATGATGGGGATGGTGTTCATATGATGGGGAGATGTTGTTCATAATGATGGGGAGATGGTGTTCATAATGATGGGGAGATGGTGTGCATAATGATGGAGTGGTGTTCATATTGATGGGAGATGGTGTGATTGGGGAGATGTGTGTTCATAAGATGGGGAGATGGTGGTGCATAATGATGTGGAGATGGTGTGCATAATGATGGGGAGATGGTGTTCATATTGATGGGGAGATGGTG
>NC_034190.2:2934336-2983558 GCF_002021735.2 Oncorhynchus kisutch | reverse complement strand
AATGATGGGGAGATGTGTGATGGGGAGATGGTGTTCATATGATGGGGAATGGTGTTCATAATGATGGGGGGATGGTGTTCATAATGATGAGGAGATGGTGTGCATAATGATGGGGATCATAAGTGGTGTTTCATAATGATGGGAGATGGTTTCATAATGATGGGAGATGGTGTGATGGGGAGATGGTGTTCATAATGATGGGGAGATGGTGTTCATAATGATGGGGGAGATGGTTATGGGGAGATGGTGTTCATAATGAATGGAGAGATGGTGTGATGGGAAGATGGTGTTCATAATGATGGGGAGATGGTGTATGGGAGATGGTGTTCAATTATGGGGAGATGGTGTTCATAATGATGGGGAGATGGTGTGATGGGGAGATGGTGTTCATAATGATGGGGAGATGGTGTGATGGGGATGGTGTTCATAATGATGGGGAGATGGTGTTCATAATGATGGGGAGATGGTGTTCATAATGATGGGGAGATGGTGTGATGGGGGAGATGGTGTTCATAATGATGGGGGAGATGGTGTCATAATGATGTGGAGATGGTGTTCATAATGATGGGAGATGGTGTTCATAATGATGGGGAATGGTTTTCATAATGATGGGGAGATGGTGTTATGTGGAGATGGTGTTTCATAATGATGGGGAGATGGTGTGATGGGAGATGGTGTTCATAATGATGGGGAGATGGTGTGATGGGGAGATGGTGTTCATAATGATGGGGAGATGGTGTTCATAATGATGGGAGATGGTGTTCATAATGATGGGGAGATGGTGTTCATAATGATGGTTAATGTGTGATGGGGAGATGGTGTTCATAATGATGGGAGATGGTGTTCATAATGATGGGGGGGATGTGGTCATAATGATGAGGAGATGGTGTTGCATAATGATGGGGAGATGGTGTTCATAATGATGGGGATATGGTTTTCATAATGATGGGGAGATGGTGTGATGGGAGATGGTGTTCATAATGATGAGAATGGTGTTCATAATGATGGGGAGATGGTGTGATGGGAGATGGTGTTCATAATGATGGGGAGATGGTGTGATGGGAGATGGTGTCATAATGATGGGGAGATGGTGTGATGGGAGATGGTGTTCATAATGATGGAGATGGTGTTCATAATGATGGGGAATGGTGTGATGGGAGATGGTGTTCATAATGATGGGGAGATGGTGTGATGGGAGATGGTGTTCATAATGATGGGGAGATGGTGTTCATAATGATGGGGAGATGGTGTTCATAATGATGGGGAGATGGTGTGATGGGGAGATGGTGTTCATAATGATGGGGAGATGGTGTTCATAATGATGTGGGGATGGTGTTCATATGATGAGGGAGATGGTGTGCATAATGATGGGGAGATGGTTTTCATAATGATGGGGAGATGGTGTGATGGGGAGATGGTGTTTATAATGATGGGAGATGGTGTTCATAATGATGGGGAGATGGTGTGATGGGGAGATGGTGTTCATAATGATGGGGAGATGGTGTTCATAATGATGGGAAGATGGTGTTCATAATGATGGGAGATGGTGTTCATAATGATGAGGAGATGGTGTTCATAATGATGGGGAGATGGTGTGATGGGAGATGTTTTCATAATGATGGGAGATGGTGTGATGGGGAGATGGTGTTCATAATGATGGGGAGATGGTGTTCATAATGATGGGGAGATGGTGTTCATAATGATGGGGAGATGGTGTTCATAATGATGGGGAGATGGTGTGATGGGAGATGGTGTTCATAATGATGGGGAGATGGTGTTCATAATGATGGGGATGGTGTTCATAATGATGGGGAGATATTGTTCATAATGATGGGGAGATGGTGTTCATAATGATGGGGAGATGGTGTTCATAATGATGGGGAGATGGTGTGATGGGGAGATGGTGTTCATAATGATGGGGAGATGGTGTTCATAATGATGGGAGATATTGTTCATAATGATGAGGAGATGGTGTTCATAATGATGGAGATGGTTTGCATAATGATGGGGAGATGGTGTTCATATTGATGGGGAGATGGTGTGATGGGGAGATGGTGTTCATAATGATGGGAGATGGTGTGCATAATGATGGGGAGATGGTGTGCATAATGAGGGGAGATGGTGTTCATTTGATGGGGAGATGGTGGATGGGGAGATGGTGTTCATAATGATGGGAGATGGTGTGATGGGAGATTGGTTCATAATGATGGGGAGATGGTGTGATGGGAAGATGGTGTTCATAATGATGGGGAGATGGTGTTCATAATGATGGGGAGATGGTGTGATGGGGAGATGGTGTTCATAATGATGAGGAGATGGTGTGATGGGAGATGGTGTTCATAATGATGGGAGATGGTGTTCATAATGATGGGGAGATGGTGTTCATAATGATGGGGAGATGGTGTGATGGGGAGATGGTGTTCATAATGATGAGGAGATGGTGTTCATAATGATGGGGAGATGGTGTGATGGGGAGATGGTGTTCATAATGATGGGGAGATGGTGTTCATAATGATCGGGAGATGGTTCATAATGATGGGGAGATGGTGTTCATAATGATGGGGAGATGGTGTGATGGGGAGATGGTTTTCATAATGATGGGGAGATGGTGTGATGGGGAGATGGTGTTCATAATGATGGGGAGATGGTGTTCATAATGATGGGGAGATGGTGTTCATAATGATGGGGAGATGGTGTTCATAATTATGGGGAGATGGTGTGATGGGGAGATGGTGTTGATAATGATGGGGAGATGGTGTTCATAATGATGGGGAGATGGTGTTCATAATGATGGGGAGATGGTGTTCATAATGATGGGAGATGGTGTTCATAATGATGGGGAGATGGTGTTCATAATGATGGGGAGATGGTGTTCATAATAATGATGGGGAGATATGGTATAATGATGAGGAGATGGTGTTCATAATGATGTGGAGATGGTGTTCATAATGATGTGGAGATGGTGTACATAATGATGGGGAGATGGTGTTCATAATGATGGGGAGATGGTGTGATGGGAGATGGTGTTCATAATGATGGGGAGATGGTGTGCATAATGATGGGGAGATGGTGTTCATAATGATGGGAGATGGTGTTCATAATGATGGGGAGATGGTGTGATGGGGAGATGGTGTTCATAATGATGGGGAGATGGTGTTCATAATGATGGGGAGATGGTGTTCATAATGATGGGGAGATGGTGTTCATAATGATGGGGAGATGGTGTTCATAATGATGGGGAGATGGTGTGATGGGAAGATGGTGTTCATAATGATGGGGAGATGGTGTTCATAATGGGGGAGATGGTGTGCATAATGATGGGAGATGGTGTGATGGGAGATGGTGTTCATAATGATGGGGAGATGGTGTGATGGGAGATGGTGTTCATAATGATGGGGAGATGGTGTGATGGGAAGATGGTGTTTCATAATGATGGGGAGATGGTGTGATGGGAGATGGTGTTCATAATGATGGGGAGATGGTGTTCATAATGATGGGGAGATGGTGTGATGGGAAGATGGTGTTCATAATGATGGGGAGATGGTGTGATGGAGAATGGTGTTCATAATGATGGGGGATGGTGTGATGGATGGGGAGATGGTGTTCATAATGATGGGAGATGGTGTTCATAATGATGGGGAGATTGTGTGATGGGAGATGGTGTTCATAATGATGGGAGATGGTGTGATGGGAAGATGGTGTTCATAATGATGGGGAGATGGTGTGATGGGAAGATGGTGTTCATAATGATGGGGAGATGGTGTTCATAATGATGGGGAGATGGTGTTCATAATGATGGGGAGATGGTGTGATGGGGAGATGGTTCATAATGATGGGGAGATGGTGTGATGGGGAGATGGTTTTCATAATGATGGGGAGATGGTGTTCATAATGATGGGGAGATGGTGTTCATAATGATGGGGAGATGGTGTGATGGGGAGATGGTGTTCATAATGATGGGAGATGGTGTTCATAATGATGGGGAGATGGTGTTCATAATGATGAGGAGATGGTGTTCATAATGATGGGATGATGTTTCATATGATGGGGAGATGGTGTGATGGGGAGATGGTGTCATAATGATGGGAGATGGTGTTCATAATGATGTGAGATGGTGTTCATAATGATGGGGAGATGGTGTTCATTGATGGGGAGATGGTGTGATGGGGAGATGGTGTTCATAATGATGGGGAGATGGTGTGATGGGAGATGGTGTTCATAATGATGGGGAGATGGTTGTGATGGGAAGATGGTGTTCATAATGATGGGAGATGGTGTTCATAATGATGGGGAGATGGTGTTCATAATGATGGGGAGATGGTGTTCATAATGATGGGGAGATGGTGTGATGGGGAGATGGTGTTCATAATGATGGGGAGATGGTGTTCATAATGATGGGGGGATGGTGTTCATAATGATGAGGAGATGGTGTTCATAATGATGGGGAGATGGTGTTCATAATGATGGGGAGATGGTTTCATAATGATGGGGAGATGGTGTTCATAATGATGGGGAGATGGTGTTCATATGATGTGGAGATGGTGTGATGGGGAGATGGTGTTCATAATGATGGGGAGATGGTGTGATGGGAGATGGTGTTCATAATGATGGGGAGATGGTGTTGATGGGAAGATGGTGTTCATAATGATGGGGAGATGGTGTTCATAATGATGGGGAGATGGGTGTGATGGGAGATGGTGTTCATAATGATGTGGGAGATGGTGTGATGGGGAGATGGTGTTCATAATGATGGGGAGATGGTGTGATGGGGAGATGGTGTTTATGGGGAGATGGTGTTCATAATGATGGGGAGATGGTGTTCATAATGATGGGGAGATGGTGTTCATAATGAGTGGAGATGGTGTGCATAATGATGGAGATGGTGTTCATAATGATGGGGAGATGGTGTGATGGGAGATGGTGTTCATAATGATGGGAGATGGTGTTCATAATGATGGGGAGATGGTGTTCATAATGATGGGGAGATGGTGTGATGGAGATGGTGTTCATAATGATGGGGAGATGGTGTGATGGAAGATGTTTCATAATGATGGGGAGATGGTGTGATGGAAGATGGTGTTCATAATGATGGGGAGATGGTGATGGGAGATGGTGTTCATAATGATGGGAGATGGTGTTCATAATGATGGGGAGATGGTGTGATGGGAAGATGGTGTTCATAATGATGGGGAGATGGTGTGATGGGAAGATGGTGTTCATAATGATGGGGAGATGGTGTGATGGGAAGATGGTGTTCATAATGATGGGGAGATGGTGTGATGGGAGATGGTGTTCATAATGATGGGGAGATGGTGTTCATAATGATGGGGAGATGGTGTGATGGGAAGATGGTGTTCATATGATGGGGAGATGGTGTGATGGGAGATGGTGTTCATAATGATGGGGAGATGGTGTTCATAATGATGGGGAGATGGTGTTCATAATGATGGGAGATGGTGTTCATAATGATGGGGAGATGGTGTGATGGGGATGGTGTCATAATGATGGGAGATGGTGTTCATAATGATGGGGAGATGGTGTGCATAATGATGGGGAGATGGTGTTCATATGATGGGGAGATGGTGTGATGGGAGATGGTGTTCATAATGATGGGGAGATGGTGTGATGATGAAGATGGTGTTCATAATGATGGGGAGATGGTGTTCATAATGATGGGGAGATGGTGTTCATAATGATGGGGAGATGGTGTTCATAATGATGGGGAGATGGTGTGATGGGGAGATGGTGTTCATAATGATGGGGAGATGGTGTTCATAATGATGGGGAGATGGTGTTCATAATGATGAGGAGATGGTGTGCATAATGATGGGAGATGGTGTTCATAATGATGGGATATGGTGTTCATAATGATGGGGAGATGGTGTGATGGGGAGATGGTGTTCATAATGATGAGGAGATGGTGTTCATAATGATGGGGAGATGGTGTGATGGGGGAGATGGTGTTCATAATGATGGGAGATGGTGTGATGGGAAGATGGTTTCATAATGATGGGGAGATGGTGTGATGGGAGATGGTGTTCATAATGATGGGGAGATGGTGTTCATAATGATGGGGAGATGGTGTGATGGGGAGATGGTGTTCATAATGATGGGGAGATGGTGTGATGGGAGATGGTGTTCATAATGATGGGAGATGGTGTTCATAATGATGGGGAGATGGTGTTCATAATGATGGGGAGATGGTGTGATGGGAGATGGTGTTCATAATGATGGGGAGATGGTGTTCATAATGATGGGGGATGGTGTTCATAATGATGAGGAGATGGTGTTCATAATGATGGGGAGATGGTTTCATAATGATGGGGAGATGGTGTGATGGGGAGATGGTGTTCATAATGATGGGAGATGGTGTTCATAATGATGGAGATGGTGTGATGGGAGATGGTGTTCATAATGATGGGGAGATGGTGTTCATAATGATGGGAGATGGTGTTCATAATGATGGGAGATGGTGTTCATAATGATGGGGAGATGGTGTTCATAATGATGGGGAGATGGTGTGATGGGGAGATGGTTTTCGTAATGATGGGGAGATGGTGTTCATAATGATGGGGATATGGTGTTCATAATGATGGGGAGATGGTGTGATGGGGAGATGGTGTTCATAATGATGGGGAGATGGTGTTCATAATGATGGGAGATTGTTCATAATGATGAGGAGATGGTGTTCATAATGATGTGGAGATGGTGTTCATATTGATGGGGAGATGGTGTGATGGGGAGATGGTGTTCATAATGATGGGGAGATGGTGTGCATAATGATGTGGAGATGGTGTGCATAATGATGGGGAGATGGTGTTCATAATGATGGGGAGATGGTGTGATGGGGAGATGGTGTTCATAATGATGGGGAGATGGTGTTCATAATGATGGGGAGATGGTGTTCATAATGATGGGGAGATTGTGTGATGGGAGATGGTGTTCATAATGATGGGGAGATGGTGTTCATAATGATGGGGGGGATGGTGTTCATAATGATGAGGAGATGGTGTGCATAATGATGGGGAGATGGTGTTCATAAAGATGGGGATATGGTTTTCATAATGATGGGGATATGGTGTGATGGGGAGATGGTGTTCATAATGATGAGGAGATGGTGTTCATAATGATGGGAGATGGTGTGATGGGGAGATGGTGTTCATAATGATGGGAGATGGTGTGATGGGAAGATGGTGTTCATAATGATGGGGAGATGGTGTGATGGGAGATGGTGTTCATAATTATGGGGAGATGGTGTTCATAATGATGGGGAGATGGTGTGATGGGAGATGGTGTTCATAATGATGGGGAGATGGTGTGATGGAGATGGTGTTCATAATGATGGGGAGATGGTGTTCATAATGATGGGGAGATGGTGTTCATAATGATGGGGAGATGGTGTGATGGGGAGATGGTGTTCATAATGATGGGGAGATGGTGTTCATAATGATGTGGGGATGGTGTTCATAATGATGAGATGGTGTGCATAATGATGGGGAGATGCTTTTCATAATGATGGGGAGATGGTGTGATGGGGAGATGGTGTTTATAATGATGAGGAGATGGTGTGATGGGAGATGGTGTTCATAATGATGGGGAGATGGTGTGATGGGAAGATGGTGTTCATAATGATGGGGAGATGGTGTTCATAATGATGGGGAGATGGTGTTATAATGATGGGAGATGGTGTTCATAATGATGGGGAGATGGTGTGATGGGGAGATGGTGTTCATAATGATGGGGAGATGGTGTTCATAATGATGGGGGGATGGTGTTCATAATGATGAGGAGATGGTGTGCATAATGATGGGGAGATGGTGTTCATAAAGATGGGGATATGGTTTTCATAATGATGGGAGATGGGTGTGATGGGGAGATGGTGTTCATAATGATGAGGAGATGGTGTGATGGGAGATGGTGTTCATAATTGATGGGGAGATGGTGTGATGGGAAGATGGTGTTCATAATGATGGGGAGATGGTGTGATGGGAGATGGTGTTCATAATTATGGGAGATGGTGTTCATAATGATGGGGAGATGGTGTGATGGGAAGATGGTGTTCATAATGATGGGGAGATGGTGTGATGGGAGATGGTGTTCATAATGATGGGGAGATGGTGTTCATAATGATGGGGAGATGGTGTTCATAATGATGGGGAGATGGTGTTCATATTGATGGGGAGATGGTGTGATGGGGAGATGGTGTTCATAATGATGGGGAGATGGTGTGCATAATGATGTGGAGATGGTGTGCATAATGATGGGGAGATGGTGTTCATATTGATGGGGAGATGGTGTGATGGGGAGATGGTGTTCATAATGATGGGGAGATGGTGTGATGGGAAGATGGTGTTCATAATGATGGGGAGATGGTGTTCATAATGATGGGGAGATGGTGTTCATAATGATGGGGAGATGGTGTTCATAATGATGGGGAGATTGTGTGATGGGGAGATGGTGTTCATAATGATGGGGAGATGGTGTTCATAATGATGGGGGGGATGGTGTTCATAATGATGAGGAGATGGTGTGCATAATGATGGGGAGATGGTGTTCATAAAGATGGGGATATGGTTTTCATAATGATGGGGAGATGGTGTGATGGGGAGATGGTGTTCATAATGATGAGGAGATGGTGTTCATAATGATGGGGAGATGGTGTGATGGGGAGATGGTGTTCATAATGATGGAGAGATGGTGTGATGGGAAGATGGTGTTCATAATGATGGGGAGATGGTGTGATGGGAGATGGTGTTCATAATTATGGGGAGATGGTGTTCATAATGATGGGGAGATGGTGTGATGGGGAGATGGTGTTCATAATGATGGGGAGATGGTGTGATGGGAGATGGTGTTCATAATGATGGGGAGATGGTGTTCATAATGATGGGGAGATGGTGTTCATAATGATGGGGAGATGGTGTGATGGGGAGATGGTGTTCATAATGATGGGGAGATGGTGTTCATAATGATGTGGGGATGGTGTTCATAATGATGAGGAGATGGTGTGCATAATGATGGGGAGATGGTTTTCATAATGATGGGGAGATGGTGTGATGGGGAGATGGTGTTTATAATGATGAGGAGATGGTGTTCATAATGATGGGGAGATGGTGTGATGGGGAGATGGTGTTCATAATGATGGAGAGATGGTGTTCATAATGATGGGGAGATGGTGTTCATAATGATCGGGAGATGGTGTTCATAATGATGAGGAGATGGTGTTCATAATGATGGGGAGATGGTGTGATGGGGAGATGGTTTTCGTAATGATGGGGAGATGGTGTTCATAATGATGGGGATATGGTGTTCATAATGATGGGGAGATGGTGTGATGGGGAGATGGTGTTCATAATGATGGGGAGATGGTGTTCATAATGATGGGGAGATATTGTTCATAATGATGAGGAGATGGTGTTCATAATGATGTGGAGATGGTGTTCATATTGATGGGGAGATGGTGTGATGGGGAGATGGTGTTCATAATGATGGGGAGATGGTGTTCATAATGATGTGGAGATGGTGTGCATAATGATGGGGAGATGGTGTTCATATTGATGGGGAGATGGTGTGATGGGGAGATGGTGTTCATAATGATGGGGAGATGGTGTTCATAATGATGGGGAGATGGTGTTCATAATGATGGGGAGATTGTGTGATGGGGAGATGGTGTTCATAATGATGGGGAGATGGTGTTCATAATGATGGGGGGGATGGTGTTCATAATGATGAGGAGATGGTGTGCATAATGATGGGGAGATGGTGTTCATAAAGATGGGGATATGGTTTTCATAATGATGGGAGATGGTGTGATGGGGAGATGGTGTTCATAATGATGAGGAGATGGTGTTCATAATGATGGGAGATGGTGTGATGGGGAGATGGTGTTCATAATGATGGAGAGATGGTGTGATGGGAAGATGGTGTTCATAATGATGGGGAGATGGTGTGATGGGAGATGGTGTTCATAATTATGGGGATGGTGTTCATAATGATGGGGAGATGGTGTGATGGGGAGATGGTGTTCATAATGATGGGGAGATGGTGTGATGGGAGATGGTGTTCATAATGATGGGGAGATGGTGTTCATAATGATGGGGAGATGGTGTTCATAATGATGGGGAGATGGTGTGATGGGGAGATGGTGTTCATAATGATGGGGAGATGGTGTTCATAATGATGTGGGGATGGTGTTCATAATGATGAGATGGTGTGCATAATGATGGGGAGATGCTTTTCATAATGATGGGGAGATGGTGTGATGGGAGATGGTGTTCATAATGATGGGAGATGGTGTGATGGGAGATGGTGTTCATAATGATGGGGAGATGGTGTGATGGGAAGATGGTGTTCATAATGATGGGGAGATGGTGTTCATAATGATGGGGAGATGGTGTTCATAATGATGGGGAGATGGTGTTCATAATGATGGGGAGATGGTGTGATGGGGAGATGGTGTTCATAATGATGGGGAGATGGTGTTCATAATGATGGGGGGATGGTGTTCATAATGATGAGGAGATGGTGTGCATAATGATGGGGAGATGGTGTTCATAATGATGGGGATATGGTTTTCATAATGATGGGGAGATGGTGTGATGGGGAGATGGTGTTCATAATGATGAGGAGATGGTGTTCATAATGATGGGGAGATGGTGTGATGGGGAGATGGTGTTCATAATGATGGAGAGATGGTGTGATGGGAAGATGGTGTTCATAATGATGGGGAGATGGTGTGATGGGAGATGGTGTTCATAATTATGGGGAGATGGTGTTCATAATGATGGGGAGATGGTGTGATGGGGAGATGGTGTTCATAATGATGGGGAGATGGTGTTCATAATGATGGGGAGATGGTGTTCATAATGATGGGGAGATGGTGTTCATAATGATGGGAGATGGTGTTCATAAGATGGGGATATGGTGTTCATAATGATGGGGAGATGGTGTGATGGGGAGATGGTGTTCATAATGATGGGAGATGGTGTTCATAATGATGGGGAGATGGTGTGATGGGGAGATGGTGTTCATAATGATGGGGAGATGGTGTGATGGGAAGATGGTGTTCATAATGATGGGGAGATGGTGTGATGGGAGATGGTGTTCATAATGATGGGGAGATGGTGTTCATAATGATGGGGAGATGGTGTGATGGGGAGATGGTGTTCATAATGATGGGGAGATGGTGTGATGGGAGATGGTGTTCATAATGATGGGGAGATGGTGTTCATAATGATGGGGAGATGGTGTTCATAATGATGGGGAGATGGTGTGATGGGGAGATGGTGTTCATAATGATGGGGAGATGGTGTTCATAATGATGTGGGGATGGTGTTCATAATGATGAGGAGATGGTGTGCATAATGATGGGGAGATGGTGTTCATAATGATGGGGAGATGGTGTGATGGGGAGATGGTGTTTATAATGATGAGGAGATGGTGTTCATAATGATGGGGAGATGGTGTGATGGGGAGATGGTGTTCATAATGATGGAGAGATGGTGTTCATAATGATGGGAAGATGGTGTTCATAATGATGGGGAGATGGTGTTCATAATGATGAGGAGATGGTGTTCATAATGATGGGGAGATGGTGTGATGGGGAGATGGTGTTCATAATGATGGGGAGATGGTGTGATGGGGAGATGGTGTTCATAATGATGGGGAGATGGTGTTCATAATGATGGGGAGATGGTGTTCATAATGATGGGGAGATGGTGTTCATAATGATGGGGAGATGGTGTGATGGGAGATGGTGTTCATAATGATGGGGAGATGGTGTTCATAATGATGGGGAGATGGTGTTCATAATGATGGGAGATATTGTTCATAATGATGGGGAGATGGTGTTCATAATGATGGGGAGATGGTGTTCATAATGATGGGGAGATGGTGTGATGGGGAGATGGTGTTCATAATGATGGGGAGATGGTGTTCATAATGATGGGGAGATATTGTGGTGTTCATAATGATGAGGAGATGGTGTTCATAATGATGGGGAGATGGTGTTCATAATGATGGGGAGATGGTGTTCATAATGATGGGGAGATGGTGTTCATATTGATGGGGAGATGGTGTGATGGGGAGATGGTGTTCATAATGATGGGGAGATGGTGTGCATAATGATGTGGAGATGGTGTGCATAATGATGGGGAGATGGTGTTCATATTGATGGGGAGATGGTGTGATGGGGAGATGGTGTTCATAATGATGGGGAGATGGTGTGATGGGAGATGGTGTTCATAATGATGGGGAGATGGTGTGATGGGAAGATGGTGTTCATAATGATGGGGAGATGGTGTTCATAATGATGGGGAGATGGTGTGATGGGGAGATGGTGTTCATAATGATGAGGAGATGGTGTGATGGGGAGATGGTGTTCATAATGATGAGGAGATGGTGTTCATAATGATGAGGAGATGGTGTTCATAATGATGGGGAGATGGTGTGATGGGGAGATGGTGTTCATAATGATGAGGAGATGGTGTTCATAATGATGGGGAGATGGTGTGATGGGGAGATGGTGTTCATAATGATGGGGAGATGGTGTTCATAATGATCGGGAGATGGTGTTCATAATGATGAGGAGATGGTGTTCATAATGATGGGGAGATGGTGTGATGGGGAGATGGTTTTCATAATGATGGGGAGATGGTGTGATGGGGAGATGGTGTTCATAATGATGGGGAGATGGTGTTCATAATGATGGGGAGATGGTGTTCATAATGATGGGGAGATGGTGTTCATAATGATGGGGAGATGGTGTGATGGGGAGATGGTGTTCATAATGATGGGGAGATGGTGTTCATAATGATGGGGAGATGGTGTTCATAATGATGGGGAGATATTGTTCATAATGATGGGGAGATGGTGTTCATAATGATGGGGAGATGGTGTTCATAATGATGGGGAGATGGTGTTCATAATGATGGGGAGATATTGTTCATAATGATGAGGAGATGGTGTTCATAATGATGTGGAGATGGTGTTCATAATGATGTGGAGATGGTGTACATAATGATGGGGAGATGGTGTTCATATTGATGGGGAGATGGTGTGATGGGGAGATGGTGTTCATAATGATGGGGAGATGGTGTGCATAATGATGTGGAGATGGTGTGCATAATGATGGGGAGATGGTGTTCATATTGATGGGGAGATGGTGTGATGGGGAGATGGTGTTCATAATGATGGGGAGATGGTGTTCATAATGATGGGGAGATGGTGTTCATAATGATGGGGAGATGGTGTTCATAATGATGGGGAGATGGTGTTCATAATGATGGGGAGATGGTGTGATGGAAAGATGGTGTTCATAATGATGGGGAGATGGTGTTCATAATGATGGGGAGATGGTGTTCATAATGATGGGGAGATGGTGTGATGGGAAGATGGTGTTCATAATGATGGGGAGATGGTGTGATGGGAGATGGTGTTCATAATGATGGGGAGATGGTGTGATGGGAAGATGGTGTTCATAATGATGGGGAGATGGTGTGATGGGAGATGGTGTTCATAATATGGGAGATGGTGTTCATAATGATGGGGAGATGGTGTGATGGGAAGATGGTGTTCATAATGATGGGGAGATGGTGTGATGGGAGATGGTGTTCATAATGATGGGAGATGGTGTGATGGGAAGATGGTGTTCATAATGATGGGGAGATGGTGTTTATAATGATGGGGAGATGGTGTGATGGGAGATGGTGTTCATAATTATGGGGAGATGGTGTTCATAATGATGGGGAGATGGTGTGATGGGAAGATGGTGTTCATAATGATGGGGAGATGGTGTGATGGGAGATGGTGTTCATAATGATGGAGAGATGGTGTGATGGGAAGATGGTGTTCATAATGATGGGGAGATGGTGTGATGGGAGATGGTGTTCATAATTATGGGGAGATGGTGTTCATAATGATGGGGAGATGGTGTGATGGGGAGATGGTGTTCATAATGATGGGGAGATGGTGTGATGGGAGATGGTGTTCATAATGATGGGGAGATGGTGTTCATAATGATGGGGAGATGGTGTTCATAATGATGGGGAGATGGTGTGATGGGGAGATGGTGTTCATAATGATGGGGAGATGGTGTTCATAATGATGTGGGGATGGTGTTCATAATGATGAGGAGATGGTGTGCATAATGATGGGGAGATGGTTTTCATAATGATGGGGAGATGGTGTGATGGGGAGATGGTGTTTATAATGATGAGGAGATGGTGTTCATAATGATGGGGAGATGGTGTGATGGGGAGATGGTGTTCATAATAATGGAGAGATGGTGTTCATAATGATGGGAAGATGGTTTTCATAATGATCGGGAGATGGTGTTCATAATGATGAGGACATGGTGTTCATAATGATGGGGAGATGGTGTGATGGGGAGATGGTTTTCATAATGATGGGGAGATGGTGTGATGGGGAGATGGTGTTCATAATGATGGGGAGATGGTGTTCATAATGATGGGGAGATGGTGTTCATAATGATGGGGAGATGGTGTTCATAATGATGGGGAGATGGTGTGATGGGGAGATGGTGTTCATAATGATGGGGAGATGGTGTCATAATGATGGGGAGATGGTGTTCATAATGATGGGGAGATATTGTTCATAATGATGGGGAGATGGTGTTCATAATGATGGGGAGATGGTGTTCATAATGATGGGGAGATGGTGTGATGGGGAGATGGTGTTCATAATGATGGGGAGA
Organism: Oncorhynchus kisutch; assembly: GCF_002021735.2. NCBI lineage: Eukaryota > Metazoa > Chordata > Actinopteri > Salmoniformes > Salmonidae > Oncorhynchus > Oncorhynchus kisutch. Next base: position 2,968,845 of record NC_034190.2, on the reverse strand, counting down.
TGGTGTTCATAATGATGGGGAGATATTGTTCATAATGATGAGGAGATGGTGTTCATAATGATGTGGAGATGGTGTGCATAATGATGGGGAGATGGTGTTCATATTGATGGGGAGATGGTGTGATGGGGAGATGGTGTTCATAATGATGGGGAGATGGTGTGCATAATGATGTGGAGATGGTGTGCATAATGATGGGGAGATGGTGTTCATATTGATGGGGAGATGGTGTGATGGGGAGATGGTGTTCATAATGATGGGGAGATGGTGTGATGGGAGATGGTGTTCATAATGATGGGGAGATGGTGTGATGGGAAGATGGTGTTCATAATGATGGGGAGATGGTGTTCATAATGATGGGGAGATGGTGTGATGGGGAGATGGTGTTCATAATGATGAGGAGATGGTGTGATGGGGAGATGGTGTTCATAATGATGAGGAGATGGTGTTCATAATGATGAGGAGATGGTGTTCATAATGATGGGGAGATGGTGTGATGGGAGATGGTGTTCATAATGATGAGGAGATGGTGTTCATAATGATGGGGAGATGGTGTGATGGGGAGATGGTGTTCATAATGATGGGGAGATGGTGTTCATAATGATCGGGAGATGGTGTTCATAATGATGAGGAGATGGTGTTCATAATGATGGGGAGATGGTGTGATGGGGAGATGGTTTTCATAATGATGGGGAGATGGTGTGATGGGGAGATGGTGTTCATAATGATGGGGAGATGGTGTTCATAATGATGGGGAGATGGTGTTCATAATGATGGGGAGATGGTGTTCATAATTATGGGGAGATGGTGTGATGGGGAGATGGTGTTGATAATGATGGGGAGATGGTGTTCATAATGATGGGGAGATGGTGTTCATAATGATGGGGAGATATTGTTCATAATGATGGGGAGATGGTGTTCATAATGATGGGGAGATGGTGTTCATAATGATGGGGAGATGGTGTTCATAATGATGGGGAGATATTGTTCATAATGATGAGGAGATGGTGTTCATAATGATGTGGAGATGGTGTTCATAATGATGTGGAGATGGTGTACATAATGATGGGGAGATGGTGTTCATATTGATGGGGAGATGGTGTGATGGGGAGATGGTGTTCATAATGATGGGGAGATGGTGTGCATAATGATGTGGAGATGGTGTTCATAATGATGGGGAGATGGTGTTCATATTGATGGGGAGATGGTGTGATGGGGAGATGGTGTTCATAATGATGGGGAGATGGTGTTCATAATGATGGGGAGATGGTGTTCATAATGATGGGGAGATGGTGTTCATAATGATGGGGAGATGGTGTTCATAATGATGGGGAGATGGTGTGATGGAAAGATGGTGTTCATAATGATGGGGAGATGGTGTTCATAATGATGGGGAGATGGTGTGCATAATGATGGGGAGATGGTGTGATGGGAAGATGGTGTTCATAATGATGGGGAGATGGTGTGATGGGAGATGGTGTTCATAATGATGGGGAGATGGTGTGATGGGAAGATGGTGTTCATAATGATGGGGAGATGGTGTGATGGGAGATGGTGTTCATAATTATGGGGAGATGGTGTTCATAATGATGGGGAGATGGTGTGATGGGAAGATGGTGTTCATAATGATGGGGAGATGGTGTGATGGGAGATGGTGTTCATAATGATGGGGAGATGGTGTGATGGGAAGATGGTGTTCATAATGATGGGGAGATGGTGTTTATAATGATGGGGAGATTGTGTGATGGGAGATGGTGTTCATAATGATGGGGAGATGGTGTGATGGGAAGATGGTGTTCATAATGATGGGGAGATGGTGTGATGGGAAGATGGTGTTCATAATGATGGGGAGATGGTGTTCATAATTATGGGGAGATGGTGTTCATAATGATGGGGAGATGGTGTGATGGGGAGATGGTGTTCATAATGATGGGGAGATGGTGTGATGGGGAGATGGTTTCGTAATGATGGGGAGATGGTGTTCATAATGATGGGAGATGGTGTTCATAATGATGGGGAGATGGTGTGATGGGGAGATGGTGTTCATAATGATGGGGAGATGGTGTTCATAATGATGGGGAGATATTGTTCATAATGATGAGGAGATGGTGTTCATAATGATGTGGAGATGGTGTTCATATTGATGGGGAGATGGTGTGATGGGGAGATGGTGTTCATAATGATGGGGAGATGGTGTGCATAATGATGTGGAGATGGTGTGCATAATGATGGGGAGATGGTGTTCATAATGATGGGGAGATGGTGTGATGGGGAGATGGTGTTCATAATGATGGGGAGATGGTGTGATGGGAGATGGTGTTCATAATGATGGGGAGATGGTGTGATGGGAAGATGGTGTTCATAATGATGGGGAGATGGTGTTCATAATGATGGGGAGATGGTGTTCATAATGATGGGGAGATGGTGTTCATAATGATGGGGAGATTGTGTGATGGGGAGATGGTGTTCATAATGATGGGGAGATGGTGTTCATAATGATGGGGGGGATGGTGTTCATAATGATGAGGAGATGGTGTTCATAATGATGGGGAGATGGTGTTCATAATGATGGGAGATGGTTTTCATAATGATGGGGAGATGGTGTTCATAATGATGGGGAGATGGTGTTCATAATGATGGGGAGATGGTGTTCATAATGATGTGGAGATGGTGTTCATAATGATGGGGAGATGGTGTTCATAATGATGGGGAGATGGTGTGATGGGGAGATGGTGTTCATAATGATGGGGAGATGGTGTTCATAATGATGTGGAGATGGTGTTCATAATGATGGGGAGATGGTGTTCATAATGATGGGGAGATGGTGTGATGGGGAGATGGTGTTCATAATGATGGGGAGATGGTGTTCATAATGATGGGGAGATGGTGTTCATAATGATGGGGAGATGGTGTTCATAATGATGGGGAGATGGTGTGCATAATGATGGGGAGATGGTGTGATGGAAAGATGGTGTTCATAATGATGGGGAGATGGTGTTCATAATGATGGGGAGATGGTGTTCATAATGATGGGAGATGGTGTGATGGGAAGATGGTGTTCATAATGATGGGGAGATGGTGTGATGGGAGATGGTGTTCATAATGATGGGGAGATGGTGTGATGGGAAGATGGTGTTCATAATGATGGGGAGATGGTGTGATGGGAGATGGTGTTCATAATTATGGGGAGATGGTGTTCATAATGATGGGGAGATGGTGTGATGGGAAGATGGTGTTCATAATGATGGGGAGATGGTGTGATGGGAGATGGTGTTCATAATGATGGGGAGATGGTGTGATGGGAAGATGGTGTTCATAATGATGGGGAGATGGTGTTCATAATGATGGGGAGATTGTGTGATGGGAGATGGTGTTCATAATGATGGGGAGATGGTGTGATGGGAAGATGGTGTTCATAATGATGGGGAGATGGTGTGATGGGAAGATGGTGTTCATAATGATGGGGAGATGGTGTTCATAATGATGGGGAGATGGTGTTCATAATGATGGGAGATGGTGTGATGGGAGATGGTGTTCATAATGATGGGGAGATGGTGTGATGGGGAGATGGTGTTCATAATGATGGGGAGATGGTGTTCATAATGATGGGGAGATGGTGTTCATAATGATGGGGAGATGGTGTGATGGGGAGATGGTGTTCATAATGATGGGGAGATGGTGTTCATAATGATGGGGAGATGGTGTTCATAATGATGAGGAGATGGTGTTCATAATGATGGGAGATGGTGTTCATAATGATGGGGAGATGGTGTGATGGGGAGATGGTGTTCATAATGATGGGGAGATGGTGTGCATAATGATGTGGAGATGGTGTTCATAATGATGGGGAGATGGTGTTCATAATGATGGGGAGATGGTGTGATGGGGAGATGGTGTTCATAATGATGGGGAGATGGTGTGATGGGAGATGGTGTTCATAATGATGGGGAGATGGTGTGATGGGAAGATGGTGTTCATAATGATGGGGAGATGGTGTTCATAATGATGGGGAGATGGTGTTCATAATGATGGGGAGATGGTGTTCATAATGATGGGGAGATGGTGTGATGGGGAGATGGTGTTCATAATGATGGGGAGATGGTGTTCATAATGATGGGGGGATGGTGTTCATAATGATGAGGAGATGGTGTGCATAATGATGGGGAGATGGTGTTCATAAAGATGGGGATATGGTTTTCATAATGATGGGGAGATGGTGTGATGGGGAGATGGTGTTCATAATGATGAGGAGATGGTGTTCATAATGATGGGGAGATGGTGTGATGGGGAGATGGTGTTCATAATGATGGAGAGATGGTGTGATGGGAGATGGTGTTCATAATGATGGGGAGATGGTGTGATGGGAGATGGTGTTCATAATGATGGGGAGATGGTGTTCATAATGATGGGGAGATGGTGTGATGGGGAGATGGTGTTCATAATGATGGGGAGATGGTGTGATGGGAGATGGTGTTCATAATGATGGGGAGATGGTGTTCATAATGATGGGGAGATGGTGTTCATAATGATGGGGAGATGGTGTGATGGGGAGATGGTGTTCATAATGATGGGGAGATGGTGTTCATAATGATGGGGGATGGTGTTCATAATGATGAGGAGATGGTGTGCATAATGATGGGGAGATGCTTTTCATAATGATGGGGAGATGGTGTGATGGGGAGATGGTGTTTATAATGATGAGGAGATGGTGTGATGGGAGATGGTGTTCATAATGATGGGGAGATGGTGTGATGGGAAGATGGTGTTCATAATGATGGGGAGATGGTGTTCATAATGATGGGGAGATGGTGTTCATAATGATGGGGAGATGGTGTTCATAATGATGGGGAGATGGTGTGATGGGGAGATGGTGTTCATAATGATGGGGAGATGGTGTTCATAATGATGGGGGGGATGGTGTTCATAATGATGAGGAGATGGTGTGCATAATGATGGGGAGATGGTGTTCATAAAGATGGGGATATGGTTTTCATAATGATGGGGAGATGGTGTGATGGGGAGATGGTGTTCATAATGATGAGGAGATGGTGTTCATAATGATGGGGAGATGGTGTGATGGGGAGATGGTGTTCATAATGATGGAGAGATGGTGTGATGGGAAGATGGTGTTCATAATGATGGGGAGATGGTGTGATGGGAGATGGTGTTCATAATGATGGGGAGATGGTGTTCATAATGATGGGGAGATGGTGTGATGGGGAGATGGTGTTCATAATGATGGGGAGATGGTGTGATGGGAGATGGTGTTCATAATGATGGGGAGATGGTGTTCATAATGATGGGGAGATGGTGTTCATAATGATGGGGAGATGGTGTGATGGGGAGATGGTGTTCATAATGATGGGGAGATGGTGTTCATAATGATGTGGGGATGGTGTTCATAATGATGAGGAGATGGTGTGCATAATGATGGGGAGATGGTTTTCATAATGATGGGGAGATGGTGTGATGGGGAGATGGTGTTTATAATGATGAGGAGATGGTGTTCATAATGATGGGGACATGGTGTTCATAATGATGGGGAGATGGTGTGATGGGGAGATGGTTTTCATAATGATGGGGAGATGGTGTGATGGGGAGATGGTGTTCATAATGATGGGGAGATGGTGTTCATAATGATGGGGAGATGGTGTTCATAATGATGGGGAGATGGTGTGATGGGGAGATGGTGTTCATAATGATGGGGAGATGGTGTTCATAATGATGGGGAGATGGTGTTCATAATGATGGGGAGATGGTGTTCATAATGATGGGGAGATGGTGTTCATAATGATGGGGAGATGGTGTTCATAATGATGGGGAGATGGTGTGATGGGGAGATGGTGTTCATAATGATGGGGAGATGGTGTTCATAATGATGGGGAGATGGTGTTCATAATGATGAGGAGATGGTGTTCATAATGATGTGGAGATGGTGTGCATAATGATGGGGAGATGGTGTTCATATTGATGGGGAGATGGTGTGATGGGGAGATGGTGTTCATAATGATGGGGAGATGGTGTGCATAATGATGTGGAGATGGTGTGCATAATGATGGGGAGATGGTGTTCATATGATGGGGAGATGGTGTGATGGGGAGATGGTGTTCATAATGATGGGGAGATGGTGTGATGGGAGATGGTGTTCATAATGATGGGGAGATGGTGTGATGGGAAGATGGTGTTCATAATGATGGGGAGATGGTGTTCATAATGATGGGGAGATGGTGTGATGGGGAGATGGTGTTCATAATGATGAGGAGATGGTGTGATGGGGAGATGGTGTTCATAATGATGAGGAGATGGTGTTCATAATGATGAGGAGATGGTGTTCATAATGATGGGGAGATGGTGTGATGGGGAGATGGTGTTCATAATGATGAGAGATGGTGTTCATAATGATGGGGGAGATGGTGTGATGGGGAGCTGGTGTTCATAATGATGGGGAGATGGTGTTCATAATGATCGGGAGATGGAGTTCATAATGATGAGGAGATGGTGTTCATAATGATGGGGAGATGGTGTGATGGGGAGATGGTTTTCATAATGATGGGGAGATGGTGTGATGGGGAGATGGTGTTCATAATGATGGGGAGATGGTGTTCATAATGATGGGGAGATGGTTTTCATAATGATGGGGAGATGGTGTTCATAATTATGGGGAGATGGTGTGATGGGGAGATGGTGTTGTATAATGATGGGGAGATGGTGTTCATAATGATGGGGAGATGGTGTTTCCATAATGATGGGGAGATATTGGTCATAATGATGGGGAGATGGTGTTCATAATGATGGGGAGATGGTGTTCATAATGATGGGGAGATGGTGTTCATAATGATGGGGAGATATTGTTCATAATGATGAGGAGATGGTGTTCATAATGATGTGGAGATGGTGTTCATAATGATGTGGAGATGGTGTACATAATGATGGGGAGATGGTGTTCATATTGATGGGGAGATGGTGTGATGGGGAGATGGTGTTCATAATGATGGGGAGATGGTGTGCATAATGATGTGGAGATGGTGTGCATAATGATGGGGAGATGGTGTTCATATTGATGGGGAGATGGTGTGATGGGGAGATGGTGTTCATAATGATGGGAGATGGTGTTCATAATGATGGGGAGATGGTGTTCATAATGATGGGGAGATGGTGTGCATAATAATGGGGAGATGGTGTGATGGAAATATGGTGTTCATAATGATGGGGAGATGGTGTTCATAATGATGGGGAGATGGTGTGCATAATGATGGGGAGATGGTGTGATGGGAAGATGGTGTTCATAATGATGGGAGATGGTGTGATGGGAGATGGTGTTCATAATGATGGGGAGATGGTGTGATGTGAGAAGATGGTGTTCATAATGATGGGGAGATGGTGTGATGGGAGATGGTGTTCATAATTATGGGGAGATGGTGTTCATAATGATGGGGGAGATGGTGTGATGGGAAGATGGTGTTCATAATGATGGGGAGATGGTGTGATGGGAGATGGTGTTCATAATGAGGGGAGATGGTGTGATGGGAAGATGGTGTTCATAATGATGGGGAGATGGTGTGTATAATGATGGGGAGATTGTGTGATGGGAGATGGTGTTCATAATGATGGGGAGATGGTGTGATGGGAAGATGGTGTTCATAATGATGGGGAGATGGTGTGATGGGAAGATGGTGTTCATAATGATGGGGAGATGGTGTTCATAATTATGGGGAGATGGTGTTCATAATGATGGGGAGATGGTGTGATGGGGAGATGGTGTTCATAATGATGGGGAGATGGTGTGATGGGAGATTGGTGTTCATAATGATGGGGAGATGGTGTTCATAATGATGGGGAGATGGTGTTCATAATGATGGGGAGATGGTGTGATGGGGAGATGGTGTTCATAATGATGGAAGATGGTGTTCATAATGATGTGGGGATGGTGTTCATAATGATGAGGAGATGGTGTGCATAATGATGGGGAGATGGTTTTCATAATGATGGGGAGATGGTGTGATGGGGAGATGGTGTTTATAATGATGAGGAGATGGTGTTCATAATGATTTGGAGATGGTGTTCATAATGATGTGGGGATGGTGTTCATAATGATGAGGAGATGGTGTGCATAATGATGGGGAGATGGTTTTCATAATGATGGGGAGATGGTGTTTACAATGATGAGGAGATGGTGTTCATAATGATGGGGAGATGGTGTGATGGGGAGATGGTGTTCATAATAATGGAGAGATGGTGTTCATAATGATGGGAGATGGTGTTCATAATGATCGGGAGATGGTGTCATAATGATGAGGAGATGGGTGGTTCATAATGATGGGGAGATGGTGTGATGGGGAGATGGTTTCATAATGAGGGGAGATGGTGTGATGGGGAGATGGTGTTCATAATGATGGGGAGATGGTGTTCATAATGATGGGGAGATGGTGTTCATAAATGATGGGGGAGATGGTTTCATAATTATGGGGAGATGGTGTGATGGGGAGATGGTGTTGATAATGATGGGGAGATGGTGTTCATAATGATTGGGGAGTATGGTGTTCATAATGATGGGAGATATTGTTCATAATGATGGGGAGATGGTGTTCATAATGAGGGGAGATGGTGTTCATAATGATGGGAGATGGTGTTCATAATGATGGGGAATATTGTTCATAATGATGAGGAGATGGTGTTCATAATGATGTGGAGATGGTGTTCATAATGATGTGGAGATGGTGTGCATAATGATGGGGAGATGGTGTTCATATTGATGGGGAGATGGTGTGATGGGGAGATGGTGTTCATAATGATGGGAGATGGTGTGGCATAATGATGTGGAGATGGTGTGCATAATGATGGGGGAGATGGTGTTCATATTGATGGGGAGATGGTGTGATGGGGAGATGGGTGTTCATAATGATGGGGAGATGGTGTTCATAATGATGGGGAGATGGTGTTCATAATGATGGGGAGATGGTGTTCATAATGATGGGGAGATGGTGTTCATAATGATGGGGAGATGGTGTGGCATAATGATGGGGAGATGGTGTGATGGAAAGATGGTGTTCATAATGATGGGGAATGGTGTTCATAATGAATGGGGGGATGGTGTGAATAATGATGGGGAAGATGGTGTGATGGGAAGATGGTGTTCATAATGATGGGGAGATGGTGTGATGGGAGATGGTGTTCATAATGATGGGGAGATGGTGTGATGGGAAGATGGTGTTCATAATGATGGGGAGATGGTGTGATGGGAGATGGTGTTCATAATTATGGGGAGATGGTGTTCATGGACATGATGGGGAACCGATGGTGTGATGGGAAAGATGGTGTGATGGGAGATGGTGTTCATAATGATGGGAGATTGTGTGATGGGAGATGGTGTTCAATAATGATGGGGAGATGGTTGTGATGGGAAGATGGTGTTCATAATGATGGGGAGATGGTGTGTGGGAAGATGGTTGTTCATAATGATGGGGAGATGGTGTTCATATTATGGGGAGATGGGTGTTCATAATGATGGGTGAGATGGTGTGATGGGGAGATGGTGTTCATAATGATGGGGGAGATGGTGTGATGGGAGATGGTGTTCATAATGATGGGGAGATGGTGTTCATAATGATGGGGGAGATATTGTTCATAATGATGTAGGAGAGTGGTGTTCATAATGATGTGGAGATGGTGTGCATAATGATGGGGAGGATGGTGTTCATATTGATGGGGAGATGGTGTGATGGGGAGATGGTGTTCATAATGATGGGGCGATGGTGTGCATAATGATGTGCAGATGGTTTTCATAATGATGGGGAGATGGTGTGATGGGGAGATGGTGTTTATAATGATGAGGAGATGGTGTTCATAATGATTTGGAGATGGTGTTCATAATGATGTGGGGATGGTGTTCATAATGATGAGGAGATGGTGTGCATAATGATGGGGAGATGGTTTTCATAATGATGGGGAGATGGTGTTTACAATGATGAGGAGATGGTGTTCATAATGATGGGGAGATGGTGTGATGGGGAGATGGTGTTCATAATAATGGAGAGATGGTGTTCATAATGATGGGGAGATGGTGTTCATAATGATCGGGAGATGGTGTTCATAATGATGAGGAGATGGTGTTCATAATGATGGGGAGATGGTGTGATGGGGAGATGGTTTTCATAATGATGGGGAGATGGTGTGATGGGGAGATGGTGTTCATAATGATGGGGAGATGGTGTTCATAATGATGGGGAGATGGTGTTCATAATGATGGGGAGATGGTGTTCATAATTATGGGGAGATGGTGTGATGGGGAGATGGTGTTGATAATGATGGGGAGATGGTGTTCATAATGATGGGGAGATGGTGTTCATAATGATGGGGAGATATTGTTCATAATGATGGGGAGATGGTGTTCATAATGATGGGGAGATGGGTGTTCATAATGATGGGGAGATGGTGTTCATAATGATGGGGAGATATTGTTCATAATGATGAGGAGATGGGTGTTCATAATGATGTGGAGATGGTGTTCATAATGATGTGGAGATGGTGTGCATAATATGGGGGAGATGGTGTTCATATTGATGGGGAGATGGTGTGGATGGGGAGATGGTGTTCATAATGATGGGGAGATGGTGTGCATAATGATGTGGAGATGGTGTGCATAATGATGGGGAGATGGTGTTCATATTGATGGGGAGATGGTGTGATGGGGGAGATGGTGTTCATAATGATGGGGAGATGGTGTTCATAATGATGGGGAGATGGTGTTCATAATGATGGGGAGATGGTGTTCATAATGATGGGGAGATGGTGTTCATAATGATGGGGAGATGGTGTGCATATTGATGGGAGATGGTGTGATGGAAGATGGTGTTCATAATGATGGGGGAGATGGTGTTCATAATGATGGGGAGATGGTGTGCATAATGATGGGGAGATGGTGTGATGGGAAGATGGTGTTCATAATGATGGGGAGATGGTGTGATGGGAGATGGTGTTCATAATGATGGGGAGATGGTGTGATGGGAAGATGGTGTTCATAATGATGGGGAGATGGTGTGATGGGAGATGGTGTTCATAATTATGGGGAGATGGTGTTCATAATGATGGGGAGATGGTGTGATGGGAAGATGGTGTGATGGGAGATGGTGTTCATAATGATGGGGAGATGGTGTGATGGGAAGATGGTGTTCATAATGATGGGGAGATGGTGTTTATAATGATGGGGAGATTGTGTGATGGGAGATGGTGTTCATAATGATGGGGAGATGGTGTGATGGGAAGATGGTGTTCATAATGATGGGGAGATGGTGTGATGGGAAGATGGTGTTCATAATGATGGGGAGATGGTGTTCATAATTATGGGGAGATGGTGTTCATAATGATGGGGAGATGGTGGTGATGGGGAGATGGTGTTCATAATGATGGGGAGATGGTGTGATGGGAGATGGTGTCATAATGATGGGGAGATGGTGTTCATAATGATGGGGGAGATGGTGTTCATAATGATGGGAGATGGTGTGATGGGGAGATGGTGTTCATAATGATGGGAAGATGGTGTTCATAATGATGTGGGGATGGTGTTCATAATGATGAGAAGATGGTGTGCATAATGATGGGGAGATGGTTTTCATAATGATGGGGAGATGGTGTGATGGGGAGATGGTGTTTATAATGATGAGGAGATGGTGTTCATAATGATGGGGAGATGGTGTGATGGGGAGATGGTGTTCATAATGATGGAGAGATGTTGTTCATAATGATGGGGAGATGGTGTTCATAATGATCGGGAGAATGGTGTTCATAATGATGAGGAGATGGTGTTCATAATGATGGGGAGATGGTGTGATGGGGAGATGGTTTTCGTAATGATGGGGAGATGGTGTTCATAATGATGGGGAGATGGTGTTCATAATGATGGGGAGATGGTGTGATGGGGGAGATGGTGTTCATAATGATGGGGAGATGGTGTTCATAATGATGGGGAGATATTGTTCATAATGATGAGGAGATGGTGTTCATAATGATGTGAGATGGTGTGCATAATGATGGGGAGATGGTGTTCATATTGATTCGGAGATGGTGTGATGGGGAGATGGTGTTCATAATGATGGGGAGATGGTGTGCATAATGATGTGGAGATGGTGTGCATAATGATGGGGAGATGGTGTTCATATTGATGGGGAGATGGTGTGATGGGAGATGGTGTTCATAATGATGGGGAGATGGTGTGATGGGAGATGGTGTTCATAATGATTGGGGAGATGGTTGATGGGAAGATGGTGTTCATAATGATGGGGAGATGGTGTTCATAATGATGGGGAGATGGTGTTCATAATGATGGGGAGATGGTGTTCATAATGATGGGGAGATGGTGTGATGGGGAGATGGTGTTCATAATGATGGGGAGATGGTGTTCATAATGATGGGGGGATGGTGTTCATAATGATGAGGAGATGGTGTGCATAATGATGGGGAGATGGTGTTCATAAAGATGGGGATATGGTTTTCATAATGATGGGGAGATGGTGTGATGGGGAGATGGTGTTCATAATGATGAGGAGATGGTGTTCATAATGATGGGGAGATGGTGTGATGGGGAGATGGTGTTCATAATGATGGAGAGATGGTGTGATGGGAAGATGGTGTTCATAATGATGGGGAGATGGTGTGATGGGAGATGGTGTTCATAATTATGGGGAGATGGTGTTCATAATGATGGGGAGATGGTGTAATGGGGAGATGGTGTTCATAATGATGGGGAGATGGTGTGATGGGAGATGGTGTTCATAATGATGGGGAGATGGTGTTCATAATGATGGGGAGATGGTGTTCATAATGATGGGGAGATGGTGTGATGGAGAGATGGTGTTCATAATGATGGGGAGATGGTGTTCATAATGATGTGGGGATGGTGTTCATAATGATGAGGAGATGGTGTGCATAATGATGGGGAGATGGTTTTCATAATGATGGGGAGATGGTGTGATGGGGAGATGGTGTTTATAATGATGAGGAGATGGTGTTCATAATGATGGGGAGATGGTGTGATGGGGAGATGGTGTTCATAATAATGGAGAGATGGTGTTCATAATGATGGGAAGATGGTTTTCATAATGATCGGGAGATGGTGTTCATAATGATGAGGACATGGTGTTCATAATGATGGGGAGATGGTGTGATGGGGAGATGGTGTTCATAATGATGGGGAGATGGTGTTCATAATGATGGGGAGATGGTGTTCATAATGATGGGGAGATGGTGTTCATAATGATGGGGAGATGGTGTGATGGGGAGATGGTTGTTCATAATGATGGGGAGATGGTGTTCATAATGATGGGGAGATGGTGTTCATAATGATGAGGAGATATTGTTCATAATGATGGGGAGATGGTGTTCATAATGATGGGGAGATGGTGTTCATAATGATGGGGAGATGGTGTGATGGGGAGATGGTGTTCATAATGATGTGGAGATGGTGTTCATAATGATGGGGAGATATTGTTCATAATGATGAGGAGATGGTGTTCATAATGATGTGGAGATGGTGTGCATAATGATGGGGAGATGGTGTTCATATTGATGGGGAGATGGTGTGATGGGAGATGGTGTTCATAATGATGGGGAGATGGTGTGCATAATGATGTGGAGATGGTGTTCATAATGATGGGGAGATGGTGTTCATAATGATGGGGAGATGGTGTTCATAATGATGGGGAGATGGTGTGATGGGGAGATGGTGTTCATAATGATGGGGAGATGGTGTTCATAATGATGGGGGGGATGGGTGTTCATAATGATGAGGAGATGGTGTGCATAATGATGGAGAGATGGTGTTCATAAAGATGGGGATATGGTTTTCATAATGATGGGGAGATGGTGTGATGGGGAGATGGTGTTCATAATGATGAGGAGATGGTGTTCATAATGATGGGGAGATGGTGTGATTGGGAGATGGTGTTCATAATGATGGAGAGATGGTTGTGATGGGAAGATGGTGTTCATAATGATGGGGAGATGGTGTGATGGGAGATGGTGTTCATAATGATGGGGAGATGGTGTTCATAATGATGGGGAGATGGTGTTCATAATGATGGGGAGATGGTGTGATGGGGAGATGGTGTTCATAATGATGGGGAGATGGTGTTCATAATGATGTGGGGATGGTGTTCATAATGATGAGGAGATGGTTTGCATAATGATGGGGAGATGGTTTTCATAATGATGGGGAGATGGTGTGATGGTGTTTATAATGATGAGGAGATGGTGTTCATAATGATGGGGAGATGGTGTGATGGGGAGATGGTGTTCATAATAATGGAGAGATGGTGTTCATAATGATGGGAAGATGGTTTCATAATGATCGGGAGATGGTGTTCATAATGATGAGGACATGGTGTTCATAATGATGGGGAGATGGTGTGATGGGGAGATGGTGTTCATAATGATGGGGAGATGGTGTTCATAATGATGGGGAGATGGTGTTCATAATGATGGGGAGATGGTGTTCATAATGATGGGGAGATGGTGTGATGGGGAGATGGTGTTCATAATGATGGGGAGATGGTGTTCATAATGATGGGGAGATGGTGTTCATAATGATGGGGAGATATTGTTCATAATGATGGGGAGATGGTGTTCATAATGATGGGGAGATGGTGTTCATAATGATGGGGAGATGGTGTGATGGGGAGATGGTGTTCATAATGATGGGGAGATGGTGTTCATAATGATGGGGAGATATTGTTCATAATGATGAGGAGATGGTGTTCATAATGATGTGGATATGGTGTGCATAATGATGGGGAGATGGTGTTCATATTGATGGGGAGATGGTGTGATGGGGAGATGGTGTTCATAATGATGGGGAGATGGTGTGCATAATGATGTGGAGATGGTGTGCATAATGATGGGGAGATGGTGTTCATATTGATGGGGAGATGGTGTGATGGGAATGGTGTTCATAATGATGGGGAGATGGTGTGATGGGAAGATGGTGTTCATAATGATGGGGAGATGGTGTTCATAATGATGGGGAGATGGTGTTCATAATGATGGGGAGATGGTGTTCATAATGATGGGGAGATGGTGTTCATAATGATGGGGAGATATTGTTCATAATGATGGGGAGATGGTGTTCATAATGATGGGGAGATGGTGTTCATAATGATGGGGAGATGGTGTGATGGGGAGATGGTGTTCATAATGATGGGGAGATGGTGTTCATAATGATGGGGAGATATTGTTCATAATGATGAGGAGATGGTGTTCATAATGATGTGGAGATGGTGTGCATAATGATGGGGAGATGGTGTTCATATTGATGGGGAGATGGTGTGATGGGGAGATGGTGTTCATATTGATGGGGAGATGGTGTGATGGGGAGATGGTGTTCATAATGATGGGGAGATGGTGTGCATAATGATGTGGAGATGGTGTGCATAATGATGGGGAGATGGTGTTCATATTGATGGGGAGATGGTGTGATGGGGAGATGGTGTTCATAATGATGGGGAGATGGTGTGATGGGAGATGGTGTTCATAATGATGGGGAGATGGTGTGATGGGAAGATGGTGTTCATAATGATGGGGAGATGGTGTTCATAATGATGGGGAGATGGTGTGATGGGGAGATGGTGTTCATAATGATGGGGAGATGGTGTTCATAATGATGGGGGGGATGGTGTTCATAATGATGAGGAGATGGTGTGCATAATGATGGGGAGATGGTGTTCATAAAGATGGGGATATGGTTTTCATAATGATGGGAGATGGTGTGATGGGGAGATGGTGTTCATAATGATGAGGAGATGGTGTTCATAATGATGGGGAGATGGTGTGATGGGGAGATGGTGTTCATAATGATGGAGAGATGGTGTTCATAATGATGGGGAGATGGTGTTCATAATGATGGGGAGATGGTGTCATAATGATGAGGAGATGGTGTTCATAATGATGGGGAGATGGTGTGATGGGGAGATGGTGTTCATAATGATGGAGAGATGGTGTTCATAATGATGGGGAGATGGTGTGCATAATGATGGGGAGATGGTGTGATGGGGAGATGGTGTACATATTGATGGGGAGATGGTGTTCATTATGATGGGGAGATATTGTTCATAATGATGGGGAGATGGTGTTCATAATGATGAGGAAATGGTGTTCATAATGATGGGGAGATGGTGTTCATAATGATGGGGAGATGGTGTTCATAATGATGGGGAGATGGTGTGATGGGGAGATGGTGTTCATAATGATGGGGAGATGGTGTTCATAATGATGGGGGGATGGTGTTCATAATGATGAGGAGATGGTGTGCATAATGATGGGGAGATGGTGTTCATAAAGATGGGGATATGGTGTTCATAATGATGGGGAGATGGTGTGATGGGGAGATGGTGTTCATGATGATGAGGAGATGGTGTTCATAATGATGGGGAGATGGTGTGATGGGGAGATGGTGTTCATAATGATGGGGAGATGATGTTCATAATGCTCGGGAGATGGTGTTCATAATGATGAGGAGATGGTGTTCATAATGATGGGGAGATGGTGTGATGGGGAGATGGTGTTCATAATGATGGGGAGATGGTGTGATGGGGAGATGGTGTTCATAATGATGGGGAGATGGTGTTCATAATGATGGGGAGATGGTGTTCATAATGATGGGGAGTTGGTGTGATGGGGAGATGGTGTACATAATGATGGGGAGATGGTGTTCATTATGATGGGGAGATATTGTTCATAATGATGGGGAGATGGTGTTCATAATGATGAGGAAATGGTGTTCATAATGATGTGGAGATGGTGTGCATAATGATGGGGAGATGGTGTTCATATTGATGGGGAGATGGTGTGATGGGGAGATGGTGTTCATAATGATGGGGAGATGGTGTGCATAATGATGTGGAGATGGTGTGCATAATGATGGGGAGATGGTGTTCATATTGATGGGGAGATGGTGTGATGGGGAGATGGTGTTCGGAATGATGATTGCCAGGATCAGTGGTTAGTAGACTGGCGACGTCGAGAGCTGGGTCAGGGACCGGAAGTAGCCACCTTACATAGTGTGCTTCTTTCGACTAGGGTCTATACGGGAAAGTTTGCCATATGGGTCGCAGACTACCAAACCCTATGACCATCTAGGTCCCAACTAGAAAACAGAGCTTTTTATTGTCAGATTAAATCAAATCGAGATTTAAAGCATGTTCCTCTGAAATGGTACAGCAATACTGTAGTGGTGCTCAGCCTTCTATATGCACAGTACTGTAGTAATGCTCAGCCTTCTATATCCACAGTACTGTAGTAATGCTCAGCCTTCTATATCCACAGTACTGTAGTAATGCTCAGTCTTCTATATCCACAGTACTGTAGTAATGCTCAGCCTTCTATATCCACGGTACTGTAGTGGTGCTCAGCCTTCTATATCCACAGTACTGTAGTAATGCTCAGCCTTCTATATCCACAGTACTGTAGTGGTGCTCAGCCTTCTATATCCACAGTACTGTAGTGGTGCTCAGCCTTCTATATCCATAGTACTGTAGTAATGCTCAGCCTTCTATATCCACAGTACTGTAGTGGTGCTCAGCCTTCTATATCCACAGTACTGTAGTGGTGCTCAGCCTTCTATATCCATAGTACTGTAGTAATGCTCAGCCTTGTATATCCACAGTACTGTAGTAATGCTCAGCCTTGTATATCCACAGTACTGTAGTAATGCTCAGCCTTGTATATCCACAGTACTGTAGTAATGCTCAGCCTTGTATATCCACAGTACTGTAGTAATGCTCAGGGCCATCTGAATGTCTCCTATGATACATTCCAAATAGATCCTTCTTCCCTATATAGTGTGACCAGAGCCAAAAAGTAGTGCACTACATGTGGAATAGTGTGCATTTTGGGACTGAACGCTATCTCTCTGAGCCCTTATTATCGTGATTGCAGGGTGATTAGACCAGCGTCACTGGAGCCACAATACAGATGGCGTATTAACAGGGGAGAGAATCAACCTCATTATGGACCTCGTTATTAACCAGAAATGGGCAATATAGTGTATTGGACTTTGCAGTTAACACACCTACACAGTATTATATTTCATTAAGGTCACCCTCACTGTCAGGACCACTCAAGTTAATTACTATTTTCCTTAAACTTTAAAATGAACGCCACCCATTATTTAATGTGGCTGGTGTTGGGGGGCATTTCTTTTGAGGGGAGGCATTCCTCTAAGGACCTCTCCACTTCCGACATAACTGATTAAGAGTAGAGTCTGGGTCTAGACCTCTTAACTAACTCCATTTACCCCCAGACACCCAGGCCTTCATTAGACATGGCCTGCTTTAGTTTGAGGTGTTTAAAGTCAATTTCTGTGACCAAGGACAGAGTACAGTAGAAGTCAGAATGCCCTCTAAAAGACAACTACTGCTGCTATAGGACCAATATCCAGCCATCCCTTATGTCCTGATCCCAGCCTTCTATACCTGATCCATCCATGCCTTCATGTCCTGATCCCAGCCTTCTATACCTGATCCATCCATTCTTCATGTCCTGATCCCAGCCTTCTATACCTGATCCATCCATTCTTCATGTCCTGATCCCAGCCTTCTATACCTGATCCATCCATTCTTCATGTCCTGATCCCAGCCTTCCCCACCTGATCCATCCATTCTTCATGTCCTGATCCCAGCCTTCTATACCTGATCCAACCATTCTTCATGTCCTGATCCCAGCCTTCTATACCTGATCCATCCCTTATGTCCTGATCCCAGCCTTCTATACCTGATCCATCCATCCCTTATGTCCTGATCCCAGCCTTCTATACCTGATCCATCCATTCTTCATGTCCTGATCCCAGCCTTCTATACCTGATCCAACCATTCTTCATGTCCTGATCCCAGCCTTCTATACCTGATCCAACCATTCTTTATGTCTGGATCCCAGCCTTCTATACCTGATCCATCCATTCTTCATGTCCTGATCCCAGCCTTCTATACCTGATCCAACCATTCTTCATGTCCTGATCCCAGCCTTCTATACCTGATCCAACCATTCTTTATGTCCTGATCCCAGCCTTCTATACCTGATCCAACCATTCTTTAAGTCTTGATCCAAGCATGCTATATCTGATCCAACCATGATTTAAGTCTTGATCCAGGCCTTCTATATCTGATCCAACCGTTCTTTAAGTATTGAACCAAGCCTTCTATACCTGATCCAACCATTCTTTAAGTCTTGATCCAACCATTCATTATGTCTTGATCCCTGCCTTCTCAAACAGCATTCACTACTTCAGACATAGTGCTTCACTCCAGTCTCTTGTGGGTTCGAGATGAGACAGGATGAGACAGGATAAGACCGGGTTTAGTTGGCTACCTCTGTCAGCTTTTTTGCTAACTAACTGTCCTCTTTGAATCTTTTTCAATGCCCTTTGGGTCAAATTACGAGATTATATACAGGTAAACATAGACATACCTGAAACTAATTTGTACAGTATGTGGAAGTTGATTCACACAGTTCAATTGATAAGTAAATAGCCTAACAGTGTCATGTTATTTTCTCTTTCAGCTCCGATGTGTGGTGGTCAGCTGAGAGGCCCTAACGGTATCATCGCGTCACCAAACTACCCTGTCCAGTATGACAACAATGCTAACTGCACCTGGTTCATCACCGCTACAGACACCACCAAGGTATGGTCTCACATTGCTAATGCTATATGCTAATACTGAAAATGGTGTGTTAATGTTGCTATATGCTAATCCAGTACTATGTACAGACCTGACATGCTAAATGCTAATATTGACTACTTGGTGATTTTGTGACTATTTGCTTTGCTATGTTAATATTTACAACCGTCTGACATTATGACATGCTAATATGGAAATTATACTGAAAATGGAGTACTTAAAGTTAGAGATGCTATGCTACGCTAATATGTACTACTGTTTATGCACTACTTGTTTTCTTGTCTGATGGTAAGCTAAATGCTAATATGGAAATTATACTGAAAATGGAGTACTTAAAGTTAGAGATGCTATGCTACGCTAATATGTACTACTGTTTATGCACTACTTGTTTTCTTGTCTGATGGTAAGCTAAATGCTAATATGGAAATTATACTGAAAATGGAGTACTTAAAGTTAGAGATGCTATGCTACGCTAATATGTACTACTGTTTATGCACTACTTGTTTTCTTGTCTGATGGTAAGCTAAATGCTAATATGGAAATTATACTGAAAATGGAGTACTTAAAGTTAGAGATGCTATGCTACGCTAATATGTACTACTGTTTATGCACTACTTGTTTTCTTGTCTGATGGTAAGCTAAATGCTAATATGGAAATTATACTGAAAATGGAGTACTTAAAGTTAGAGATGCTATGCTACGCTAATATGTACTACTGTTTATGCACTACTTGTTTTCTTGTCTGATGGTAAGCTAAATGCTAATATGGAAATTATACTGAAAATGGAGTACTTAAAGTTAGAGATGCTATGCTACGCTAATATGTACTACTGTTTATGCACTACTTGTTTTCTTGTCTGATGGTAAGCTAAATGCTAATATGGAAATTATACTGAAAATGGAGTACTTAAAGTTAGTGATGCTATGCTACGCTAATATGTACTACTGTTTATGCACTACTTGTTTTCTTGTCTGATGGTAAGCTAAATGCTAATATGGAAATTATACTGAAAATGGAGTACTTAAAGTTAGAGATGCTATGCTACGCTAATATGTACTACTGTTTATGCACTACTTGTTTTCTTGTCTGATGGTAAGCTAAATGCTAATATGGAAATTATACTGAAAATGGAGTACTTAAAGTTAGAGATGCTATGCTACGCTAATATGTACTACTGTTTATGCACTACTTGTTTTCTTGTCTGATGGTAAGCTAAATGCTAATATGGAAATTATACTGAAAATGGAGTACTTAAAGTTAGAGATGCTATGCTACGCTAATATGTACTACTGTTTATGCACTACTTGTTTTCTTGTCTGATGGTAAGCTAAATGCTAATATGGAAATTATACTGAAAATGGAGTACTTAAAGTTAGAGATGCTATGCTACGCTAATATGTACTACTGTTTATGCACTACTTGTTTTCTTGTCTGATGGTAAGTTAAATGCTAATTGTGTTACTGCTAGAAAAGCAAATCAACATTTTATTGGTCACACACACAAATGTATTTATTGGTCACACACACACATGTATTTATTGGTCACACACACACATGTATTTATTGGTCACACACAAATGTATTTATTGGTCACACACACAAATGTATTTATTGGTCACACACACATGTATTTATTGGTCACACACACATGTATTTATTGGTCACACACACATGTATTTATTGGTCACACACACACATGTATTTATTGGTCACACACACACATGTATTTATTGGTCACACACACATGTATTTATTGGTCACACACACACATGTATTTATTGGTCACACACACACATGTATTTATTGGTCACACACAAATGTATTTATTGGTCACACACACACATGTATTTATTGGTCACACACACACATGTATTTATTGGTCACACACACACATGTATTTATTGGTCACACACAAATGTATTTATTGGTCACACACACACATGTATTTATTGGTCACACACAAATGTATTTATTGGTCACACACACACATGTATTTATTGGTCACACACACACATGTATTTATTGGTCACACACACATGTATTTATTGGTCACACACACACATGTATTTATTGGTCACACACACATGTATTTATTGGTCACACACACATGTATTTATTGGTCACATGGTTAGTTAATATGTATGCTATGCATTAATATGTTATTGTGTGTGTAGTGAAATGATTGTGTTTCTAGTTCTGACTGTGCAGTTATATCTAACAAGTAATCTAACAATTTCCTTATTCATTCACACTTGTGTGACTTGAATATGAGCGATGGCCGAACTGCATAGGCAAGATGCAGTAGATGGTATAGAATACAGTATATACATATGAGATGAGTAATGTAGGGTATGTAAACATTATATAAAGTGGCATTTTTTAAAGTGACTTGTGGTACATTTATTAGATCAAACTTTTAATTATTAAAGTGGCTAGAGATGGAGTCAGTATGTTGGCAGCAGCCACTCACACAATGTTAGTGATGTCTGTTTAACAGTCTGATGGCCTTGAGATAGAAGCTGTTTTTCAGTCTCTCGGTCCCAGCGTTGATGCACCTGTACTGACCTCGCCTTCTGGATGATAGCAGGGTGAACAGGAAGTGGCTTGGGTGGTTGTTGTCCTCAATGATTTTTTTGGCCTTCCTGTGACATCGGGTGGTGTAGGTGTCCTGGAGGGCAGGTAGTTTGCCCCCGGTGATGCGTTGTGCAGACCTCACTTTCCTCTGGAGAGCCTTACGGTTGTGGGCGGAGCAGTTGCAGTACCAGGCAACAGTCCGACAGGATGCTCTCGATTGTGCATCTGTAAAAGTTTGTAAGTGTTTATGGGTGACAAGATACATTTCTTCAGCCTCTGTCTGTGTGGGTTTCAGTTTGTCCGTGATGTGTACGCAGAGGAACTTAAAACGTTCCACCTTCTGTCCCGTCAATGTGGATAGGGAGGCACTCCCTCTGCTGTTTCCTGAAGTCCACGATCATTTCCTTTGTTTTGTTGACGTTGAGTGTGAGGTGATGTTCCTGACACCAACTCCAAGGGCCCTCACCTCCTCCCTGTAGGCCGTCTCGTCGTTCTTGGTAATCAAGCCTACCAATGTAGTGTCGTCTGCAAACTTTATGATTGAGTTGGAGGCGTGCATGACCATGCAGTCATGGGTGAACAGGGAGTACAGGAGAGGGCTGAGAACTCACCCTTGTGAGGCCCCGGTGTTGAGGATCAGCAGGTTGTGTCCTACCCTCACCACCTGTAATGCGTTTCCAAACCATCACTTTAAGTGTATATTCTTTGCCCAAACTCTGTCAGATCAGATCCACCTTTCATTTAAGTTGCTGTGTTACACACAAAGAGAGCACTGTGGCTGTAGTGCTTATTTTGTGGACTAGTCAGATACAATATCCTGCAAAGGAGTTGGTACAATGCCCTGCAAAGGAGTTGGTACAATGCCCTGCAAAGGAGTTGGGAAATTACAGCTAGAGATGGATAGATGTTACGAATCCCTTTTGTCCCGACAGTCTAGGGGAGATGGTAACGAGACCCGTAACAGTCTAGGGGAGATGGTAACGAGACCCGTAACATAACTCAGGCAAATTATAATAGTGAAAAGTAAAAGTGAGAACGAAATAACCACAGAGGGTGAAACAGAGAGATCTACAGACATAGTAGGAGAGGGTGAAACAGAGAGATCTACAGACATAGTAGGAGAGGGTGAAACAGAGAGATCTACAGACATAGTAGGAGAGGGTGAAACAGAGAGATCTACAGACATAGTAGGAGAGGGTGAAACAGAGAAATCTACAGACATAGTAGGAGAGGGTGAAACAGAGAGATCTACAGACATAGTAGGAGAGGGTGAAACAGAGAAATCTACAGACATATGGCATTTACAGAGAGATTGAGCTCTAGAGCAAACAACTGACAGGGTTTTTAAACCAAGGGAAAGGAATTGATGATTGATTGGTGAGTGATTGGGGATGATTTTCACCTGTGAGGGGAGAAGGAGAGAAAAGACCACAGGATACATACACATACACCCACAGGGCAGGAAGCTTCACACACACAGGCGCGTGTCTTTGGCAATTTTTAGGGCCTTCTTCTGACACTGCCTGGTATAGAGGTCCTGGATGGCAGGAAGCTTTGCCCCAGTGATGTACTGGGCTGTACACACTACCTTCTGTAGTGCCTCCCTTTGAGGCCGAGCAATTGCCATACCAGATGGTGATGCAACCAGTTAGGATGCTCTCAATGGTGCAGCTGTGGAACTTTTTGTGGATCTGAGGACCCAGATATTTTGAGTTGTTGGGCATTGTTGTGCCCTCTTCACGACTGTCTTGGTGTGTTTGGACCATGATAGTTTGTTTGTGATGTGGACACCAACAAACTTGCAGCCCTCAATCTGCTCAACCTGCTCTACTACAGCCTCATCAATGAGAATGAGGGCCTGCTTTCGCTGTAGTCCACAAACATCTCCTTTGTCTTGATCATGTTGAGGGAGAGGTTGTTGTCCTGGCACCACACGGCCAGGTCTCTGACCTCCTCCCTATAGGCTGTCTCATCGTTGTCGGTGATCAGATGTGTTGTTACCTACCCTTACCACCTGGGGGGCGGCCCGTCAGGAAGTCCGGGATCCAGTTGCAGACGGAGGTGTTTAGTCCCAGGGTCCTTAGCTTAGTGATGAGCTTTGAGGTCACTATGGTGTTGAACGCTGAGCTGTAGTCAATGAATAGCATTCTCACGTAGATGTTCCTTTTGTCCAGGTGGGAAAGGGCAATGTGGAGTGCAATAGAGATTGCATCATCTGTGGATCTTTTCGGGTGGTATGACATTTTGTGTAGGTCTAGAGATTCTGGGATAATGGTGTGTATGTGAGCCATTTCCAGCCTTGCAAAGCACTTCGTGGCTCAAGACGTGAGTGTTACTGGTCGGTAGTCATTTAGGCATGTTACCTTGGTGTTCTTGGGAACTACAGGGACTACGGTGGACATAGTGAAGTGGGACTAGGATAGGGAGAGATTAAATATGTCCGTAAACACTTCAGCCAGGTGGTCAGTCCATGCTCTGAGGATGTGGCTAGGGGTGCAGTCTGGGCCTGAAACATGTAGGTATTACAGACTCGATCAGGGACAGGGAGTAGAGTGAGTACACTTGCCAGTTGGTCAGCACATGCTCAGATTACACGTCCTGGTAATCCATCTGGCCCTGCGGCTTTGTGAATGTTTATCTTTTTAGAGGTCTTGCTCACATCGGCTATGGCGAGAGTGATCATACAGTCACCCAGAACAGCTGGTGCTCTCATGCATTCTTCAGTGTTGGTTGCCTCAAAGCGTGCATAGAAGTCATTTAGCTCATCTGGTAGGTTTGTGTCACAGGGCAGCTCGTGGCTGGGTTTCCCTTTGTAGTCCGTAATAGTTTGCAAGTTGTAGTTTTCAAGCCCTGGCACATTCGACAAGTGTTGATGTCGGTACGATTCAACTTTAGTCCTGTATTTATGCGTTTCCTGTTTGATGGTTCGTCTGAGGTCATAGCGGGATTTCCTATAAGCGTCTGGGTTAGAGTCCCACTCCTTGAAAGCAGCAGCTCTAGCCTTTTGTTCAGTGCGGATGTTCCCTGTAATCCACGGCTTCTGGTTGGGGTATGTACGTACAGACACTGTGGAGACAATGTCATCAATTCACTTCTTGATGAAGCAATTGATTGATGTGTTGTACTCCTCTATGCCATCGGATGAGTCACGAAACATATTCCAGTCTGTGCTAGCAAAACAGTCTCGTAGTTTAGCATTTGCGTCATCTGACCCCTTCTATTTTAAGCGAGTCACTTGTACTTCCAGCTTTAGTTTTTTGTTTGTAAACAGGAATAAGGAGGATAGAATTATGGTCAGATTTGTCAAATAGAGAGCGAGGGAGAACTTTGTATGCATCTCTGTGTTTGGAGTAAAGGTGGTCTAGAGTTGTTATCCCCTCTGGTTGATCATGTGACATGCTGGTAGAAATTAGGTGAAAAATGGCTTCAAGTTTCCCTGCATTAAAGTCCCTGGCCACTAAGAGTGCCGCCTCTGGATGAGCATGTTCATGTTTGCTTATGTCCCTGTACAGATCCTTGACTGCGGCTTAGTGCCAGCATCGGTTTGTGGTGGTAAATAGACAGCTGTATGAAAAATATAGATGAAAACTCTCTTGGTAAATTGTGTGGTCTACAGCTTATCATGAGATACTCTTGAGACCTTGAGACTTCCTTAATATTAGATTTGGTGCACCAGCTGTAATTGACAAATAGACACAGACCACCAGCCCTTTATCGGAGGCAGCTGTTCTATCTTACCGATGGTAAATCAGCAACATTTCATTCAGCCAAGACTCTGTGAAAAATAACATATTACAGTTTTTAATGTCCCGTTTGATCGTCTTGATCGGAGTTCAATCAGTTTATTCTCCAGTTTATTGCACGTTGGCCAATAGGACGAATGGTAGAGGCACGTTGGCCAATAGGACGAATGGTAGAGGCACGTTGGCCAATAGGACGGATGGTAGAGGCACATTGGCCAATAGGACGGATGGTAGAGGCACGTTGGCCAATTTGACGGATGGTAGAGGCACGTTGGCCAATAGGACGGATGGTAGAGGCACGTTGGCCAATATGACGGATGGTAGAGGCACGTTGGCCAATAGGACGGATGGTAGAGGCACATTGGCCAATAGGACGGATGGTAGAGGCACATTGGCCAATAGGACGGATGGTAGAGGCACGTTGGCCAATTTGACGGATGGTAGAGGCACGTTGGCCAATAGGACGGATGGTAGAGGCACGTTGGCCAATATGACGGATGGTAGAGGCACGTTGGCCAATATGACGGATGGTAGACGCACGTTGGCCAATAGGACGAATGGTAGAGGCACGTTGGCCAATATGACGGATGGTAGAGGCACGTTGGCCAATATGACGGATGGTAGAGGCACGTTGGCCAATAGGACGAATGGTAGAGGCACGTTGGCCAATATGACGGATGGTAGAGGCACGTTGGCCAATAGGACGAATGGTAGAGGCACGTTGGCCAATAGGACGAATGGTAGAGGCACGTTGGCCAATAGGACGAATGGTAGAGGCACGTTGGCCAATAGGACGGATGGTAGAGGCACGTTGGCCAATAGGACGGATGGTAGAGGCACGTTGGCCAATTTGACGGATGGTAGAGGCACGTTGGCCAATAGGACGGATGGTAGAGGCACGTTGGCCAATTTGACGGATGGTAGAGGCACGTTGGCCAATAGGACGGATGGTAGAGGCACGTTGGCCAATAGGACGAATGGTAGAGGCACGTTGGCCAATATGACGGATGGTAGAGGCACGTTGGCCAATATGACGGATGGTAGAGGCACGTTGGCCAATAGGACGAATGGTAGAGGCACGTTGGCCAATATGACGGATGGTAGAGGCACGTTGGCCAATATGACGGATGGTAGAGGCACGTTGGCCAATAGGACGAATGGTAGAGGGCGGGTTACCCACTCGCTGACCAATTCTCATCAGGCACCCTGACCTGCGTCCCCTGTCTCGGCGTCTTCCCTTCATGCGAATGACGGGGATTTGGGCCTGCTCAGGTATCTGGAGTAAACCCTTTGTCTCGGCGTCTCCTCTTCATGTGAATGACGGGGATTTGGGCCTGCTCAGGTATCTGGAGTAAACCCTCTGTCTCGGCGTCTCCTCTTCATGTGAATGACGGGGATTTGGGCCTGCTCAGGTATCTGGAGTAAACCCTTTGTCTCGGCGTCTCCTCTTCATGTGAATGACGGGGATTTGGGCCTGCTCAGGTATCTGGAGTAAACCCTTTGTCTCGGCGTCTCCTCTTCATGTGAATGACGGGGATTTGGGCCTGCTCAGGTATCTGGAGTAAACCCTTTGCGTCAAAGAAAAAACATTTTACAATCGATGTCCTGAAGCTCTTTTTAAAGAGAGGGTGGAAGAAACATTCTGTAAAAAAATCAGTTCCAAACAGTTAGGGGCCAAACAGCAGCCTCCTCCTCTGGGACATTCGTGAACATTATGCACTAAATGTTCAAATCTTGATTATAATTTTGTTGCAACAATACTGGTCAAATTAAGATCCTACACATGTATGTATTTTTGTAGGATGAAACTGCATTTTATCTGGTGATCTGACCCACAACAGCACCCTCCTCTCCTCTCCTCTCCTCCCTCCCTCCCTCCCTCCCTCCCTCCCTCCCTCCCTCCCTCCCTCCCTCCCTCCCTCCCTCCCTCCCTCCCTCCCTCCCTCCCTCCCTCCCTCCCTCCCTCCCTCCCTCCCTCCCTCCCTCCCTCCCTCCCCTCCCCCCTTAGTCCTGGCAATGTACATCAGTGAGTGGGTTTACCATAAGACAGAATGCAATTTGCATTTTTATCAGGTTTTTCATTAGGCCTCTGCTCTCCCAGTAAACATAAAAAAATCTGCCGGAAGTGCGGGGCAGTGTGGGGCAGTGTGGGGCCGTGTGGGGCCGTGTGGGGCAGTGAGGGGCAGTGTGGGGCAGTGTGGGGCAGTGTGGGGCAGTGTGGGGTAGTGTGGGGCAGTGTGGGGCAGTGAGGGGCAGTGTGGGGCAGTGTGGGGCAGTGAGGGGCAGTGTGGGGTAGTGTGGGGCAGTGTGGGGCCGTGTGGGGCCGTGTGGGGCCGTGTGGGGCAGTGTGGGGCAGTGTGGGGCAGTGTGGGGCCGTGTGGGGCAGTGTGGGGCGGTGTGGGGCGGTGTGGGGCGGTGTGGGGCGGTGTGGGGCGGTGTGGGGCAGTGTGGGGCAGGGTGGGGCCGTGTGGGGCGGTGTGGGGCGGTGTGGGGCGGTGTGGGGCCGTGTGGAGCAGTGTGGGGCAGTGTGGGGCAGCTCATTTGAATTGGAAGACTACACAGCCCCTTTTCCCTGTTGATTTGGTTAGTTTTTTTTCCTTCTTCATCCTTATTTACTGATTTTATGTTAAAATGTATTATTTATTATAATCAGTTCCCGAAGAAGCATTTAGATGATTGAACTCCTCCCTGAATTTCTCGTGAGCCAATGAGCTCAGTTGAGTAGATCTATTTCCTGGGTAGAAAAGTGAATGCATAAATCCATCCTTACATGTACTCAGTCTTGTGATGGATATATTCAACTTGTGGTGCTGCTCTAAACTTCACCGGAAGTTACTGGAAATGGCCCACAATGGGATTTCGTGATTTAGTGACTCACCTTGGTGATTCTGATGGTTGGCTGTTTCTTAAATCACAACATTTTCTCTGCCAAGATCACTACTTTGAGTTACGTTGGATCTAGTAGTGTACTACAAAAGGAATAGTGTTCCACTTGGGATATAGCCTCTGAGTTGCTGAATTAGATGTGTTCTATCTCGTTAGGTGACATCATCAGGTCAGACTCAGGGTACTACTCACTATTCACTGCCTTGATTGGTTGAGAGACGAGCGTTTCATAGGAGTGACACCACTTGTCGGATTAGAGGATGGGGGGATAGAGGGGTGGGTGGATAGAGGGATAGAGGATGGAGGATAGAGGATGGAGGGATAGAGGGATAGAGGGGTGGGTGGATAGAGGCATAGAGGATGGAGGATAGAGGGATAGAGGGGTGGGTGGATAGAGGGATAGAGGATGGAGGATAGAGGGATAGAGGGGTGGGTGGATAGTGGGATAGAGGATGGAGGATAGAGGGATAGAGGGGTGGGTGGATAGAGGGATAGAGGATGGAGGATAGAGGGATAGAGGGGTGGGTGGATAGAGGGATAGAGGATGGAGGATAGAGGGATAGAGGGGTGGGTGGATAGAGGGATAGAGGGGTGGGTGGATAGAGGGATAGAGGGGTGGGTGGATAGAGGGATAGAGGGGTGGGTGGATAGAGGGATAGAGGGGTGGGTGGATAGAGGGATATAGGATGGAGGATAGAGGGATAGAGGATGGAGGGATAGAGGGGTGGGTGGATAGAGAATGGAGGATAGAGGGATAGAGGATGGAGGGATAGAGGGATAGAGGTTGGAGGGATTGAGGGATAGAGGATGGAGGGATTGAGGGATAGAGGATGGAGGGATTCAGGGATAGAGGAACAGAGGATGGAGGAATAGAGGGTGGAGGGATAGAGGATGGAGGGATAGAAGGATGGGTGGATGGAGGATAGAGGGATAGAGGATGGGGGATAGAGGGACAGAGGAATAGAGGATGGAGGATAGAGGATAGAGGATGGAGGATAGAGGGATAGATGATTAGAGGATGGAGTGATTAAGGGATAGAGAGTTGAGGGATAGAGGGATAGAGGATGGAGGGATAGAGGATAGAGGATGGAGGGATAGAGGATGGAGGGATAGAGGATGGAGGGATAGAGGATAGAGGATGGAGGGATAGAGGATGGAGGGATAGAGGATGGAGGGATAGAGGATAGAGGATGGAGGGATAGAGGATGGAGGGATAGAGGATGGAGGGATAGAGGATGGAGGGATAGAGGAATAGAGGATGGAGGGATAGAGGATGGAGGGATAGAGGATGGAGGGATAGAGGATGGAGGGATAGAGGATGGAGGGATAGAAGGATGGGTGGATGGAGGATAGAGGGATAGAGGATGGAGGGATAGAGGATGGAGGGATAGAGGATAGAGGATGGAGGGATAGAGGATGGAGGGATAGAGGATGGAGGGATAGAGAATAGAGGATGGAGGGATAGAGGATGGAGGGATAGAGGATGGAGGGATAGAAGGATGGGTGGATGGAGGATAGAGGGATAGAGGATGGAGGGATAGAGGGATAGAGGATGGATGGATGGATAGAGGATGGAGGATAGAGGGATAGAGGATGGATGGATAGAGGATGGAGGGCTAGAGGGATAGAGTGATAGATGGATTATACCAGTGGTTCCCAAACTTTGTATAGTCCCGTACCCCTTCAAACATTCAACCTCTAGCTGCGTACCCCCTATAGCACCAGGGTCAGCTGTACCCCCTCTAGCACCAGGGTCACCTCTACCCCCTCTAGCACCAGAGACAGCTGTACCCCCTCTAACACCAGGGTCAGCTGTACCCCCTCTAGCACCAGGATCAGCTGTACCCCCTCTAGCACCAAGGTCAACTGTACCCCCTCTAGCACCAAGGTGAGCTGTACCCCCTCTAGCACCAGGGTCACCTGTTCCCCCCTCTAGCACCAGGGTCAGCTCACTCTCAAATGTTGTTTTTTGCCATAATTGTAAGCCAGCCACACAAACGCTATACGATACATTTACAAAACATAAGAATTAATGTGAGGTTTTGTCACAAATTGGCTCGTGGGAAGTGACATAAAGCTCCTACAGGAAGTGACATAGAGCTCCTACAGGAAGTTACATAGAGCTCTTACAGGAAGTGACATATATCTCTTACAGGAAGTGACATAGAGCTCTTACAGGAAGTGAAATAGAGCTCATACAGGAAGTGACATAGAGCTCTTACAGGAAGTGACATTGAGCTCTTACAGGAAGTGACATAGAGCTCCTACAGGAAGTTACATAGAGCTATTACAGGAAGTGACATATATCTCTTACAGGAAGTGACTTAGAGCTCTTACAGGAATTGAAATAGAGCTCATACAGAAGGTGACATAGAGCTCCTACAGGAAGTGACATTGAGCTCTTACAGGAAGTGACATAGAGCTCTTACAGGAAGTGACATAGTACTCTTACAGGAAGTGACATAGAGCTCTTACAGGAAGTGACATAGAGCTCTAACAGGACGTGACATTGAGCTCTAACAGGAAGTGACATTGAGCTCTAACAGGAAGTGACATTGAGCTCTAACAGGAAGTGACATTGAGCTCTAACAGGAAGTGACATTGAGCTCTAACAGGAAGTGACATTGAGCTCTTACAAGACCAGGACACAAATAATAATATAACATGAATCAACCAGTTTGCTCTTTATGTAACTCTCATATAAAACTGTATTTGTTCATTATAAAACTCATGTGTCTTATTTTTCAAATATGCATATTTTGTTTCCAAATGTCTGCGCAAGAGTGAAGGTTACCCACAAGAGAGTAACGGTGAATGTGATTGGATGTTAATTATTTGACTAGGCCACCTGTATTTGACATTGTGTTATTTCACTGAACACTAAATGGTTTTATTTTATTTTTGGCAGTGAAACGAGGCTACTCAGGTGGGAAAAATAACCTCACCCAAATGTATAGCCCCGTTGGAAAATACAAATGGACTGTTGGAAAATGTGAAGCACATTTTTATTTGGCCTACCCTCAATGGCAATGCATTGTGTGTGTGGCACTTTGGGAGTAGCCAGGAATAGCCGGATTAGAGGATGGAGAGATAGTGGATTAGAGGATTAGAGGAATAGAGGGATGGATGGATTAGAGGATTAGAGGGATGGATAGATTAGAGGATAGAGGGATGGATAGATTAGAGGATAGAGGGATGGATGGATTAGAGGATAGAGGGATGGATAGATTAGAGGAATAGAGGGATGGATGGATTAGAGGATAGAGGGATGGATGGATTAGAGGATAGAGGGATGGATGGATTAGAGGATAGAGGGATGGATGGATTAGAGGATAGAGGGATGGATGGATTAGAGGATAGAGGGATGGATGGATTAGAGGATAGAGGGATGGATAGATTAGAGGAATAGAGGGATGGATAGATTAGAGGATAGAGGGATGGATAGATTAGAGGATAGAGGGATGGATGGATTAGAGGATAGAGGGATGGATGGATTAGAGGATAGAGGGATGGATGGATTAGAGGATAGAGGGATGGATAGATTAGAGGATAGAGGGACAGAGGGATGGATGGATTAGAGGATAGAGGGACAGAGGGATGGATGGATTAGAGGATAGAGGGACAGAGGGATGGATAGATTAGAGGATAGAGGGACAGAGGGATGGATAGATTAGAGGATAGAGGGACAGAGGGATGGATAGATTAGAGGATAGAGGGACAGAGGGATGGATAGATTAGAGGATAGAGGGACAGAGGGATGGATGGATAGAGGATAGAGGGACAGAGGGATGGGATAGATTAGAGGATAGAGGGACAGAGGGATGGATGGATTAGAGGATAGAGGGATGGATAGATTAGAGGAATAGAGGGATGGATAGATTAGAGGAATAGAGGGATGGATGGATTAGAGGATAGAGGATTAGAGGGATGGATAGATTAGAGGATAGATGGATGGATGGATTAGAGGATAGAGGGACAGAGGGATGGATAGATTAGAGGATAGAGGAATAGATGGATGGATGGATTAGAGGAATAGAGGGATGGATGGATTAGAGGAATAGAGGGATGGATAGATTAGAGGATAGAGGGATGGATAGATTAGAGGATAGATGGATGGATGGATTAGAGGATAGAAGGATGGATGGATTAGAGGATAGAGGGACAGAGGGACAGAGGGATGGATGGATTAGAGGATAGAGGGATGGATAGATTAGAGGATGGATGGATTAGAGGATAGAGGGACAGAGGGATGGATGGATTAGAGGATTAGATGGATGGATGGATTAGAGGAATAGAGGGATGGATGGATTAGAGGATAGAGGGATGGATAGATTAGAGGATAGATGGATGGATGGATTAGAGGATAGAAGGATGGATGGATTAGAGGATAGAGGGACAGAGGGATGGATGGATTAGAGGATAGAGGGATGGATAGATTAGAGGATAGATGGATGGATGGATTAGAGGATTAGAGGGATGGATGGATTAGAGGAATAGAGGGATGGATGGATTAGAGGATAGAGGGATGGATGGATAAAGGATAGAGGGACAGAGAGATGGATGGATTAGAGGATTAGAGGGATGGATGGATTAGAGGATTAGAGGGATGGATGGATTAGAGGAATAGAGGGATGGATGGATTAGAGGATAGAGGGATGGATGGATTAGAGGATAGAAGGATGGATGGATTAGAGGATAGAAGGATGGATGGACTAGAGGATAGAAGGATGGATGGACTAGAGGATAGAGGAATAGAGGGATGGATGGATTAGAGGATGGATGGATTAGAGGATAGAGGGATAGAGGGATGGATGGATTAGAGGATGGATGGATTAGAGGATAGAGGGATAGAGGGATGGATGGATTAGAGGATAGAGGGATGGATGGATTAGAGGATAGAAGGATGGATGGATTAGAGGATAGAAGGATGGATGGACTAGAGGATAGATGGATTAGAGGATAGAGGGATAGAGGGATGGATGGATTAGAGGATAGAGGGATGGATGGATTAGAGGATAGAGGGGATGGATGGATTAGAGGATAGAGGGATGGATGGATTAGAGGATAGAGGGATGGATGGATTAGAGGATAGAGGGATGGATGGATTAGAGGATAGAAGGATGGATGGATTAGAGGATAGAAGGATGGATGGACTAGAGGATAGAAGGATGGATGGACTAGAGGATAGATGGATTAGAGGATAGAGGAATAGAGGGATGGATGGATTAGAGGATGGATGGATTAGAGGATAGAGGGATAGAGGGGATGGATGGATTAGAGGATGGATGGATTAGAGATAGAGGGATAGAGGGATGGATGGATTAGAGGATAGAGGGATGGATGGATTAGAGGATAGAAGGATGGATGGATTAGAGGATAGAAGGATGGATGAATTAGGGATGGGATGGATGGATTAGAGGATAGAAGGATGGATGGATAGAGGATAGAAGGATGGATGGACTAGAGGATAGATGGATTAGAGGATAGAGGGATAGAGGGATGGATGGATTAGAGGATGGATGGATTAGAGGATAGAGGGATGGATGGATTAGAGGATAGAGGGATGGATGGATTAGAGATAGAGGGATGGATGGATTAAGAGGATAGAGGGATGGATGGATTAGAGGATAGAGGGATGGATGGATTA
>NC_034190.2:2886836-2929336 GCF_002021735.2 Oncorhynchus kisutch | reverse complement strand
CTGACCAGGTGAATCCAGGTGAAAGCTATGATCCCTTATTGATGTCACTTGTTAAATCCACTTCAATCAGTGTAGATGAAGGGGAGGATACAGGTTCAATTAGGATGTTTAAGCCTTGAGACAATTGAGACATGGATTGTGTGTGTTTGCCATTCAGAGGGTAAATGGACAAGACAAAGGATTTAAAGTGCCTTTTGAACAGGGTATGGTAGTAGGGGACAGGCACACCGGTTTGTGTCAAAGCTGCTGGGGTTTTCATGCTCAACAGTTTCCTGTGTTTATCAAGAATAATCCACCACCCAAAAGCACAACCAGCAAACTTGACACAACTGTGGGAAGCATTGGAGTCAACATGGCCCAGCATCCCTGTGGGCAAAAGGGAGTGCAACTTAATATTAGGAAGGTGTTCTTAATGTTTCGTACACTCAGTGTATACTGTTGTTTCATCTGTAGTTCTAACACACACACACACACACACACACACACACACACACACACACACACACACACACACACACACACAGACAGACAGACAGACAGACAGAAACAGACAGACAGACAACAGACAGACAGACAGACAGACAGACAGACAGACAGACAGACAGACAGACAGACAGACAGACAGACAGACAGACAGACAGACAGACAGACAGACAGACAGAAGACAGACAGACAGACAGACAGACAGACAGACAGACAGACAGACAGACAGACAGACAGACAGACAGACAGACAGACAGACAGACAGACAGACAGACAGACAGACAGACCAGACAGACAGACAGACAGACAGACAGACAGACAGACAGACAGACAGACAGGACAGACAGACAGACAGACAGACAGACAGACAGACAGACAGACAGACAGACAGACAGACAGACAGAACAGACAGACAGACAGACAGACAGACAGACAGACAGACAGACAGACAGACAGACAGACAGACAGGACAGACAGACAGACAGACAGACAGACAGACAGACAGACAGACAGACAGACAGACAGACAGACAGACAGACAGACAGACAGACAGACAGACAGACAGACAGAAGACAGACAGAACAGACAGACAGACAGACAGACAGACAGACAGACAGACAGACAGACAGACAGACAGACAGACAGACAGACAGACAGACAGACAGACAGACAGACAGACAGACAGACAGACAGACAGACAGACAGACAGACAGACAGACAGACAGACAGACAGACAGACAGACAGACAGACAGACAGACAGACAGACAGACAGACAGACAGACAGACAGACAGACAGACAGACAGACAGACAGACAGACAGACAGACAGACAGACAGACAGACAGACAGACAGACAGACAGGACAGACAGACAGACAGACAGACAGACAGACAGACAGACAGACAGACAGACAGACAGACAGACAGACAGACAGACAGACAGACAGACAGACAGACAGACAGACAGACAGACAGACAGACAGACAGACCAGACAGACAGACAGACAGACAGACAGAAGACAGACAGACAGACAGACAGACAGACAGACAGACGTACAAACATAGGACACACACACAGACAGACGTACAAACATAGAGACACACACACAGACAGACGTACAAACATAGAGACACACACACAGACAGAAGTACAAACATAGAGACACACACACAGACAGAAGTACAAACATAGAGACACACACACAGACAGAAGTACAAACATAGAGACACACACACAGACAAATACACACAGAGACACACACACACACACAGAGACACACACACACACAGAGACACACACACACACACGGAGACACATACAATGATGTTAGGACTCAGGACCCCTGTCACATGATGTTAGGACTCAGGACCCCTGTCACATGATGTTAAACAGACAGGTTTAATTGGTGTTGGACATTTAGGCTGCTGACGTCATGCAGCCTGTCGTCTTTTTTTTAGTTGATACAGTTTTTTTTTATGTCGGACGACAATAGAATGTTCATGATGTCACCGTGACAACTGTCCACAGACATGACAATAGACGTAGTAGAAACCAGTCTTTAGTCTTGAAATCTTTGGTTGTTTAGTGCATTACCATACTCACTCTGTTTAGTACACTACCGTACTCACTCTGTTTAGTACACTACTGTACTCACTCTGTTTACTACACTACCGTACTCACTCTGTTTACTACACTACCGTACTCACTCTGTTTACTACACTACCATACTCACTCTGTTTAGCACACTACCATACTCACTCTGTTTACTACACTACCATACTCACTCTGTTTAGTGCACTACTGTACTCACTCTGTTTACTACACTACCATACTCACTCTGTTTACTACACTACCATACTCACTCTGTTTACTGCACTACTGTACTCACTCTGTTTACTACACTACCGTACTCACTCTGTTTACTACACTACCATACTCACTCTGTTTACTACACTACCATACTCACTCTGTTTACTACACTACTGTACTCACTCTGTTTACTACACTACCGTACTCACTCTGTTTACTACACTACCATACTCACTCTGTTTAGCACACTACCATACTCACTCTGTTTACTACACTACCATACTCACTATGTTTACTACACTACCATACTCACTCTGTTAACTACACTACCGTACTCACTCTGTTTACTACACTACCATACTCACTCTGTTTACTACACTACCGTACTCACTCTGTTTACTACACTACCATACTCACTCTGTTTACTACACTACCGTACTCAGTCTGTTTACTACACTACCGTACTCACTCTGTTTACTACACTACCGTACTCACTCTGTTTACTACACTACCGTACTCACTCTGTTTAGCACACTACCATACTCACTCTGTTTAGTACACTACCGTACTCACTCTGTTTAGTACACTACTGTACTCACTCTGTTTACTACACTACCGTACTCACTCTGTTTACTACACTACCGTACTCACTCTGTTTACTACACTACCATACTCACTCTGTTTAGTACACTACCATACTCACTCTGTTTAGCACACTACCATACTCACTCTGTTTACTACACTACCATACTCACTCTGTTTACTACACTACCATACTCACTATGTTTACTACACTACCGTACTCACTCTGTTTAGCACATGGCCTCACATGTGAATCATTAAAGGGATGGGCGGGGCTAAGGCTTAAGAGGGTGTGAACGATGCTGATGCTGAATGGGTTTAAAACAAAGCTCTCCAGTAGGTGTACCAAAACATTCAAGTGCCATTTTCTCAAAGGTGAGTTTATAAGTTTATCAACTTTCCAAGCAGAATGACTTTGTCATTGTTCCTCAACTGTAGAGTATAATATATCACTTTGTAGCTTTGAGTCTCTAGTTTAAATCCAATGTAATGAAACACAATGTCAAAATGTTGCTACATAAGACCCAATCGAGCCGGTCGGTCACGTATGCAGACACATCAAAGGACTTATATCCTTCCTTTTCTCTCTTTTTGTATTCATATTTCTTCCCTATGTTCTCCCGGGTGTTCTAATTGTAGTGTGGAAGAATAGGTTCAGATCGACTGGAGGGACTTCATTTTCAATAAGGCTGATGTAGCTGCAGTCTGTCTGTACTGATACTCAATAACAGCCAGGTCGCTCAAGATCCAAGGCGAAATTTGACGTCCATTCTGGTACCCAGGACCCTCTGGCGATTACTTAAAAACCGGCCACTAGGGGCAACGGTGAGTGCTATTACCACCATGGATTGCAGCAGCTGCGAGCTCAACATTTTTTTTATTATTATTTTTTGTTTTAGCCGAAACCTCAATTCTAATATTAACGATTTTAATAATTGTCTAAACTTAAACGTGGACATATCTACTGTACACACAATAATACCAAAGTCAATATTAGCATGTGAAGTAGCTAGCTAGCTGTAAAATCACCTAAACAAACTGCACTATCAATTTAGGAGTCTGTCTCATCCGAGTTCAACTTGGAAACTCTGCTGCCCAGAACGAGTGCAGAGTACGTTGCTATGGCAACAGAGGCCCTTTCCCACGTTTCCCACTGAGGGAACAGGGCGCATTGGGAGATAATACT
The DNA here is from genome assembly GCF_002021735.2 of Oncorhynchus kisutch. Lineage (NCBI taxonomy): Eukaryota > Metazoa > Chordata > Actinopteri > Salmoniformes > Salmonidae > Oncorhynchus > Oncorhynchus kisutch. Next base: position 2,925,276 of record NC_034190.2, on the reverse strand, counting down.
TGAAGGAGGAACTGAGTTGAATAATTTGATACACTGATTAGATTGTGCACATCTAATGTGAATAATGTACTTTGTCATGCCAATATAAACGGATGGATGTGTTCTAGACAAGTGTGGCCATACCATCTGTTGGCTGATTTGACAATCTGAAATGCAGGTAATGATTTTAAAAAGAGTTATGAAATGTGATGGTGTGTTTTCTGCTGTCTCCAGTGACCAGAACCATGTACTATAGCTATGACGTGTTCCTACAGAATTTCCTGATTTCTCAGACTGACCAATCAGAAGTTAGATTTCTCAGACTGACCATCAGAAGTTAGATTTCTCAGACCGACCAATCAGAAGTTAGATTTCTCAGACTGACCAATCAGAAGTTAGATTTCTCAGACTGACCAATCAGAAGTTAGATTTCTCAGACTGATCAATCAGAAGTTAGATTCCTCAGACTGACCAATCAGAAGTTAGATTTCTCAGACTGACCTATCAGAGGTTATTTTACCACTGATAGAACATACGTTTCCACCAACAGGAGTTTCATGGCTTGTTATTCTGGGTATTATCCTTTTAACCCCCCTATCCAATGCAAATGTTTTCATTTCCATATCAAATCATTTCTGGGTAACAATGAAGTACCTTATTGTTTTTTAGTTTTTTTTCTCCAATAAAAATAGTCTAAAATAAAATAAAAATGTAAAAGGTTTTTTAGCAAAGACCAATAATGCGAGTGGTTGTGAGGGTTAACTGTTGTTTGGAACTCTCTTTAGTATTGGTCCATTAAACTAATCTACTTCCTGGTGATTTTTACATACATAACATAAAACATTCACGCAAAAAAAAGTGTTTACAATGAAAATCAATCCTCCCCCTTATTCATAATAATACAATGTTTTCTTTCTCCCCGAGACGCCCAAAGTCACTTTAAAAGAAAATCTGCAGTGCAAAAAAGCACTAAAATAACTCATTATAAATCCATAGGTGGGCATAACACTGAGTTACATCCATAAGTAATGGACCTGATGAGTCCCTTAGGATGCTAATCTCCACATCGTAGACACTAAATATGTGTTTAAAAAATGATAGCCATTAAGGTGCTTTTCCTGGTACCCTGGTCCTATAAAACATTTGTGAAAACGCAAATGAACCCTGGACCAGCGTGAGTCGTGGGTTCAACATCCAGGACCAGAGTACCAGGTACTGGGATGTGGCAGCGTGAGTCGTGGGTTCAACATCCAGGACCAGAGTACCAGGTCCTGGGATGTGGCAGCGTGAGTCGCGGGTTCAACATCCAGGAAAAGAGTACCAGGTACTGGGACGTGGCAGCATGAGTCGTGGGTTCAACATCCAGGACCAGAGTACCAGGTACTGGGATGTGGCAGCGTGAGTCGTGGGTTCAACATCCAGGACCAGAGTACCAGGTACTGGGATGTGGCAGCGTGAGTCGTTGTTTCAACATCCAGGACCATAGTACCAGGTCCTGGGATGTGGCAGCGTGAGTCGCGGGTTCAACATCCAGGAAAAGAGTACCAGGTACTGGGACGTGGCAGCATGAGTCGTGGGTTCAACATCCAGGACCAGAGTACCAGGTACTGGGATGTGGCAGTGTGAGTCGTGGGTTCAACATCCAGGACCAGAGTACCAGGTACTGGGATGTGGCAGCGTGAGTCGTGGGTTCAACATCCAGGACCAGAGTACCAGGTACTGGGATGTGGCAGCGTGAGTCGCGGGTTCAGCATCCAGGACCAGAGTACCAGGTACTGGGATGTGGCAGCGTGAGTCCTGGGTTCAACATCCAGGACCAGAGTACCAGGTACTGGGATGTGGCAGCATGAGTCGTGGTTTCAACATCCAGGACCAGAGTACCAGGTACTGGGATGTGGCAGCATGAGTCGTGGGTTCAACATCCAGGACCAGAGTACCAGGTACTGGGATGTGGCAGCGTGAATCGTGGGTTCAACATCCAGGACCAGAGTACCAGGTACTGGGATGTGGCAGCGTGAGTCGTGGGTTCAACATCCAGGACCAGAGTACCAGGTACTGGGATGTGGCAGCGTGAGTCCTGGGTTCAACTTCCAGGACCAGAGTACCAGGTACTGGGATGTGGCAGCATGAGTCGCGGGTTCAACATCCAGGACCAGAGTACCAGGTACTGGGATGTGGCAGCATGAGTCACGGGTTCAACATCCAGGACCAGAGTACCACTACTGTGGCGTGGCAGCGTGAGTCGTGGGTTCAACTACCAGGACCAGAGTACCACTACTGTGGCGTGGCAGCGTGAGTCGTGGGTTCAACTACCAGGACCAGAGTACCACTACTGTGGCGTGGCAGCGTGAGTCGTGGGTTCAACTTCCAGGAGCAGAGTACCACTACTGTGGCGTGGCAGTGGGAGTCGTATGGAAGTTTTTTGCCCGTTGTCAACAAGTTAGCTCACTTACGTCATGTAGAATGTGCATTTTGCTAATCGCACCCTGAAACGGTTATTTTTCAGACCTTGTGAAAGCAAAACATATTATGTAAAATTCTCACTAACAATTTAGGAACCTCGAACCAGGGTAACTAATTTCATATGTGAAAACACCCTAAATCACCCATGGATTATCTCTCAGTCTCCGATCCCCTGGTGCGTTTTAAAAGGTCATGAGAATCTAGCATCATTCCATGGATGGATGGATGGGCTTATTTGTCCGGTACTCTTCCTGTTCTGACTTTCCATTTACCGATTCATCACTGGGAGTTCTCTGGATTCCATCTGTAGCAGTCCTGAAAAAACCAGGATGGGGAAGAGTGAGGGATGCATGAATAATTGGATAATGAACGGGATGAGGGGTGCGTGTGTAAAGAATAAAGAAATATGTGCCAGCGTGTGAAAGTGCACGTCAGCTCCTCGTCCTCGCAGAAGCTGCAGAGAGAGAGAGAGAGAGAGAGAGAGAGAGAGAGAGAGAGAGAGAGAGAGAGAGAGAGAGAGAGAGAGAGAGAGAGAGAGAGAGAGAGAGAGAGACAGAGAGAGAGAGAGAGAGAGAGAGAGAGAGAGAGAGAGAGAGACAGAGACAGAGACAGAGACAGAGAGAGAGAGAGAGAGAGAGAGAGAGAGAGAGAGAGAGAGACAGACAGAGAGAGACAGAGAGAGAGAGAGAGACAGAGAGAGAGAGAGAGAGACAGAGAGAGAGAGAGAGAGACAGAGAGAGAGAGAGAGAGACAGAGAGACAGAGAGAGAGAGAGAGATACACTGGACAAAACATTTATATTTCCATGAGGTTTGTAGGAAGGAGCATTTTTTTATCAAAATAAATTAAGTCGACTTAGAACAACTTGGATTGTTCTACCAGGACATATACAGGATACTACCCTCCACAGCATAACCTTCATAACATAACCTTCACTATGTCACCAGGACATATACAGGATACTACCCTCCACAACATAACCTTCACTATGTCACCAGGACATATACAAGATACTACCCTCTACAACACTATGTCACCAGGACATATACAGGATACTACCCTCTACAACACTATGTCACCAGGACATATACAGGATACTACCCTCTACAACATAACCTTCACTATGTCACCAGGACATATACAAGATACTACCCTCTACAACACCATGTCACCAGGACATATACAGGATACTACCCTCTACAACACTATGTCACCAGGACATATACAGGATACTACCCTCTACAACACTATGTCACCAGGACATATACAGGATACTACCCTCTACAACATAACCTTCACTATGTCACCAGGACATATACAGGATACTACCCTCTACAACACTATGTCACCAGGACATATACAGGATACTACCCTTCACTATGTCACCAGGACATATACAGGACACTACCCTCCACAACACTATGTCACCAGGACATATACAGGATACTACCCTCTACAACATAACCTTCACTATGTCACCAGGACATATACAGGATACTACCCTCTACAACACTATGTCACCAGGACATATACAGGATACTACCCTTCACTATGTCACCAGGACATATACAGGACACTACCCTCCACAACACTATGTCACCAGGACATATACAGGATACTACCCTCTACAACATAACCTTCACTATGTCACCAGGACATATACAGGACACTACCCTCTACAACACTATGTCACCAGGACATATACAGGACACTACCCTCCACAACATAACCTTCACTATGTCACCAGGACATATACAGGATACTACCCTCCACAACATAACCTTCACTATGTCACCAGGACATATACAGGATACTACCCTCCACAACACTATGTCACCAGGACATATACAGGATACTACCCTCTACAACACTATGTCACCAGGACATATACAGGATACTACCCTCTACAACACTATGTCACTAGGACATATACAGGATACTACCCTCTACAACACTATGTCACCAGGACATATACAGGATACTACCCTAAACAACATAACCTTCACTATGTCACCAGGACATATACAGGATACTACCCTCTACAACACTATGTCACCAGGACATATACAGGATACTACCCTCTACAACATAACCTTCACTATGTCACCAGGACATATACAGGATACTACCCTCTACAACACTATGTCACCAGGACATATACAGGATACTACCCTTCACTATGTCACCAGGACATATACATGATACTACCCTCTACAACACTATGTCACCAGGACATATACAGGATACTACCCTTCACTATGTCACCAGGACATATACAGGATACTACCCTCCACAACACTATGTCACCAGGACATATACAGGATACTACCCTCTACAACATAACCTTCACTATGTCACCAGGACATATACAGGACACTACCCTCTACAACACTATGTCACCAGGACATATACAGGATACTACCCTCTACAACACTATGTCACCAGGACATATACAGGATACTACCCTTCACTATGTCACCAGGACATATACATGATACTACCCTCTACAACACTATGTCACCAGGACATATACAGGATACTACCCTTCACTATGTCACCAGGACATATACATGATACTACCCTCTACAACACTATGTCACCAGGACATATACAGGATACTACCCTTCACTATGTCACCAGGACATATACAGGATACTACCCTCCACAACACTATGTCACCAGGACATATACAGGATACTACCCTCTACAACATAACCTTCACTATGTCACCAGGACATATACAGGACACTACCCTCTACAACACTATGTCACCAGGACATATACAGGACACTACCCTCCACAACATAACCTTCACTATGTCACCAGGACATATACAGGATACTACCCTCCACAACATAACCTTCACTATGTCACCAGGACATATACAGGACACTACCCTCCACAACACTATGTCACCAGGACATATACAGGACACTACCCTCCACAACATAACCTTCACTATGTCACCAGGACATATACAGGATACTACCCTCCACAACATAACCTTCACTATGTCACCAGGACATATACAGGATACTACCCTCCACAACACTATGTCACCAGGACATATACAGGATACTACCCTCTACAACACTATGTCACCAGGACATATACAGGATACTACCCTCTACAACACTATGTCACTAGGACATATACAGGATACTACCCTCTACAACACTATGTCACCAGGACATATACAGGATACTACCCTAAACAACATAACCTTCACTATGTCACCAGGACATATACAGGATAATACCCTCTACAACACTATGTCACCAGGACATATACAGGATACTACCCTCTACAACATAACCTTCACTATGTCACCAGGACATATACAGGATACTACCCTCTACAACACTATGTCACCAGGACATATACAGGATACTACCCTTCACTATGTCACCAGGACATATACATGATACTACCCTCTACAACACTATGTCACCAGGACATATACAGGATACTACCCTTCACTATGTCACCAGGACATATACAGGATACTACCCTCCACAACACTATGTCACCAGGACATATACAGGATACTACCCTCTACAACATAACCTTCACTATGTCACCAGGACATATACAGGACACTACCCTCTACAACACTATGTCACCAGGACATATACAGGATACTACCCTCTACAACACTATGTCACCAGGACATATACAGGATACTACCCTTCACTATGTCACCAGGACATATACATGATACTACCCTCTACAACACTATGTCACCAGGACATATACAGGATACTACCCTTCACTATGTCACCAGGACATATACAGGATACTACCCTCCACAACACTATGTCACCAGGACATATACAGGATACTACCCTCTACAACATAACCTTCACTATGTCACCAGGACATATACAGGACACTACCCTCTACAACACTATGTCACCAGGACATATACAGGACACTACCCTCCACAACATAACCTTCACTATGTCACCAGGACATATACAGGATACTACCCTCCACAACATAACCTTCACTATGTCACCAGGACATATACAGGACACTACCCTCCACAACACTATGTCAGCAGGACATATACAGGACACTACCCTCCACAACATAACCTTCACTATGTCACCAGGACATATACAGGACACTACCCTCCACAACATAACCTTCACTATGTCACCAGGACATATACAGGATACTACCCTCCACAACATAACCTTCACTATGTCACCAGGACATATACAGGATACTACCCTCCACAACACTATGTCACCAGGACATATACAGGATACTACCCTCTACAACACTATGTCACCAGGACATATACAGGATACTACCCTCTACAACACTATGTCATTAGGACATATACAGGATACTACCCTCTACAACACTATGTCACCAGGACATATACAGGATACTACCCTCCACAACATAACCTTCACTATGTCACCAGGACATATACAGGATACTACCCTCTACAACACTATGTCACCAGGACATATACAGGATACTACCCTCTACAACATAACCTTCACTATGTCACCAGGACATATACAGGATACTACCCTCTACAACACTATGTCACCAGGACATATACAGGATACTACCCTTCACTATGTCACCAGGACATATACATGATACTACCCTCTACAACACTATGTCACCAGGACATATACAGGATACTACCCTTCACTATGTCACCAGGACATATACAGGATACTACCCTCCACAACACTATGTCACCAGGACATATACAGGATACTACCCTCTACAACATAACCTTCACTATGTCACCAGGACATATACAGGACACTACCCTCTACAACACTATGTCACCAGGACATATACAGGATACTACCCTCTACAACACTATGTCACCAGGACATATACAGGATACTACCCTTCACTATGTCACCAGGACATATACATGATACTACCCTCTACAACACTATGTCACCAGGACATATACAGGATACTACCCTTCACTATGTCACCAGGACATATACAGGATACTACCCTCCACAACACTATGTCACCAGGACATATACAGGATACTACCCTCTACAACATAACCTTCACTATGTCACCAGGACATATACAGGACACTACCCTCTACAACACTATGTCACCAGGACATATACAGGACACTACCCTCCACAACATAACCTTCACTATGTCACCAGGACATATACAGGATACTACCCTCCACAACATAACCTTCACTATGTCACCAGGACATATACAGGACACTACCCTCCACAACACTATGTCAGCAGGACATATACAGGACACTACCCTCCACAACATAACCTTCACTATGTCACCAGGACATATACAGGATACTACCCTCCACAACATAACCTTCACTATGTCACCAGGACATATACAGGATACTACCCTCCACAACACTATGTCACCAGGACATATACAGGATACTACCCTCTACAACACTATGTCACCAGGACATATACAGGATACTACCCTCTACAACACTATGTCACTAGGACATATACAGGATACTACCCTCTACAACACTATGTCACCAGGACATATACAGGATACTACCCTAAACAACATAACCTTCACTATGTCACCAGGACATATACAGGATACTACCCTCTACAACACTATGTCACCAGGACATATACAGGATACTACCCTCTACAACATAACCTTCACTATGTCACCAGGACATATACAGGATACTACCCTCTACAACACTATGTCACCAGGACATATACAGGATACTACCCTTCACTATGTCACCAGGACATATACATGATACTACCCTCTACAACACTATGTCACCAGGACATATACAGGATACTACCCTTCACTATGTCACCAGGACATATACAGGATACTACCCTCCACAACACTATGTCACCAGGACATATACAGGATACTACCCTCTACAACATAACCTTCACTATGTCACCAGGACATATACAGGACACTACCCTCTACAACACTATGTCACCAGGACATATACAGGACACTACCCTCCACAACATAACCTTCACTATGTCACCAGGACATATACAGGATACTACCCTCCACAACATAACCTTCACTATGTCACCAGGACATATACAGGACACTACCCTCCACAACACTATGTCACCAGGACATATACAGGATACTACCCTCTACAACATAACCTTCACTATGTCACCAGGACATATACAGGACACTACCCTCTACAACACTATGTCACCAGGACATATACAGGACACTACCCTCCACAACATAACCTTCACTATGTCACCAGGACATATACAGGATACTACCCTCCACAACATAACCTTCACTATGTCACCAGGACATATACAGGATACTACCCTCCACAACACTATGTCACCAGGACATATACAGGAGACTACCCTCTACAACACTATGTCACCAGGACATATACAGGATACTACCCTCTACAACACTATGTCACCAGGACATATACAGGATACTACCCACTACAACACTATGTCACCAGGACATATACAGGATACTACCCTCTACAACATAACCTTCACTACAAAACAAAACTCCAAACCTACTATCTAATTTTAGACAAAATGACGGATTACTACTATACAGGAAATGCTCAAACCAACAACCAGCTAAAGAAGAACAACAGAACCCAACCTGGAGCTGAGTGAGTGTTTCATCAGAAGCTACTGTTTAAATCCAATAAGTAAATAAATTACAATGATATATTTTACTTTATAAAGACAAAATAGAGGCGGATGCAACTTCAATGACCACTGAGCCCAACAATGGCAGGAAAGTTTCAGAGCCCCCCCCCCACCCAAATGCAGAGGCCTTTGATGCCCCCCTCCCTCTGTGCAGAGGTCATTAAAATACAGTACCCCCTGGATGTAAAAAATGAGAAGGCACAGAAAGAGTTTAAAAAGAAGCTCCTTATGGAAATTCAAAAGACACTTTCTGTTGACTTCTAATAAATGGGAACGTAAGCAACTTAATCTTCCACACAGACCATCCCCTGGCATGGCGCAGTGCTATATTAACTCTACCCCTCTGTTAAAAGGGGGGGGGGGGTGTTACCGATGGGTGGAAACTCAGGATGTTAGACAACAAGGACTCTGAGTCAGCCAATGGGAACGTGTATACGTCTGAAACGGTTTTGGACAGGGTAACATCAAACTGTTCAAATCAAATCAAATTGTATTTGTCACATGTGCAGAATAAAACAAGTGTAGACTACCGTGAAATGCTTACTTACAAGCCCTTAACCAACAGTGCAGTTCAAGAAGACGGAAAAATTGACCAAGTTAAAATAAATAAATTTATAATAAAATAAAAAGTAATAATGAAAAGTAACGCAACAAGAATAACAATAACGAGGCTAAATGTGTGTGTGTGTGTGTGTGTGTGTGTGTGTGTGTGTGTGTGTGTGTGTGTGTGTGTGTGTGTGTGTGTGTGTGTGTGTGTGTGTCACTAATGTACTGTTCAGCAGTCTTATGGCTTGGGGGTAGAAGCTGTTGAGGAGCCTTTTGATCCTAGACTTGGAGCTCCGGTACCGCTTGCCGTTCGGTAGCGGAGAAAAGTCTGAATATTTATGGGCTTTCCCCTGACATCGCCTATTATATAGGTCCTGGATGGCAGGGAGCTTGGCCCCAGGGATGTACTGGGGCATTCGCACTACCCTCTGTAGCGCCTTACGGTCAGATGCTGAGCAGTTGCCATACCAAGCAGTGATGCAACCAGTCAGGGTGCTCTCGATGGTGCAGCTGTAGAACATTGAGGATCTGAGGACCCATGCCAAATCTTTTCAGTCTCCTGAGGGGGAAAAGGTGTTGTCGTGCCCTCTTCACGACTGTCTTGGTATGTTTGGACCATGATAGTTTGTTGGTGATGTGAACACCAAGGAACTTGAAATTCTCGACCCGCTCTATTGCAGCCTCGTCGATGTTAATGGGGGCCTGTTTGGCCCGTGTAACATCGTTCTTCGTTTGTAGAAAGAGAGTCGGACCGAAATGCAGCGTGGTGGTTAATCATGATCTTTAATAAAGAAAACGGCGATACATGAAATAAATAAATAAATACGAAAACAACAAACGGAACGTGAAACCTATTACAGCCTATCTGGTGAACACTACACAGAGACAGGAACAATCACCCACAAAAACAAAGCGAACTCAGGCTACCTAAATACGGTTCCCAATCAGAGGCAACGAGAAGCACCTGACTCCTGATTGAGAACCGCCTCAGGCAGCCAAGCCTATACAACACCCCTAATCAGCCGCGATCCCAAATACTACAAACCCCAATACGAAAATACAATAACATAAACCCCTGTCACACCCTGGCCTGACCAAATATGTAACGAAAACACAAAAATACAATGACCAAGGCGTGACAGCCCGCCTTTTCCTGTAGTCCACAATCAGCTCCTTTGTCTTGTTCACATTGAGGGAGAGGTTGTTGTCCTGGCACCACACTACCATGTCTCTGATCTCCTCCCTGTAGGCCATTTCATCGTTGTCGTTGATCAGGCCTATCACTGTTGTGTCATCAGCAAACTTAATGATGGTGTTGGAGTCATGTTTGGCCACGCAGTCGTGGGTGAACAGGGAATACAGGAGGGGACTAAGTACACACCCCTGTGGGTCCCCAGTGTTAAGGATCAACGTGGCAGACGTGTTGTTGCCTACTCTTACCACCTGGGGGCGGCCCGTCAGGAAGTCCAGGATTCAGTTGCAGAGAGAGGTGTTTAGTCCCAGCGTCCTTAGCTTAGTGATGAGCTTCGCGGGCACTATGCTTCGTGGGCACTAATCTTAATCCTATGTTGATGCTTTGCTTGTTTGATGGTTCGTCTGAGGGCATAGCAGGATTTCTTTTAAGTGTCCGGAATAGTCTCCCGCTCCTTGAAAGAGGCAGCTCTAGCCTTTAGCTCGATGCGGATGTTGCCTGTTATCCATGGCTTCTGGTTGGGATATGTACGTCACTGTGGGGATGTATTTATGCACTTATTGATGAAGCCGATGATTGAGGTGCTGTATTCCTCAATGCCATTGAATGAATCCCGGAACATGTGCTATCAAAACAGTCCTGGAGCTCAGCATCTCATTCCACATTGAGCGAGTCACTGGCACTTCCTGCTTTAATTTTTTGCTTGTAAGCAGGAATCAGGAGGATATAATTGTGGTCAGATTTGCCAAAATGGAGGGCGGGGAAGAGCTGTGTATGCATCTCTGTGTGTGGAGTAAAGGTAGATTTTCTCCCCCTGGTTGCACATGTGATATATGCTATAACAGATTTGGTAACTGATTTCATTTTGCCTGCGTTAAAGTCCCCCGCCACAAGGAGCGTCGCATCTGGGTGAGCATTTTCTTCTTTGCTTATGGCCTTATAGAGTTGGTTGAGAGCGGTCTTAGTGCCAGCTTTGCTTTTTGGTGGTAAATAGACGGCTACGAGTAATACAGATGAGAACTCTCTTGGTAGATAGTGTGGTCTACAGCTTATCATAAGGTACTCTACCTCAGGTGAGCTATACCTCGAGACTTCGTTAATATTAGACATCGCACACCAGCTGTTATTGACAAAAAAATACACCCCCCCGCCCTCGTCTTACCAGAGGTAGCATCTCTGTCCTGCCGGTGAAAATCCCACCAGTTTATATGGTCCGTTTCATCATTCAGACACGTCTCGGTGAAACATAAGATGTTCCAGTTTTTAATGTCCCATTGGTAGGATAATCTTAATAGTGGGTCAGCAATTTTATTTTCTAGCGATTGCACTTTTAACAAGGAGAATGGAAGGCACTGGGAGTTTACTCACTTGCCTCCGGCTTCTCAGAAGGATGCGTCCCCTTTTCCGGGCATCTTTCTTCCGCAAAATGCGTGGATATAGGCATGTTCCAGTGAAAGTAGGATATCCTTCTCGTCGGAATCGTTTAAAGGAATACGTTTCTTCCAGTCCGCGGTGAGTTTTCGCTTTTCTTCTCTTCTGCTATTTTCAGTCATAAGAGACGGTAGCAGCAACATTATGTACACAATAAGTTCAAAAATAAGTTACACAAAACGGGAAAAAATTGCGTCTTGGTCTCATCATTACGAGGAACATGACAGAATAACCCACCAAACCAAGCACCGTGAAAAGAAGGAACAACGCTTAATGGGGAAATGGACCTGGGAGGAGATATTAGATGGAGCAGGCCCTGGACACAGCCGGGGGAGTATCGCCGTCCTAAGGAGGAGATAGAGGAGATAGAAGCAGCGAAAGCGGAACGGCGATACTACGAGGAGAAATAGAGGAACAGCGAAGATATGAAGGTGCACGGCTAGCACGGAAGCCCGATAGGCAGCCCCAATATTTTTTGGGGGGGAGCACACGTGGTGATTGGCAGTCCAGTATGCCCTGTTCCTCCTCCCCGCAATCGCCCTGAGGTGCGTGTCCCCAGCCCTGTACCACCAGTGCCGGCACCACACAACAGGCCTACAGTGTGCCTCCAGGGTCTAGTACGCCCTGTTCCTGCTCCTCGCACTCACCCTGAGGTGCATGTCCCCAGCCCGGTACCACCAGTGCCAGCACCACGCACCAGGCCTACTTTTTGTAATTCTATGGGGTTATGGTATGTCTAGGTATATGTAGGTCTATGGTGTCGAGGAACATGACATGTGGTGTTGATGGTATCTGACATTAAATGATAAAATATACAGACCACAAATTCCAAATGGCTAAACTCTTTAACATCATCCTCAGCTCTTGCATCTTCCCCAATATTTGGAACCAAGGACGCAGAAATGTCCTCCGTGTACAACGTAGAAAACCAAATAATGCATGGAGTTCAGAATTAGGCCTATTCCCGCTAATGATCAAAATCCAGAAAATAGACATTAATTTCTACAACCACCTAAAAGGAAGCAATTCCCAAACTTTTCATAACAAAGCCATCACCTACAGAGAGATGAACCTGGAGAAGAGTTCACTGAGCAAGCTGGTCCTAGGGCTCTGTTCACAAACACAAACACACCCCACAGAGTCCCAGGACAGCAACACAATTAGACCCAACCAAATCATGAGAAATCAAAAAGACAATTTCTTGACACATTAGAAAGAATTTACAAAAACACAGAGAAAACTAGAATGATATGTGGCCCTAAACAGAGAGTACACAGCGGCAGAATACCTGACCACAGTGACTGACCCAAACTTAAGGAAATCTTGGACTATGTACAGACTCAGTGAGCATAGCCTTGCTATTGAGAAAGGCCACCGTAGGCAGACATGGCTCTCAAGGGAAGACAGGCTATGTGCACACTGCCCACAAAATGTGGTGGAAACTGAGCTGCACTTCCTAACATCCTGCCAAATGTATGACCATATTAGAGACACATATTTCCCTCAGATTACAAAGACCCACAAAGAATTCGAATTAAAATACAATTGTGATAAACTCCCATATCTACTGGGTGAAATCACAGCAGCAAGATTTGTGACCTGTTGCCACAAGAAAAGGGCAACCAGTGAAGAACAAACACCATCGTAAATACAACCCATATTCATGTTGATTTATTTTCCCTTTTTGTAATTGAACTATTTGAACATAATATGACATGTGAAATGTATTTATTATTTTGGAACGTTTGTGAGTGTAATGTTTACTGTTCATTTGTACTGTTTATTTAGCTTTTGTTTATTATCTATTTCAGTTGCTTTGGCAATGTTAACATATGTTTCCCAAGCCAATAAGGCCCCTTAAATTGATATTGAATTGAGAGAGAGAGAGAGAGGATACTTTGTTCTGTCTGAGTTCTGAACGGGTTCTGACTGCTTTCTGTCTGAGTTCTGAACGGGTTCTGACTGCTTTCTGTCTGGGTTCTGACTGCTTTCTGTCTGGGTTCTGACTGCTTTCTGTCTGGGTTCTGACTGCTTTCTGTCTGGGTTCTGACTGCTTTCTGTCTGAGTTCTGAACGGGTTCTGACTGCTTTCTGTCTGAGTTCTGAACGGGTTCTGACTGCTTTCTGTCTAGGTTCTGAACGGGTTCTGACTGCTTTCTGTCTGGGTTCTGACTGATTTCTGTCTGGGTTCTGACTGGGTTCTGACTGCGTTCTGTCTGGGTTCTGTCTGGGTTCTGACTGGGTTCTGTCTGGGTTCTGTCTGGGTTCTGACTGGGTTCTGACTGCGTTCTGTCTGGGTTCTGTCTGGGTTCTGTCTGGGTTCTGACTGGGTTCTGTCTGGGATCTGATTGCGTTCTGTCTGGGTTCTGACTGGGTTCTGACTGGGTTCTGTCTGGGATCTGATTGCGTTCTGTCTGGGTTCTGACTGGGTTCTGTCTGGGTTCTGACTGGGTTCTGACTGCGTTCTGTCTGGGTTCTGTCTGGGTTCTGACTGGGTTCTGTCTGGGATCTGATTGCGTTCTGTCTGGGTTCTGACTGGGTTCTGTCTGGGTTCTGTCTGGGATCTGATTGCGTTCTGTCTGGGTTCTGACTGGGTTCTGTCTGGGTTCTGTCTGGGATCTGATTGCGTTCTGTCTGGGTTCTGACTGGGTTCTGTCTGGGTTCTGTCTGGGATCTGATTGCGTTCTGTCTGGGTTCTGACTGGGTTCTGTCTGGGTTCTGTCTGGGATCTGATTGCGTTCTGTCTGGGTTCTGACTGGGTTCTGTCTGGGTTCTGTCTGGGATCTGATTGCGTTCTGTCTGGGTTCTGACTGGGTTCTGTCTGGGTTCTGTCTGGGATCTGATTGCGTTCTGTCTGGGTTCTGACTGGGTTCTGTCTGGGTTCTGTCTGGGATCTGATTGCGTTCTGTCTGGGTTCTGACTGGGTTCTGTCTGGGTTCTGTCTGGGAGACCTGATTGCGTTCTGTCTGGGTTCTGACTGGGTTCTGTCTGGGTTCTGTCTGGGAGACCTGATTGCGTTCTGTCTGGGTTCTGACTGGGTTCTGTCTGGGTTCTGTCTGGGATCTGATTGCGTTCTGTCTGGGTTCTGACTGGGTTCTGTCTGGGTTCTGTCTGGGATCTGATTGCGTTCTGTCTGGGTTCTGACTGGGTTCTGTCTGGGTTCTGTCTGGGATCTGATTGCGTTCTGACTGGGTTCTGACTGGGTTCTGTCTGGGTTCTGTCTGGGAGACCTGATTGCGTTCTGTCTGGGTTCTGACTGGGTTCTGTCTGGGTTCTGTCTGGGATCTGATTGCGTTCTGTCCAGTGGTGTAAAGTATTTTCTGTACTTTACTTTACTATTTATGTTTTTTAGTAATTTTACTTTTATTCCACTACATCCCTAAAGAAAATAATGTACTCCTTACATTCCCTAACACCCAAAGGTATTTGTTACATTTTGAATGCTTAGCAGGACAGGACAAGATCTAATTCACACACTTATCAAGAGAACATCCCTGCTCGTCCCTACTGCCTCTGATCTGTCAGACTCATTAAACACAAATGCTTTGTTTGTAAATTGTGTCTGAGTGGTGAAATGTGCCCCTGGCTATCCGTAAATTTAAAAACAAGAAAATTGTGTCATCTGGTTTAATTAATATAAGCCATTTTAAATTATTTATACTTTTACTTTTGATACGGAAGTACATTTAAAACCAAATACTTTTAGACTTTTACTCAAGTAGTATTTTACTGGCTGACTTTCACTTTCACTTGAGTCATTTTCTTGACAATTTGGTATTTTTTTCTACCACTGGTTCTGTCTGTGTTCTGTCTGGGTTCTGTCTGGGTTCTGACTGGGATCTGTCTGGGTTCTGACTGGGTCCTGACTGGGTTCTGACTGAGATCTGACTGGGTTCTGACTGGGTTCTGTCTGGGTTCTGTCTGGGATCATTTAAAACCAAATACTTTTAGACTTTTAAGACTGCTTTCTGTCTGGGTTCTGTCTGTGTTCTATTTGTGTTCTGTCTGGGATCTGACTGGGTTCTGGCTGGGATCTGACTAGGTTCTGGCTGGGATCTGACTGGGAACTGATTATGTTCTGACTGGGATCTGACTGGGATCTGACTGGGTTCTAACTGGGTTCTGACTGGGTTCTGACTGGGTTCTGTCTGGGATCTGACTGGGATCTGACTGGGTTCTGACTGGGATCTGACTGGGATCTGACTGGGATCTGACTGGGTTCTGACTGGGTTCTGACTGGGATCTGACTGGGTTCTGACTGGGATCTGACTGGGTTCTGTCTGGGATCTGACTGGGTTCTGACTGGGATCTGACTGGGATCTGACTGGGATCTGACTGGGTTCTGACTGGGTTTTGTCTGGGATCTGACTGGGTTCTGACTGGGATCTGACTGGGTTCTGACTGGGTTCTGACTGGGATCTGACTGGGTTCTGACTGGGTTCTGACTGGGTTTTGTCTGGGATCTGACTGGGTTCTGACTGGGTTTTGTCTGGGATCTGACTGGGTTCTGACTGGGTTCTGACTGGGATCTGACTGGGATCTGACTGGGTTCTGACTGGGTTCTGACTGGGATCTGACTGGGTTCTGACTGGGTTCTGACTGGGTTCTGACTGGGATCTGTCTGGGTCATCCAGTTCCTTGTATAGAGCATTGAGCACTCTAAATAGTTTGAGACTTAAACAACTCTCTAGGTTAGGTGGGACGGTAGCATCCCACCTGGCCAACATCCAGTGAAATGGAAAAATACTAAATTCAAATATTTGACATTCTTAAAAATATAAGTGTTATAACATCAAAATAATAATAATTATTATTATTAAAATACTAACCATTGAAAATAGTGGTAAACTGATTTTTTCATTTTGGCCAACCTAACTATACTCAACCATGTTAGCCAACCCTTCTCTACTCTACCATGTCAGCCAACCTAACTATACTCTACCATGTTGGCCAACCTAACTATACTCTACCATGTTAGCCAAACTATCACTTCTCTACCATGTAAGCCAATCAAACTATATTCTACCATGTTAGCCAAACTAACTCTATTCCACCATGTTAGCCAACCTACTCTAACCTACACATCATGGGGTTACATGGTTTCTTTACATGATATTGCATCACACGGGCACACTTGACATTATAATCTGACATTATAATCTGATATTATAATCTGTGCTGTGTGATTGCAAAATAGATGGCAATCTAGGTCTTGGACAATAAAGGTGAAATGTTGAAAGTTTCCCTGGAAAGCCAACATTTATTTTATCCAACTATTTTACCTATGTGTCTCTTCCCTTCAGAGATTGACCAAGGCAGCTGTGGCGACCCAGGGATACCGGCCTACGGCAAGCGGGAGGGGACAGGTTTCCACCACGGGGACAGACTCCACTTTGAGTGTCTCCCTGCCTTTGAGTTGGTGGGGAAGAAGAACATCACCTGCCAGAAGAACAACCAGTGGTCAGCCAAGAAACCCAGCTGTGTCTGTAAGCAATGATATGTCTCCTATACAACACATCATCTTTGCTAAGCCAGCTGTGTCTATAAGCAGTGATCTGTCTCCTATACAACACATAATGTATGCTAGCCCAGCTGTGTCTATAAGCAGTGATATGTCTCCTATACAACACATTGTCTTTGCCAGCCCAGCTGTGTCTGTAAGCAGTGATCTGTCTCCTATACAACACATCATCTTTGCTAGCCCAGCTGTCTGTGAGTTACAAGACTCCTTTGCTAACCTAACTCACAGTTGACTTAGCGATGGCATGCAATTAGCATCAAGTATCCAACCCCAAATCCTTGCTACGCTCACAACTCTCTGCTGTTTTATTGTCATGCTAAAAATGTTTATTTGGGTTTGTCTGTTGGGTGATGCCTGTGATTAGATGCTACTGTTTAAAGATGCTACTGTTTAAAGATGCTACTGTTTAAAGATGCCACTGTTTTTTGTCCTCCACATTATCTTATCAATAATGGAAACCTTCTCTCTCTCTCCTGCCCTTCTATTTGGATTTCTTAGTTTTAATTAGTTACCAAGCCCTCCTATTGTATCCAAATCCACAGCCTCTGTTTGTATTTCTTAGTTTTAATCAGTTACCAAGCCCCTCCTATTGTATCCAAATCCACAGCCTCTATTTGGATTTCTTAGTTTTAATTAGTTACCAAGCCCCTCCTATTGTATCCAAATCCACAGCCTCTATTTGGATTTCTTAGTTTTAATTAGTTACCAAGCCCCTCCTATTGTATCCAAATCCACAGCCTCTGTTTGTATTTCTTAGTTTTAATTAGTTACCAAGCCCTCCTATTGTATCCAAATCCACAGCCTCTGCTCGGTAAAGCAGGGGGATAATGTGGCTGCTCGCACACAGTCACGCTGTGCCTCACAACGCACGAGCACAGTCAATGTGCTGACTGTTAGCTGCGTGTTCCCGTTAGATTTGTCCTTCCCTACTCTACCATTACCATCCTCATACAAGTGAATGACACCACCACCAATGTGATGTATGGTAACCTCATTAGTTTGTTCAGGAACAACAAGATAAAGATGCATAGTTTACCTCATATTCAATAAAGGAAGAAAGAAAAGAGATCTGCATATTGTATTGAACAGACAGTCAGTCTCTTCAGTGAAACAAGCAGAGTCCGGGCAACAAACTCTCATTTTAACTCTTCAAACACATTTAATAGAACAGGAAGGCACAAACTGGTAAGTGTTGGAGTAAGATGGTTCACTCAATGGTTAAACACTCTTTATTTAAACAATAATTATTTCACCTTTATTTAACCAGGTAGGCCAGTTGAGAACAAGTTCTCATTTACAACGGTGACCTGGCCAAGATAAAGCAAAGCAGTGCGACACAAACAACAACACAGAGATACACATGGAGTAAAACAAACGTACAGTCAATAACACAATAGAAAAGTCTATATACAGTGTGTGCAAATGTAGATGATTAGGGAGGTAAGGCAATAAATAGGCCATAGTGGTGACATTATTATGATTTAATTAACACTGGAGTGATAGATGATATTGTGCTTGTGGAGATACTGCAGTGTAAAAGTGTAAAAAATAAATAAATACATTGGGGATGAAGTAGTTGGATGGGCTATTTACAGATGGGCTATGAACAGGTGCAGTGATCTGTGAGCTGCTCTGACAGCTGATGCTTAAAGTTAGTGAGGGAGATATAAGTCTACAACTTCAGTGATTTATGCGATTTGTTCCAGTCATTGGCAGCAGAGAACTGGAAGGAAAGGCAGCCAATAGATGTGTTGGCTTTGGGGATGACCAGTGAAATATACCTGCTGAAGCACGTGCTACGGGTGGGTGCTGTTATCGTGACCAGTGAGCTGAGATAATGAGGGGCTTGACCTAGCAAAGACTTTTAGATGACCTGGAGATGACCTGGAGCCAGTGGGTTTGGCGATGAATATGTAGCGAAGGCCAGCCAACAAGAGCATACAGGCCGCAGTGGTGGGTGGTATATGGGGCTTTGGTGACAAAACAGATGGCACTGTGATAGACTGCATCCGATTTGCTGAGTAGAGTGTTGGAGGCTATTTTGTACATGACATCGCCAAAGTCGAGGATCAGTAGGATAGTCAGTTTTACGAGGGTATGTTTGGCAGCATGAGTGAAGGATGCTTTGTTTGCGATATTGGAAGACAGTTCTAGTTTTAACTTTGGATTGGAGATGTTTAATATGAGCCAGACATCTAGGTATTTGTAGTTGTCCACATATTCTAAGTCAGAACCATCCAGAGTAGTGATGTTGGACGGGCGGGCAGGTGCAGGCAGCGATCGGTTGAAGAGCATGCATTTAGTATTACTAGCATTTAAGAGCAGTTGGTGGCCACGGAAGGAGTGTTGTAGTCATTGAAGTTCGTCTGGAGGTTAGTTTAAACTTCTAGCAGGACAACTTCCTGTTAACCCTCACACTTCCTGTTAACCCTCACACTTCCTGTTAACACTCACACTTCCTGTTAACCCTCACACTTCCTGTTAACCCTCACACTTCCTGTTAACACTCACACTTCATGTTAACCCTCACACTTCCTGTTAACCCTCACACGTCCTGTTAACACTCACACTTCATGTTAACCCTCACACTTCCTGTTAACACTCACACTTCCTGTTAACACTCACACTTCCTGTTAACCCTCACACTTCATGTTAACACTCACACTTCATGTTAACACTCACACTTCCTGTTAACACTCACACTTCCTGTTAATACTCACACTTCCTGTTAACACTCACACTTCCTGTTAACACTCACACTTCCTGTTAACACTCACACTTCTTATTAACACTATGTGGTTTATTTTTTTATTCTCTTTTGATCCTGACTCACTTTATTTACAGTAGCAATGCAGCCGAGTGTGTAGAAATCTCTCTGGTTAAAAGATGGAATCATTGGTTTTAGTTTCAGCTAACAAAAATCACGTCACTGTCATCATTACCTAATAGTGTCAAGTCTAGTTTTATTTAAAGTGCTTTGTCTAAAGATAAACTGCTTTCAGAATGTCTTCATAATTCCACATTCTGTGGATTAAATATATATGTTTTAATTCTCACCCATCTACACACAATACTACTACACCCATAGTGACAAAGAAATACAGATACACAAAGACCTAATTTACAACCAAAGTCAAGACATGTTTGAATCACCTTTGGCAGTGATTACAGCTGTGAATCTTTCTGGGTAAGTCTCTATGAGCTTTTTGGACACAACATATGTTTCAAGCTCTGTCAAGTTGGTTGTTGATCATTGCTAGACTGCTATTTTCAAGTTTGCCATAGATTTTCAAGCGAATAGAAGTCGAAACTGTAACAAGGAATATTCAATGTCGTTTTGGCTACTCCAGTGTATATTTGTCATTTTGTTTTTGTCCTGCTGAAAGGTGAATCTGTCTCTCAGTGTCTGTTGGAAAGCAGACTGAACCAGGTTTTCCTCTAGGATTTTGCTTGTGCTCGGCTCTATTCCATTTCTTTTTTATCGGGAAAAAGTCCTTGCCAAATACAGTCATACCCATAACATGATGCAGCCACTACCATGCTTGAAAATATGAAGAGTGGTAGTCAGTGATATATTTTGTTGGATTTTCCCCAAATGTAATGATTCGTATTCAGTATGTTCGTAGTGACTGGGTGCATTGATACACCATCCAAAGTGTACAGTGGAAAGTATTCACCCCCCTTGGCATTTTTCCTATTTTGTTGCCTTACAACCTGGAATTAAAATAGATTTTTGGGGGGGTTTGTATTTTGATTTATAAAACATGCCTTCCACTTTGAAGATGCAAAATATGTTTTATTGTGAAACAAACAAGAAGTAAGACAAAGAAAACAGAAAACTTGAGCATGCATAACTACCCTCCCTAAGTCAATATTTTGTAGAGCCACCTTTGCAGTAATTACAGCTATAAGTCTCTTGGGGGTATGTCTCTATAAGCTTGGCATATCTAGCCACTGGGGTTTTTGCCCGTTCTTCAAGGCAAAACTGCTCCAGCTCATTCACGATGGATGGGTTCCGCTGGTGTAAAGCAATCTTTATGTCATACCACAGATTCTCAATTGGATTGAGGTCTGGGCTTTGACTAGGCCATTACAAGACATGTACATGTTTCCCCTTAAACCACTTGAGTGTTGCTTTAGCAGTATGCTTAGGGTCATTGTTCTGCTGGAAGGTGAACCTCCGTCCCAGTCTCAAACCTCTGTAAGACTGAAACAGGTTTCCCGCAAGAATTTCCTTGTATTTAGCGCCATCCATCATTCCTTCAATTGTGACCAGTTTTCCAGTCCCTGCTGATGAAAAACATCTCTACAGCATGATGTTGCCACCACCATGCTTCACTGTGATGATATTCTCAGGGTGATGAGAGGTGTTTCGTTTGCTCCAAACATAGTATTTTCCTTGATGGCCAAAAAGCTTAATTTTAGTCTCATCTGACCAGAGTACCTTCTTCCATATATGTTTGGGGAGTCTCCCACATGCCTTTTGGTGAACACCAAACATGTTTGCTTATTTTGTTACTTAAGCAATGGCTTTTTTTTCTGGCCACTCTTCCATAAAGCCCAGCTCTGTGGAGTGTACGGCTTAAAGTGGTCCTATGGACAGATACTCCAATCTCTGCTGTAGAGCTTTGCAGCTCCTTCAGGGTTATCTTTGGTCTCGTTGTTGCCTCTCTGATTAATGCCCTCCTTGCCTGGTCTGTGAGTTTTAGTGTGCGGCCCTCTCTTGGCAGATTTGTTGTGGTGCCATATTCTTTCCATTTATTTAATAATGAATTTACTGGTGCTCTGTGGGGTGTTCAAAGTTTCTGATATTGTTTTATAACTCAACCCTGATCTATACTTCTCCACAACTTTGTCCCTGACCTGTTTGGAGAGCTCCTTGGTCTGCATGGTGCCTCTTGCTTAGTGGTGTTGCCGAATCTGGGACCTTTCAGAACAGGTGTATATATACTGAGATCATGTGACAGATCATGCAACATTTAGATTGCAGACAGGTGGACTTTATTTAGCTAATTGACTTCTGAAGGTAATTGGTCTTAGGTGACATACACTTTTCATTTTTTTCTTTTTAGAATTGTTTTTAAACAAGTTATTTTTTTCATTCCACTTCACCAGTTTTGACTATTTTGTGTTTGTCCATTACATGAAATCGAAATAAAAATCCAATAGGTGCCCTTCTTTGCGAAGTATTTGAAAAACCTCTCTGGTCTTTGTGGTTGAATCTGTGTTTGAAATGTACTGCTCTGATCTCTTTACAGATAATTGAATGTACTGTGTGTGGAACAGAGATGAATCACGTTAAACGCTAATATTGCACACAGAGTCAACTTATTATGTGACTTGTTAAGCACATTTTCACTCCTGAACTTAGTTAGTCCATAACAAAGGGGATTCATTACATTTTCTGTTGTTGTATAATGATAAAACACTTTGATACGTTTTGTGTGGCACAAAATCTCAATTGATTTTTAAAATCCAACACAACACCATTTCAAATCCAGGCTGTAACACAACATTATGTGGGAAAAACCCAAGTGGTGTGAATAGATTCTGAAGACACAGTTATGTAAGGTTCTTACTCTCTCTTTCTATCACTCCCCCCCTCATCCCCGCTCTTCCTTCCTCCAGTCTCGTGCTTCTTCAACTTCACAACCCCCTCTGGGGTGCTGCTGTCCCCAAACTACCCCCAGGAATATGGAAACAATATGCACTGTGTGTGGCTCATCATCACCAAGCCAGAGAGTAGGATTAACCTGGCCTTCAATGACCTCAGCATGGAGAAGCAGTTTGACTTCCTCAGCGTCAAAGACGGTGGCAAGGTTAGGGGTTTGTTTGTTTGTTTCAATCGATCGGTCAAGCAATCAATGCATCAATCAATGATTGATTGATATTATTCTGATTCATTACTTCACTCTTTTAGCTTGTTCCAGTCCCTTTAATAGGAGAAGATTCATCTATCTGTCCATCTCCATCTCTGTCTCATCTCGCTATTTCGCTCTCTCTCTCTCTCTCTCTCTCTCTCTCTCTCTCTCTCTCTCTCTCTCTCTCTCTCTCTGTCTCACTCTCTCTCTGTCTCACTCTCTCTCTGTCTCATCTCGCTATCTCTGTCTCTCTGTCTCTCTGTCTGTCTCTCTCTCTTTCTCTCTCTCTCTGTCTGTCTCTCTCTCTCACTCTATTCATCTCACTCTATGTCTCTCTCTCTGTCTCTCTCTCTCTGTCTGTCTCTCTCTCTTTCTCTCTCTCTGTCTCTCACTCTGTCTCTCGCTCTGTCTTTTTCTCTTTCTCTCTCTCTCTACCCCAGGCTGAGTCTCCCATCCTGGGTACGTTCTCTGGTGACGTGCTGCCAGCTCCCATCACCACCAGCGCCCACGTGGCACGTCTAGAGTTCCTGACCGACCACACCTACACTGACCGGGGGTTCAACATCACCTTCACCAGTGAGTGGGTGCGAGGGGTTAAAACAACACCACCATGTCTATCAGTGTGAATACTTTTGTCTTTGACGTGTCTGTTTCTGTCTGCATTATTGTGTGTGTGTGTGTATGTGTGTGTGTGTGTGTGCGTCAGTCTCTGTGTGTATGTATGTCTTGGTAATGAGATAGCTCCCAGGAATCACCCTCTATACCTGTTCCTCTGTCTCACAAACAGTTTTTTCTTCTCCCCAACGGCACCCTTCCTTCAGTCTCCAGATTGGCTCCTCTTTCAACTGAGTTAGACCTGGGATACAAAACTAGAAAAAGACTCAATTTAAAAAAAAAACTCTGACATTTTCCTCATTAAATGATCTAGTTCCAGACTGTTCTGATGTAAATGTAGAGTTTTGTATTGAGATAAGGGGAGGGTAACATACCTTTATCATAGGTCTAGTGTTAAGACAATTTCAAATTAATCGAGGCATGATTTGCATATATTGAATATATATAATTTTTTGGTGCAAATAATTGATCCTCTCAAGACAGACCCACTATGGCTGCTGATTTGGTCAGATGTTTGTAACTTATATTAGACAATTTAACATTTATGGTCTTCAGGTTTTAGGGGCAGTGTTTAGGGGAGGAGTTATTCCATCAGTCAAATTAATTAAGCAGCTGCCAAACTGGTGGCGGTGGTGGTGGTGGTGGTGGGTGGGTGGGTGTGTGTGGGTGTGTGTGTGTGTGTGTGGCTGTGATTATTGTCAGTTTCATCAATCAGATGATAAGTGATAAATTAGGTTCATAGTCTGGGTGGAGAGAACACTGTGGAGGAATTACCCCTGTGGCTTGTCGATGGAGGCGGAGTCTGGGTGGAGAGAACACTGACCACCAGACCAGGTAGACTGGGGACAGGCAGGAGTCATCAGACCAGGTAGACTGGGGACAGGCAGGAGTCATCAGACCAGGTAGACTAGGGACAGGCAGGAGTCATCAAACCAGGTAGACTGGGGACAGGCAGGAGTCATCAAACCAGGTAGACTGGGGACAGGCAGGAGTCATCAGACCAGGTAGACTGGGGACAGGTAGACTAGGGACAGGCAGGAGTCATCAGATCAGGTGGTCCTGAGGGATGGTCTAGGGATCACAGAGAGGCCAGGGCTCTACATCGCCAGATAATTCCATGACCCATCATGTTAGCCAGGTGTGTTTAGGGGGTGATTACGTCCATCTATAGTATTTCATTAACTTGAGTACATGTCTAGTTATATAATTTCTTTCACACCCATCAATTGGTAAGCATCATCTAATATGAACATTTTAACATCTTGGCCATGTTCTGTTATAATCTCCAACCGGCACAGCCAGAAGAGGACTGGCCACCCCTCATAGCCTGGTTCCTCTCTAGGTTTCTTCCTAGGTTTTGGCCTTTCTGGGGAGTTTTTCCTAGCCACAGTGCTTCTACCCCTGCAGTCTTAGTGCTATGATGGGGTCAAAAATCAGACTGAAGCGTTTCATTATGTGTCTTCAGGAAGGCAGTGAGTTGCTGTGCAACAGCTTGTTACATGTTATTATTTGTTAGGAATTGGAGATTCGATAGTTTTTGTTTTATTTTCCAGGTCAAGGTTTGGCTTTTGCAAGAGAGGCTTTTAATAATGCCACTTTTCGTGAGTTTGGTTCACATCCGACGGATAGGGAGCCATTTACAGGAAGGACAGGAAGCAGCTCTTTCAGTAGTTTAGTTGGAATAGGGTCCAGTATGCAGCTTGAAGGTGTAGAGTCCAAGACTATTTTAGTGAAAGTGTTGAGAGATAACAGGATTTTAAAAAACTTGAGTGGCTTCATTGGTCTTAGGTCCTGTTCTGTGCAGACTCAGGACAACTGAGCTTTGAAGAAATATACGCAGATTCAAAGAGGAGTCTAATGATCGTGATCTATTCGTCAAAGTTAATGACTTCATCACTGCTGAAGTGAAAGCCTCACTTGGGGAACGTTGATTTTTAGTGATTCTCCTCAATCAGGTTGTAAAAGTAAGGTTGATTGAGCAACAGCGAGGGCTCTTTGATTTTACATGCTATGACTGTGGCAGTGAGTAGGTCCGGAGACATGTTGGACAAAACCCACTGAGTCGATGATGGCTCCGAAAGCCTTTTGGAGTGGGTCTGTGGACTTTTCCATGTGAATATTAAAGTCACCAAAAATTAGAATATTATCTGCTATGACTACAAGGTTCGATAGGAATTCAGGGAACTCAGTGAAAAACGCTGTATATGGCCCAGGAGGCCTGTAAACAGTAGCTATAAAAAGTGATTGAGGAGCTGTATGGATTTCATGACTAGAAGCTCAGAAAACGCTGTCTTTTTGCTGTCGTAAATGTTAGCAACACCTCCGCCTTCACGGGATGCGCAGGGGGGATATGGTCACTCGTGTAACAAGGAGGAAAGGCCTCATTTTAACACAGTCAATTCATCATGTTTCAGTCAGACCAATCACATCAAGATTATGATCAATGGTTAGTTCATAAACTATAACTGCCTTGGAAGTGAGAGATCTAACATTAAGTAGCCCTATTTTGAGATGTGAGATATCACAATCTCTATCAATAATGACAGGAATGGAGGAGGTCTTTATTCCAGTGAGCACTGACTGTGCTAGTGGCAGACTCCACTAAGCTAACAGGCTGGCTAACAGCCTGCTGCCTGGCCTGCACCCATCTCATTGTGGAGCTAAAAGGAGTTAGAGCCCTGTCTATGTTGGTAGATAAGATGAGAGCACCCCTCCATCTAGGATGGAGTCCGTCACACCTCTGCATGTCAGGCTTGGTCCTGTTTTGTGTGTCCTGTCTGCGGTTCCCAGAAAGAGGGCCAGTTATCTACAATTATATATTATGGGATGGACAGTTTTCAACCAGCGATTGAGTTGTGCGATTCTGCGATTCTGCTGTAGAGTGTTACGTTCCCCAGCTAGAAAACCAAACAATGTCGCTCAGAGAGAAGGGGGAACTAACAAAGAGTCACTGACAACAACCAAAATGAATCAAGTGGGGTTTTAGGAGAGGTTCTGAAAGATACTCATGGCGGTGTCCACTGAAAGTTGACTAGCAACAACAACTGGGACCTAAAAGACAACAACAACATAACTTCCTGTTAAGATGAGGTAAGATGACAGTCCTATGTCAGAATGGTTCAGATAATAATTACAGAACAAAGCCAACATTAACATGAGCTTTGGTTGCGAATGGTGTGAGCTTTTGAAGTCTTATTCACGACAGAAGTGATACCTCCTAGCCGTTGAGTTAGCGACCACAGCTGCAAACGCAGGTTAGGAAGGAACAGACAGAGTATCCCATCTACCACACAACGACATTACTACAACGTATCCAATTGACCACCAGAGACATTCTTCAAAGGACAAGGACTCAACACAGCCTTCCATCTACCACCAACCTATTGAAGTGCAGCTCAGAGTAAATATTTATTGCATTTTCCTTTTCCAAATGGGCGGTAATTTAGAATGCATAAGATACTGTATTTAATATAGCACAGCTTCGCCCTTTGTTCTTCAGTCTTCCTGCTCTTTCACTCAAACCCAGCCCCTTTTCTTTTGTGTAACAAGCTGTCATATCTGTTCCGCCCACTAGGGACGTTTTCCTTTATGATGTAATTTGTAATCAAGTTATGATTTAATTATGTGTATGTGTGATTAGTTAGGTATTTAGTAAATAAATAATTAAACCCAATTTTGTATCGCTGATTCAACTGATTCAACAAGCCAGGATTCTTGCAGATAACCAAGAATTTACAACTTTCAGATGAGACTGAAGTAAGATGACGATTAATATTAACTGCTATTGATGTAAAATATTACTAGGTCTTTAAGAGTTTATTCAGAAGATAACAGCTCTATAAATATTATTTTGTGGTGCCCGACTCTCTAGTTAATTACATTTACATGATTAGCTGAATCAAGTGATATTAATTACGGATACATTATTGTATTGAATAGCATGTCATAATACTTAATCCGGCATTTATATGACAATTATATAGTTGACAGCATTATATAGTTGACAGCATTATATAGTTGACAGCATTATATAGTTGACAGCATTATATAGTTGACTCCATTATTTAGTTGTTTTTCTAAAAGTCATGAGTAGATCGTCTGCCTAAAGGAACTGTTTTGTCTGGCTGTGGGGACAGTGCGAGGGGATTTATACTAATGTTACTATCTGTACTTACTGCTGGCACAGACGCTGTTTCATCGTTTCCTACATTTACATTTCCCTTGCCTAACGATTTTGTCTGAAGCTCGGCTTGCAACTCTGCTCTGCTCACCACAGTGTGATAGTTCTCCTGTATATTATTATTATTATTATTATTATTATTATTATTATTACAGTGACTGCAAATGACAATGTTACTTATAGGAGGTCAACAATAAGACGTTGGTTGACTTGTTAAATACAGAGTTTGATTAAATGGTTATTAAGAGTAAAAATCTAAACAAGTTTGGCAGTTGGCCAAGTAGCAACAAGTAGCACAGAGACAATGTGCAGGGTCTGTCACCATGTACTTATGAGGTGAGCTCTCCACTCTAACCTGACAGGTAGCTCGTTAATGAGGCCGATTCTCATCTCCAAGGCAACCAGACAAAAGGTAAATCAGTTGAAATTACAAGGAAAAGAAACATAACAAACCATACACTAGTCTCCAATAGAATACACTAGTCTCCAATAGAATACACTAGTCTCCAATAGAATACACTGCTCTCCAATAGAATACACTAGTCTCCAATAGAATACACTACTCCAATAGAATACACTAGTCTCCAATAGAATACACTAGTCTCCAATAGAATACACTAGTCTCCAATAGAATACACTAGTCTCCAATAGAATACACTAGTCTCCAATAGAATACACTAGTCTCCAGTAGAGGAAAAACAAAGGAGGGCACATCGATTCAATTCAATTCAATTCCATTCAAGGGGCTTTACTGGCATGGGAAACATGTGTTAACATTGCCAAAGCAATGCATCTGTCTGTCTGTCTGTCTGTCCGTCTGTCTGTCGCTCTGTCTCTCTGTCTCTCTGTCTCTGTCTCTGTCTGTGTGTGTGTGTGTCTCTCTCTCTCTCTCTCTCTCTCTCTCTATCAATGCATCATTTCCACCATGTTATCTGGTGTGGAAGGGCTGCATATATTTCGCAGAGCAA
The DNA here is from genome assembly GCF_002021735.2 of Oncorhynchus kisutch. Classification (NCBI taxonomy): domain Eukaryota; kingdom Metazoa; phylum Chordata; class Actinopteri; order Salmoniformes; family Salmonidae; genus Oncorhynchus; species Oncorhynchus kisutch. Next base: position 2,895,848 of record NC_034190.2, on the reverse strand, counting down.
GGGAGCAAGGGAAACAACTGCTTCAAGGTCTCAGAGCGAGTGACTTCACTGATTGAAACGCTATTAGAGTGCACCACGCTAACTAGCTAGCCATTTCACACCGGTTACACACACATCACTCTCCCACCATCACGGACACACATTTTCTAAAATCAAAACTCAAACACACACAATCACACCTGCCCATCATCCAACCTACACACTCATCTCCAAACTCCAACTCAATGACAGACCTTGACCCTTCGCTCTATCTCTCTCTCTCTCTCCCCAGCGTTCCGCCACAACGAGTGTCCAGACCCGGGGGTTCCAGTGAATGGGAAGAGGTTTGGCGAGAACCTTCAGCTGGGCAGCTCCATCTCCTTCCTGTGTGAGGAGGGCTTTGTGAAGACCCATGGCTCCCAGACTGTCTCCTGTATCCTGAAGGATGGAAACGTGGTCTGGGACAACGCTGTGCCACGCTGTGAAGGTGAGAGGATCTTTCTCTCTTTACATTTTACATTTTAGTAATTTAGCAGACTCTCTTATCCAGAGTGACTTACAATTAGTGCACGCATCTTAAGATACAGTAGCTAGGTTGGACAACAACACATCAAAATCGTGTGAAGTACATTTTCCTAAATCTTTATCAGCAAGGACAGTGGTAGTGGGAAAACACAGATTACTTTTTCTTTTTGGGGGAGGGAGGGAGGGGGGCGTTGGGGGCACCGTGAAAGCTATTTAAGATTCTATCAACTGGGTCTAATGCACTACGCAACCCAAGGTGAAATACTGCCAAAGTGATTGCTCTCTCAAACTATAAAATCACTGCAATGTTACCAATCCTGTCTCTATAGCAAATGTTCCTGTCCTTTTAAACAGGGCCTGACACCTCCCTCCAAGACACCCAATCAGGATTTGCCGTACCCCGCTAGCCTCACTCTCCTTGTTCGAGTGATAAACCACCCCAGGGGGATACTGTACTTTAGCCCCCTGTTTATACAGTATCTCCCAAGTGGCACAGCGGTATAAGGCACTGCATCTCAGTGCTACAGACCCTGGTTCGATCCCGGGCTGTATCACAACCGGCTGTGACCGGGAGTCCTATAGGGCGGCGCACAATTGGCCCCGCGTCGTCTGGGTTATGGGAAGGTTTGGCATTGTAAAATATTAATTTGTTCATTACTGACTTGCCTAGTGAAATCCTAGAGCGTGAATGTATATCTGATAATGCAAGCTAGTGCTAAAGCCATTTCCTTTTCTAAATGACAAACCCGTTTTGGAGATTTCTGGCATATTATCAAAATAAATAAATCACGGTATGTTTTTGGAATAGTCCAGCCATTGTTACCTGATTTTAGTACAACTTTGGAAATTAATGTTGATGTGTTTTTTTTTATTCCTTAAACTTTAGTTGGAAATTATGCTGTTTTATTTTTTAAAATATTTTAGTCAGTTAAAAACTTCTTACGGCTGAAATGTTATGACAACAGCCAGTGAAAGTGCAGGACGCCAAATTCAAAACAACAGAAATCTCATGATTAAAATTCCTCAAGCATACAAGTATTTTATACCATTTTAAAGGTAATCTTGTTGTTAATCCCACCACAGTCTCCAATTTCAAATAGGCTTTACAGTGAAAGCTCCACAAACGATTATGTTAAGTCACCACCAAATCACTGAAAAACCCAGCCATTTTCCCAGCCAAAGATTGGAGTCACAAAAATCAGAAATAGAGATAAAATTAATCACTAACCTTTGATGATCTTCATTAGATGACACTCATAGGACTTCATGTTACACAATACATGTATGTTTTGTTCAATAAAGTTAATATTTATATACAAAAATTTCAGTTTACATTGGCGCGTTATGTTCAGTAGTTCCAAAAACATCCAATGATTTTGTAGAGAGCCACATCAATTTACAGAAATACTCATTATAAATGTTGATGAAAATACAAGTGTTATACATGGAAATATAGATAAACTTCTCCTTAATGCAACCGCTGCAAACCATGCAATAATCTGAGTACGGCGCTCAGAGACCCAACAAGCCAAAAAGATATCTGCCATATTGTGCAGTCAACAGAAGTCAGAAATAACATTATAAATATTCACTTACCTTTGATGATCTTCATCGGAATGCACTCCCAGGAATCCCAGTTCCACAATAAATGTTTGATTTGTTTGATAATGTCCATAATTTATGTCCAAATAGCTACTTTTGTTAGCACGTTTGGTAATCAAATCGAATCTCACGAAGTAGGTGCAGACGAAATGTCAAAAAAGTTCCTTTACAGTCCGTAGAAACATGTCAAATGAAATATAGAATCAATCTTTAGGATGTTTTTAACATAAATCTTGAATAATGTTCCAACCGGAGAATTACTTTGTCTTCAGAAAAGCAAATGGAACGGGAGATACATGTGAATGCGCGTTACTACTACTTGCGGCTGCTAGTAGACCTGACTCATTCCCCTCTCCTTCAGCCCCCCTTCACAGTAGAAGCCTCAAAAAAAGTTTGTTGACGGTTGACATCTAGTGGATGCCTTAGGAAGTGCAACATAACCAATATCCCACCGCATTTTCAATAGGGGCTGAGTTGAAAATCGACCAACCTCAGATTTCCAACTTCCTGGTTGAAAATCTTCTCAGGTTTTTGCCTGCCATATGAGTTCTGTTATACTCACACACATCATTCAAACAGTTTTAGAAATTTCAGAGTTGTTTCTATCCAAATATACTAATAATATGCATATATTAGCAAATGCGACTGAAGAGCAGGCAGTTTACTCTGGGCACCTTATTCATCCAAGCTACTCAATACTGCCCCCAGCCATAAGAAGTTTTTAAGAACACATTCTTATTTACAATGACGGCCTTGGAACAGTGGGTTAATTGCCTGGTTCAGGGGCAGAACGACAGATTTTAACCTTGTCAGCTTGGGGATTCAATCTAGCAACCTTTCAGTTACTAGTCCAACGCTCTAACCACGAGGCTACCTGCTGGTTACTGGCCCAACACTCTAACCACTAGGCTACCTGCTGGTTACTGGCCCAACGCTCTAACCTCTAGGTGACTAGACTGTCACTGCTTCCTGTTCACAAGAGATTTCAATATGTAGCCCAATGTCAAAACACAGGTTTAACGTGCCCACATCAATAACCAAAATGCAAAAACACTTTGTGATATATTGAACAATAGTAATAATAGCAGTATATAAACTGCACATGCAGACAAGTGGCAATAAATCACTGATATCGATTCTGGGGGAAATCAAATCAAATCAAATCAAATGTATTTGTCACATACACATGGTTAGCAGATGTTAATGCGAGTGTAGCGAAATGCTTGTGCTTCTAGTTCCGACAATGCAGTAATAACGAACAAGTAATCTAACTAACAATTCCAAAAAAAACTACTGTCTTATACACAATGTAAGGGGATAAAGAATATGTACATAAGGATATATGAATGAGTGATGGTACAGAGCAGCATAGGCAAGATACAGTAGATGATATCGAGTACAGTATATACATATGAGATGAGTATGTAAACGAAGTGGCATAGTTAAAGTGGCTAGTGATACATGTATTACATAAGGATGCAGTCGATGATATAGAGTACAGTATCTACGTATGCATATGAGATGAATAATGTAGGGTAAGTAACATTATATAAGGTAGCATTGTTTAAAGTGGCTAGTGATATATTTACATCATTTCCCATCAATTCCCATGATTAAAGTGGCTGGAGTAGAGTCAGTGGCATTGACAGTGTGTTGGCAGTAGCCACTCAATGTTAGTGGTGGCTGTTTAACAGTCTGATGGCCTTGAGATAGAAGCTGTTTTTCAGTCTCTCGGTCCCAGCTTTGATGCACCTGTACTGACCTCGCCTTCTGGATGACAGCGGGGTGAACAGGCAGTGGCTCGGGTGGTTGATGTCCTTGATGATCTTTATGGCCTTCCTGTAGCATCGGGTGGTGTAGGTGTCCTGGAGGGCAGGTAGTTTGCCCCCGGTGATGCGTTGTGCAGACCTCACTACCCTCTGGAGAGCCTTACGGTTGAGGGCGGTGCAGTTGCCATACCAGGCGGTGATATAGCCCGCCAGGATGCTCTCGATTGTGCATCTGTAGAAGTTTGTGAGTGCTTTTGGTGACAAGACGAATTTCTTCAGCCTCCTGAGGTTGAAGAGGCGCTGCTGCGCCTTCCTCACGATGCTGTCTGTGTGAGCGGACCAATTCAGTTTGTCTGTGATGTGTATGCCGAGGAACTTAAAACTTGCTACCCTCTCCACTACTGTTCCATCGATGTGGATGGGGGGGTGTTCCCTCTGCTGTTTCCTGAAGTCCACAATCATCTCCTTAGTTTTGTTGACGTTGAGTGTGAGGTTATTTTCCTGACACCACACTCCGAGGGCCCTCACCTCCTCCCTGTAGGCCGTCTCGTCGTTGTTGGTAATCAAGCCTACCACTGTTGTGTCGTCCGCAAACTTGATGATTGAGTTGGAGGCGTGCGTGGCCACGCAGTCGTGGGTGAACAGGGAGTACAGGAGAGGGCTCAGAACGCACCCTTGTGGGGCCCCAGTGTTGAGGATCAGCGGGGAGGAGATGTTGTTGCCTACCCTCACCACCTGGGGGCGGCCCGTCAGGAAGTCCAGTACCCAGTTGCACAGGGCGGGGTCGAGACCCAGGGTCTCGAGCTTGATGACGAGTTGATGAGATTTTTCTACAACTTGATTGAAGGACAACCATCTCTTCAGCTCTCCACCAATCAGGCCTTTATTGTAGAGTTGCCAGTTGGAAGCCTCTGACACCATGAGAAACAAGATTCTCTGGTCAGATGAAAGCAAGATAGAACTCTTTGACCTGAATGCCAAGCATCATGTCTGGAGGAAACCTGGCACCATCCCTACGGTGAAGCACGGTCGTGGTAGCATCATGCTGTGGGGATGTTTTTCAGCGGCAGGGACTGGGAGACTGTCAGGATCGAGAGAAAGATGAACGGAGCAAAGTACAGAGAGATACTTGATGAAAACCTGCTCCAGAGTGCTCAGGACCTCAGACTGGGGCGAAGGTTCACCTTCCAACAGGACAATGACCCTAAGCACACAGCCAATACAATGTATTAGTGGCTTTGGGACAAGTCTCTGACTGTCCTTGAGTGGCCCAGCCAGAGCCCAGACTTGAACCCGATCGAATGTCTCTGGAGAGACCTGAAAATAGCTGTACAGCGATGCTCCCTATACAACCTGACAGAGCTTGAGAAACTCCCCAAATACATGTTTGCCAAGCTTATAGTGTCATTCCCAAGATGACTTAAGACTGTAATTGCTGCCGAAGGTGCTTCAACAAACTACTGAGTACATTTCTAAAAAGATGTGTTTGCTTTGACCTTATGGGGTTTCGTGTGTAGATTGATGAGGATTTTAGAATAAGGCTGTAAGTTAACAACGTGGAAAAAAGTCAAAGGGTTCTGAATTCTTTCCGAATGAGCTGTAAATGATAGTTTGACTCTCAAATCGATGTACATGGTGTGCGGCCATCAACTGTTATCCAGAGAGCCCTGCAGAGTTTCATGTGCCACTCAGTTTTATGTGGTGAAAATGCAAGCTTGTGAAATGTAATATCACATTTTGTCCACCAAAGGGGAATTTGTGAAATATAACATAATTAAAGGTATACTTAAGTATTTCGGGATTTCCTACATATCCAGTCAGACAAACTCATGGACACCACTTGAATGTCTCTTCGTGCAGTTAGAAGGAAATTGAAGTTAGCATATTGTTAGCTTAGCGGAATTGGTGGAAGTCTATGGGTATCTATTAGCCAGCTCCTCTCAAGCGCTGAGAAACATACTTTCTAACTCCAAAGCTGGTTGTTTTGTAATGTTTATTCTAAAGTTATACAGTATTTAGTCAATACTTATTTTCCACCATAATTTGCAAATAAATTCATTAAAAAATCCTAGAATGTGATTTTCAGGATTTTTTTTCTTCTAATTTTGTCTGTCATAGTTGAAGTGTACCTATGATGAAAATTACAGGCCTCTCTCATCTTTTTAAGTGGGAGAACTTGCACAATTGGTGGCTGACTAAATACTTTTTTTGCCCCACTGTACATCGTTATCAATATTTTATACATTTGTACATTTGTTAATTTTTGCCGATCGTAAGAAGAAGCAAGGCAGCCAACTGTTGCGTATTCTCGTAGGCATGTCAACCCATGGCAACCAACGATGAGTGTTTGTGCTGCACAGAGTGGGACTTGTTACTTCCGTCGAAACCCTGAGGACTTTTCAGCTCATCCATCCTGGAGAGACATTCTTCTGTCTCGAAAATAAACTGGACCGAATGGACTGAATGGACCTGCTGTACCGGATGGACCTGATGGACCTGAACCTGGACCAAGTGACATTCCTGCTTGTCCCCAGCACACATTAACAACAGATGTAATAGTTATGTTTATTTTATTTATTTTACCTTTATTTTACTAGGCAAGTCAGTTAAGAACAAATTCTTATTTTCAATGACGGCCTAGGAACAGTGGGTTAACTGCCTTGTTCAGGGGAAGAACGACAGATTTGTACCATGTCAGCTCGGGGGTTTGAACTTGCAACCTTCCGGTTACTAGTCCACCGCTTTAACCACTAGGCTACCGCATACCCTACCGCATGTAGATGTAATAGTTATGTAGATGTAGTAGTTATGTAGATGTAGTAGTTATGTAGATGTAATAGTTATGTTGATGTAATAGTTATGTAATAGTTATGTAATAGTTATGTAGATGTAATAGTTATGTAATAGTTATGTAATAGTTATGTAGATGTAATAGTTATATAGATGTAATAGTTATGTAGATGTAGTAGTTATGTAGATGTAGTAGTTATGTAGATGTAGTAGTTATGTAGATGTAATAGTTATGTTGATGTAATAGTTATGTAGATGTAATAGTTATGTAATAGTTATGTAGATGTAATAGTTATGTAGATGTAATAGTTATGTAATAGTTATGTAATAGTTATGTAGATGTAATAGTTATGTAATAGTTATGTAGATGTAATAGTTATGTAGATGTAATAGTTATGTAATAGTTATGTAATAGTTATGTAGATGTAATAGTTATGTAATAGTTATGTAATAGTTATGTAGATGTAATAGTTATATAGATGTAATAGTTATGTAGATGTAATAGTTATATAGATGTAATAGTTATGTAGATGTAATAGTTATATAGATGTAATAGTTATGTAGATGTAATAGTTATGTAGATGTAATAGTTATGTCGATGTAATAGTTATGTAGATGTAATAGTTATGTAGATGTAATAGTTATGTAGAGTAATAGTTATGTCGATGTAATAGTTATATAGATGTAATAGTTATATAGATGTAATAGTTATGTAGATGTAATAGTTATGTAGATGTAATAGTTATGTCGATGTAATAGTTATATAGATGTAATAGTTATGTAGATGTTATATAGATGTAATAGTTATGTAGATGTTATATAGATGTAATAGTTATATAGATGTAATAGTTATGTAGATGTAATAGTTATGTAGATGTAGTAGTTATGTAGATGTTATATAGATGTAATAGTTATGTAGATGTTATATAGATGTAATAGTTATGTAGATGTTATATAGATGTAATAGTTATATAGATGTAATAGTTATGTAGATGTTATATAGATGTAATAGTTATGTAGATGTTATATAGATGTAATAGTTATGTAGATGTTATATAGATGTAATAGTTATGTAGATGTTATATAGATGTAATAGTTATATAGATGTAATAGTTATGTAGATGTTATATAGATGTAATAGTTATGTAGATGTTATATAGATGTAATAGTTATGTAGATGTTATATAGATGTAATAGTTATGTAGATGTATATAGATGTAATAGTTATATAGATGTAATAGTTATGTAGATGTTATATAGATGTAATAGTTATGTAGATGTTATATAGATGTAATAGTTATGTAGATGTTATATAGATGTAATAGTTATATAGATGTAATAGTTATATAGATGTATAGTTATGTAATAGTTATATAGATGTAATAGTTATATAGATGTAATAGTTATATAGATGTAATAGTTATGTGGATGTAATAGTTATATAGATGTAATAGTTATGTAGATGTTATATAGATGTAATAGTTATATAGATGTAATAGTTATGTAGATGTTATATAGATGTAATAGTTATATAGATGTAATAGTTATATAGATGTATAGTTATATAGATGTAATAGTTATGTAATAGTTATGTAGATGTAATAGTTATATAGATGTAATAGTTATATAGATGTAATAGTTATATAGATGTAATAGTTATGTAGATGTAATAGTTATGTAGATGTAATAGTTATGTAGATGTAATAGTTATATAGATGTAATAGTTATGTAGATGTTATGTGGATGTAATAGTTATGTAGATGTAATAGTTATATAGATGTAATAGTTATGTAGATGTTATGTGGATGTAATAGTTATGTAGATGTAATAGTTATATAGATGTAATAGTTATGTAGATGTTATGTGGATGTAATAGTTATGTAGATGTAATAGTTATATAGATGTAATAGTTATGTGGATGTAATAGTTATGTGGATGTAATAGTTATATAGATGTAATAGTTATATAGATGTAATAGTTATATAGATGTAATAGTTATGTGGATTTATAACCTATATAGATTTATAACGTATGTCGATTGATAACTGCACTCTGATCAAATCAAACTTTACCTTATGATTAGATCATTTGTATCTACAGTTGAAGTCAGAAGTTTACATACACCTTAGCCAAATACATTTAAACTCGGTTTTTCACAATTCCTGACATTTAATCCCAGTAAAAATACCCTGTCTTAGGTCAGTTAGGATCACAACTTTATTTAAAAAATGTGAAATGTCAGAATAATAGTAGAGAGAATGATTTATTCCAGTTTTTATTTCTTTAATCACATTCCCAGTGGGTCAGAAGTTTACATACACTCAATTAGTATTTGATAGCATTGCCT
>NC_034190.2:2821836-2881836 GCF_002021735.2 Oncorhynchus kisutch | reverse complement strand
ATTGGTTATTCCATCAGATTCCTGCTAACCCATTGGTTGTTCCCTCAGAATCCTGCTAACCCATTGGTTGTTCCCAAAGTTTTACAGTATATTGACCAGTGGCGGTTGGTGCCGTTTAATATGAGGGAGGACAGTACAATTGTTTTATTAGAATGTCCTTATTTCTATTACAGCATTAACATCCATAGGTTTAGGCTACTACATTACACTCTCATTTTCCCTATACCCATCATGAGGTTGCTACAACCTGGCCTATGAATGACAGTTTACAATGTAGGTGCACACAGGTTGAGAGAATTTTGAGGTGACAGTGACATTCAAGAGCACATTGCAGACTCTTGCCTGCATCTAGCTGATCTAGGGTGTAGTCATTAGTCCAACAGTATCACCTCTTACCTGCATCTAGCTGATCTAGGGTGTAGTCATTAGTCCAACAGTATCACCTCTTACCTGCATCTAGCTGATCTAGGGTGTAGTCATTAGTCCAACAGTATCACCTCTTACCTGCATCTAGCTGATCTAGGGTGTAGTCATTAGTCCAACAGTATCACCTCTTACCTGCATCTAGCTGATCTAGGGTGTAGTCATTAGTCCAACAGTATCACCTCTTACCTGCATCTAGCTGATCTAGGGTGTAGTCATTAGTCCAACAGTATCACCTCTTACCTGCATCTAGCTGATCTAGGGTGTAATCATTAGTCCAACAGTATCACCTCTTACCTGCATCTAGCTTATCTAGGGTGTAATCATTAGTCCAACAGTATCACCTCTTACCTGCATCTAGCTGATCTAGGGTGTAATCATTAGTCCAACAGTATCACCTCTTACCTGCATCTAGCTGATCTAGGGTGTAGTCATTAGTCCAACAGTATCACCTCTTACCTGCATCTAGCTGATCTAGGGTGTAGTTATTAGTCCAGTCTTACCTGCATCTAGCTGATCTAGGGTGTAGTCATTAGTCCAACAGTATCACCTCTTACCTGCATCTAGCTGATCTAGGGTGTAGTCATTAGTCCAACAGTATCACCTCTTACCTGCATCTAGCTGATCTAGGGTGTAGTCATTAGTCCAACAGTATCACCTCTTACCTACATCTAGCTTATCTAGGGTGTAATCATTAGTCCAACAGTATCACCTCTTACCTGCATCTAGCTGATCTAGGGTGTAGTCATTAGTCCAACAGTATCACCTCTTACCTGCATCTAGCTGATCTAGGGTGTAATCATTAGTCCAACAGTATCACCTCTTACCTGCATCTAGCTGATCTAGGGTGTAGTCATTTGTCTAGTCTTACCTGCATCTAGCTGATCTAGGGTGTAATCATTAGTCCAACAGTATCACCTCTTACCTGCATCTAGCTGATCTAGGGTGTAATCATTAGTCCAACAGTATCACCTCTTACCTGCATCTAGCTGATCTAGGGTGTAGTCATTAGTCCAACAGTATCACCTCTTACCTGCATCTAGCTGATCTAGGGTGTAGTCATTAGTCCAACAGTATCACCTCTTACCTGCATCTAGCTGATCTAGGGTGTAATCATTAGTCCAACAGTATCACCTCTTACCTGCATCTAGCTGATCTAGGGTGTAGTCATTAGTCCAACAGTATCACCTCTTACCTGCATCTAGCTGATCTAGGGTGTAGTCATTAGTCCAACAGCATCACCTCTTACCTGCATCTAGCTGATCTAGGGTGTAGTTATTAGTCCAGTCTTACCTGCATCTAGCTGATCTAGGGTGTAGTCATTAGTCCAACAGTATCACCTCTTACCTGCATCTAGCTGATCTAGGGTGTAATCATTAGTCCAGTCTTACCTGCATCTAGCTGATCTAGGGTGTAGTCATTAGTCCAACAGTATCACCTCTTACCTGCATCTAGCTGATCTAGGGTGTAGTCATTAGTCCAACAGTATCACCTCTTACCTGCATCTAGCTTATCTAGGGTGTAATCATTAGTCCAACAGTATCACCTCTTACCTGCATCTAGCTGATCTAGGGTGTAGTCATTAGTCCAACAGTATCACCTCTTACCTGCATCTAGCTGATCTAGGGTGTAGTTATTAGTCCAACTGTTGCAGACAAAAGTTTATATCGGACAAATTCAGGTATGTTTATCCCCGCTTTGTTCCGTTTGCTTCTGTTAAAAAAAACTGTTTTTCTAACAGAATCGGTGGAATGAATACACCCCTGATCACAAGCAAACACAGTTGACTTTCATAGCAGCCACATACAAACAGCATGGCCATTTAACTCGTTGTATAATTCCTTCTCCCATCTATGAGCTCTTCTCCTTCTCTTGTGGACTTCAGTGCACAACACATCCGTTGTCTGTGACCAGGTGGAAAAACCTTTCCAAGCCAAACCTTCATATTATAACCGCTAACCAGCTCCACACAGCCTACATCGTTGTCACCCTATTAGCTAACGTCATAGTCAACATAGCTACTAGAACGAATGCCTTAGTAAACCTGCTACAGTCATGCAGTACAGTGTACAGTCTGCAATCAGCTTAGCAGTTACACCGGCGGGGCCCCGGTGGTAATAAATTAAGAAACCAAAAGCTTACCTTGATAAAGTTCCAGTGTTGGATAGCCATAGCCAGCTAACTAGCATAGCTTCCCTCTCTGTTTGAGCAGGCTAAACTAGCTAGCATAGCTTCCCTCTCTGTTTAAGCAGGCTAAACTAGCTAGCATAGCTTCCCTCTCTGTTTGAGCAGGATGAACTAGCTAGCATAGCATCCCTCTCTATTTGAGCAGGCATCCCTCTCTGTTTGAGCAGGCTAAACTAGCTAGCATAGCATCCCTCTCTGTTTGAGCAGGCTAAGCTAGCTAGCATAGCATCCCTCTCTGTTTAAGCAGGCTAAACTAGCTAACCTTGCTTCCCTCTCTGTTTGAGCAGGCTAAGCTAGCTAGCATAGCATCCCTCTCTGTTTGAGCAGGCTAAACTAGCTAGCATAGCATCCCTCTCTGTTTGAGCAGGCTAAACTAGCTAGCATAGCATCCCTCTCTGTTTGAGCAGGCTAAACTAGCTAGCATAGCATCCCTCTCTGTTTGAGCAGGCTAAACTAGCTAGCATAGCATCCCTCTCTGTTTGAGCAGGCTAAACTAGCTAGCATAGCATCCCTCTCTGTTTGAGCAGGCTAAACTAGCTAGCATAGCTTCCCTCTCTATTTGAGCAGGCTAAACTAGCTAGCATAGCTTCCCTCTCTGTTTGAGCAGGCTAAACTAGCTAGCATAGCTTCCCTCTCTGTTTGAGCAGGCTAAACTAGCTAGCATAGCATCCCTCTCTGTTTGAGCATGCTAAACTAGCTAGCATAGCATCCCTCTCTGTTTGAGCAGGCTAAACTAGCTAGCATAGCATCCCTCTCTGTTTGAGCAGGCTAAACTAGCTAGCATAGCATCCCTCTCTGTTTGAGCAGGCTAAACTAGCTAGCATAGCATCCCTCTCTGTTTGAGCAGGCTAAACTAGCTAGCATAGCATCCCTCTCTGTTTGAGCAGGCTAAACTAGCTAGCATAGCTTCCCTCTCTGTTTGAGCAGGATAAACTAGCTAGCATAGCATCCCTCTCTATTTGAGCAGGCTAAACTAGCTAGCATAGCATCCCTCTCTATTTGAGCAGGCTAAACTAGCTAGCATAGCATCCCTCTCTGTTTGAGCAGGCTACACCTGCATTGCTTGCTGTTTGGGGTTTTAGGCTGGGTTTCTGTACAGCACTTTGAGATATCAGCTGATGTACGAAGGGCTATATAAATACATTTGATTTGATTTGATTTGATTTAAACTAGCTAGCATAGCATCCCTCTCTGTTTGAGCAGGCTAAACTAGCTAGCATAGCATCCCTCTCTATTTTTCTCCTGCTTCTTCTTCAGTTTAAAAATATATATAGAATTTGTTCAAAACTGTTCAACTATTGTCTTTCTCTCTTTGAGTTAGATACTCACCACATTGTATGCACTGCAGTGCTAGCTAGTTGTAGCTCATGCTTTCAGTACTCGATTCATTCTCTGATCTTTTGATTGGGTGGAAAACATGTCAGTTGATGCTGTAAGAGCTCTGATAGGTTGGATGACGTCCTCCAGAAGTTGTCATAATTACTGTGTAAGTCTAAAGAAGAGGATGAAAACCATGAGCCTCCTAGGTTTTGTATTGAAGTCAATGGGGGGGGCGGCAGGGTAGCCTAGTGGTTAGAGCGTTGGACTAGTAACTGGAAGGTTGCAAATTCAAATCCCCGAGCTGACAAGGTACAAATCTGTCATTCTGCCCCTGAACAGGCAGTTAACCCACTGTTCCTAGGCCGTCATTGAAAATAAGAATTTGTTCTTAACTGACTTGCCTGGTTAAATAAAGGGGGGAAAAAATGTAACTAGAGGAGGATGGAAGCTAGCTGTCCTCCGGCTACACCATGGTGCTACCCTACAGAGTGCTGCTGAGGCTACTCTAGACCTTCATTACAAAACAGTGTGTTTTAATCAATTATTTGGTGACGTGAATATATTTAGCATCTCTTTTTTAAAGATTCACAATTTACATTTTTTTTTATGAATTTCACTGAGGAGGATGGTCCCACAGATTCCTGTTAATCCATTGGATGTTCCCCAGATACTTGTTAAACCATTGGTTGTTCCCCTAGATTGCTCTTTGCCAATTGGTTGTTCCCCCAGATTGCTGTTCCTCCATTAGTTGTCCCATCGATTCCTGTTCACCCATTGGTTGTTCTCCCAGATTCCTGTTAACCCATTGGTTGTTCCCCCAGGTTTCGTACTGAGGTAAACTATGACGTGCTGGAGGTGCGTGACGGGCGGTTCCCCTCCTCGCCTCTGATTGGTAGCTACCAGGGTACCCAGGTGCCCCAGTTCCTCATCAGCACCTCCAACTTCCTGTTCCTCCTCTTCTCCACCGACAAAAGCCACTCGGACATCGGCTTCCGCATCCACTATGAGAGTAAGACTTTGTGTTTGTCTACAACCAGTAGACATTGCTGGGTCCAGAGCAACCATTAGAGTAACTCTGAAATGCTCCCTACCTTCCTCTCCTCACAGACAAAAAAAATCATATTATGTTCCAGATTAGTTTGCTTGGCTTGACACAGAGCCCATCATTACAAATTATTGTTTTTGCTATTCCACTGCCAAAGTCATGCCAGGTCCCTGACTGAGCTATAATCATGCCAGGTCCCTGACTGAGCTATAATCATGCCAGGTCCCTGACTGAGCTATAATCATGCCAGGTCCCTGACTGAGCCAGCGATAGGTGATATTAATGAGGTGGTATTCATGAGGCGATATTCAAGAGGCGATATTCATGAGGTGGTATTCATGAGGTGGTATTCATGAGGTGGTGTTCCTGAGGTGGTATTCATAAGGTGGTATTCATGAGGTGGTATTCATGAGGTGGTATTCCTGAGGTGGTATTCATTAGGTGATGTTCCTGAGGCGGTATTCATGAGGTGGTATTCATGAGGTGGTGTTCCTGAGGTGGTGTTAATGAGGTGGTGTTCCTGAGGTGGTATTAATGAGGTGGTATTAATGAGGTGGTATTAATGAGGCGATATTCATGAGGCGGTATTCATGAGGCGATATTCATGTGGTGGTATTCACGAGGTGGTGTTCCTGAGATGATATTAAAACCATCATCACTCCTCTCTATGCAGACATCTCAATCACAACGTCCATATGTATTTAATAACTACAGGGTTGATTATATCGTAAGATGTTGCACATTGTCAGAAAACACACAGGGGCACATCGTCGTTTTTTTTAATCAACTCTCACCATGTCATCAAAAGACGATGCAAACACACAATGGTGTTTTTAAAATCTTTTAAACCTGTGTGACTCAACATTAGTAACCCTTCGTCACAGCAGCAGTCTCTGCTTTAATAATTCACCGTGGCTACTGCCCCACTCAGACCAGAGTAACAGACCAGCATAACAGACCAGCATAACAGACCAGAGTAACAGACCAGAGTAACAGACCAGTGTAATAATTCACCGTGGCTACTGCCCCACCTAGACAGAAACAGGACATGGTGTGTGGGACAGAAACAGGACATGCTGTGTGGGACAGAAACAGGACATGGTGTGTGGAACAGAAACAGGACATGCTGTGTGGGACAGAAACAGGACATTGTGTGTGGGACAGAAACAGGACATGCTGTGTGGGACAGAAACAGGACATGGTGTGTGGGACAGAAACAGGACATGCTGTGTGGGACAGAAATAGGACATGGTGTGTGGGACAGAAACAGGACATGGTGTTTGGGACAGAAAGAGGACATGGTGTGTGGGACAGAAACAGGACATTGTGTGTTACTCTGGTCTCTTACTCTGGTCTGCTACTCTGGTCTGTTACTCTGGTCTCTTACTCTGGTCTGTTACTCTGGTCTCTTACTCTGGTCTTTTACTCTGGTCTGTTACTCTGGTCTGCTACTCTGGTCTGTTACTCTGGTCTGTTACGCTGGTCTGTTACTTTGGTCTGTTACTCTGGTCTGTTACTCTGGTCTGTTACTCTGGTATGTTACTCTGGTCTGTTACTCTGGTCTGTTACTCTGGTCTGTTACTCTGTTCTGTTACACTGGTCTGTTACTCTGGTCTGTTACTCTGGTATGTTACTCTGGTCTGTTACACTGGTCTGTTACACTGGTCCATTTGAGAGATGTGTTTATGCACTATTTCACCTGAAACACGTGTAATGTGGAGTGGGTGTGTGTGTGTGTGTGTAATAACCTGTGTGTGTGTGTGTGTGTGTGTGATAACCCCAGTGTGTGTGTAATAACCCTTGTGTGTGTGTAATAACCTGTGTGTGTGTTTGTGTTTGTGTGTGCGTGCGTGCATGTTTGTGTGTGTGTGATAACCCCAGTGTGTGTGTAATAACCTGTGTGTGTGTGTGATAACCCCAGTGTGTGTGTAATAACCTGTGTGTGTGTGTGTGTGATAACCCCAGTGTGTGTGTAATAACCCTTGTGTGTGTGTAATAACCTTTGTGTGTGTGTGTGTGCGTGCATACATGTGTGTGCATGTGATAACCCCAGTGTGTGTGTAATAACCTGTGTGCGTGTGTGTGTGATAACCCCAGTGTGTGTGTAATAACCTGTGTGCGTGTGTGTGTGCGATAACCCCAGTGTGTGTGTAATAACCCTGAGTGTGTTTTTCTCCTCAGCTCTACAGCTACAGTCAGATCACTGTGTCGACCCTGGCATCCCCGTCAACGGCCAACGCCATGGCAACGACTTCTACGTGGGTGCTTTGGTAACGTTCAGCTGTGACGCCGGGTACTCCCTCAGCGACCCGGAACCCCTGGAGTGTGAACCAAACTTCCAGTGGAGTCGACCCCTGCCCAGCTGTGATGGTACGGCCCGATTCTGAACTCTGTTCACAAAATGAACCCCCCAGTTTAGCTCCAGGTTGAACTTGCCCTTATCAAACTGGAAAACTAGGATAAAAGTGTTGAAGTTGTCCTTCAGAGTTTATCTTCTTATTACACGTTTTAAGGCCAGGATTTCTCTGTGTCCTTCAGAAGGGCTACTAAACTGGATTGTAGAGCATGGTGAAACCTAAGTATATTACGCTAAGTGTAGTTCTAATAACTACCTACTTATTCAACATTAATCTTTCTGTCTCTCCCTCACCTCCCTCTCCTCTCCCTCCCCTCCCCCCTCCCCCCTCCCTCCCCTCCCCCTCCCTCTCCTCCTACACCCCCCCCCCCCCCTCTCCCTCTCCCCTCCTCCTCTCTCTGCAGCGTTGTGTGGAGGTTATATTCAGGGTAACACCGGTACCATCCTCTCTCCTGGGTTTCCTGACTTCTATCCTCACAACCTCAACTGCACCTGGATGATAGAGTCCTCCCACGGCAAAGGTGAGCAGGGCCACTCCTGTCTAATTCAACTTCGCTGACAATGTCATTTCACTTATCTGGTCCTATAGAGAATGGTAGGTCCTGTACATCCCTGCAGCACTGCTAGCCCAAGGCAGAATAGACACTTTTCTGTTCAAATCTCTATTAGTAATAGTACCTATTCAAAAGTACTCAAACACATCCATGGCACAATCCATAGTCGAATTCCCCTGGTGAAAGCTGTTTTCAGCTTTTAAAACAGAAACATGTTCTACTCATATTCTAATGTTCTCCCAGAGTATCTGACCATCTGCTGCTCTCTCCTGTAGTAACCCACCAGGAAGTGTAGTTGACTCTTCTCTCTCTCTCTCTCTCTCCTGTAGTAACCCACAAGGAAGTGTAGTGGACTCTTCTCTCTCTCTCTCCTCCCCCACCAGGAAGTGTAGTTGACTCTTCTCTCTCTCTCTCCTCCCCCACCAGGAAGTGTAGTTGACTCTTTTCTCTCTCTCCTCCCCCACCAGGAAGTGGAGTTGACTATCCTCTCTCTCTCTCTCTCTCTCTCTCTCTCCTCCCCCACCATGAAGTGGAGTTGACTCTCATCTCTCTCTCTCTCTCTCTCTCTCTCTCTCTCTCTCTCTCTCTCTCTCTCTCCTCCCCCACCAGTAAGTGTAGTTGAGTCTTCTCTCTATCTCCACCCCCACCAGGAAGTGTAGTTGAATCTTCTCTCTCTCTCCTCCCCCACCAGGAAGTGTAGTTGACTCTTCTCTCTCTCTCCTCCCCCACCAGGAAGTGTAGTTGACTCTATCTTCTCTCTCTCCTCCCCCACCAGGAAGTGTAGTTGACTGTTCTCTCTCTCTCTCCTCCCCCACCAGGAAGTGTAGTGGACTCTTCTCTCTCTCCTCCCTCACCAAGAAGTGTAGTTGACTGTTCTCTCTCTCTCTCTCCTCCCCCACCAGGAAGTGTAGTTGACTCTTCTCTCTCTCCTCCCTCACCAGGAAGTGTAGTTGACTCTCCTCTCTCTCTCTCTCCTCCCCCACCAGGAAGTGTAGTTGACTCTTCTCTCTCTCCTCCCTGACCAGGAAGTGTAGTTGACTCTCCTCTCTCTCTCTCTCCTCCCCCACCAGGAAGTGTATCTGACTCTTCTCTCTCTCTCTCTCCTGCCCCACCAGGTGTCCAGTTCACCTTCCATACGTTCCACCTAGAGTCTCCTCATGACCACCTGTTGGTGACAGAGAACGGCAGCTTCCCCGAACCCCTGTGGAGACTAACGGGCTCAACACTGCCCCCCACCCTCAGTGCAGGCCTGTATGGGAACTACACCGCTCAGATACGCTTCCTCTCAGACTTCTCAGTCTCCTACGAGGGATTCAACATCACCTTCTCAGGTAGGGGTACAGGTTTAACTTAGCATGGCTTCTTATCCGGCCTCCAAGGACCATGAAATAGCATTTTAAGTCGTTACGGATTAAAACCGTGTGACATTTGGAATACTGAGAGAATACCTTATCGTGTTGTACATTGTAAACGTATACTCTGTGTGTATTTGTCACAGGGTTAGCCTTCCTTTCTGGCAAGACGCACCATGAAACTAACAGGTTATAAACACGAGGAGCAGTATCAGAATGGGCAACAGGTTATAAACATGAGGAGCAGTATCAGAATGGGCAACAGGTTATAAACACGAGGAGCAGTATCAGAATGGGCAACAGGTTATAAACACGAGGAGCAGTATCAGAATGGGCAACAGGTTATAAACACGAGGAGCAGTATCAGAATGGGCAACAGGTTATAAACACGAGGAGCAGTATCAGAATGGGCAACAGGTTATAAACATGAGGAGCAGTATCAGAATGGGCAACAGGTTATAAACCTGAGGAGCAGTATCAGAATGGGCAACAGGTTATAAACATGAGGAGCAGTATCAGAATGGGCAACAGGTTATAAACATGAGGAGCAGTATCAGAATGGGCAACAGGTTATAAACATGAGGAGCAGTATCAGAATGGGCAACAGGTTATAAACATGAGGAGCAGTATCAGAATGGGCAACAGGTTATAAACACGAGGAGCAGTATCAGAATGGGCAACAGGTTATAAACACGGGGAGCAGTATCAGAATGGGCAACAGGTTATAAACACGGGGAGCAGTAGTAACAGGTGTACCAGTAGTATACAGAGCTCCATGTATATTTGTGTAAATATATTAAATATTAATGTACATGATGAAATATTAGGTACGTTTCTGATTTATATTTACCTGATTGAGATATATTCATTTGTTGTCAGTGTAACTCAGTTTTTGCCCCCCCCTCTTGCCTATTCATTGTATTGTGGTAAGTGTGTTAGGATAAAGGCAGGAAGTTGGGCCTTCGGGGGAGGGAGTCCTTGCTAGATGCGGGAGCGGTATAGTTTTTTGACCATACAGACATACAGACATACAGACAGGTCATAATATGTATTTTCCATATCAAGTATTCTATGCTTTAAGCTGATTGGCCTGTAGTAACAGGTATAACAGGTTTAACAGGTATAACAGGTGTAACAGTAGTAACATGTGTACCAGTAGTAACAGGTATAACAGGTGTAACAGGTGTAACAGGTGTACCAGTAGTAACAGGTGTAACAGGTATAACAGGTGTAACAGGTGTACCAGTAGTAACAGGTGTAACAGGTTTAACAGGTATAACAGGTGTAACAGGTATAACAGGTGTAACAGGTGTACCAGTAGTAACAGGTATAACAGGTGTACCAGTAGTAACAGGTGTAACAGGTGTACCAGTAGTAACAGTTGTACCAGTAGTAACAGTAGTAACGTGTGTACCAGTAGTAACAGGTGTAACAGGTGTACCAGTAGTAACAGGTGTAACAGGTTTACCAGTAGTAACAGGTGTAACAGGTGTACCAGTAGTAACAGGTGTAACAGGTGTACCAGTAGTAATAGTAGTAACATGTGTAACAGGTTTAACAGGTATAACATGTGTAACAAGTGTACCAGTAGTAACATGTGTAACAGGTGTACCAGTAGTAGCAGGTGTACCAGTAGTAACAGGTGTAACAGGTGTACCAGTAGTAACAGATGTAACATTAGTAACAGGTGTACCAGTAGTAACAGGTGTACCAGTAGTAACAGGTGTAACAGATATAACAGGTATACCAGTAGTAACAGGTGTAACAGTAGTAACAGGTGTAACAGGTGTACCAGTAGTAACATGTGTAACAGGTGTAACATGTGTACCAGTAGTAACAGGTGTAACAGGTGTAACAGGTATAACAGTAGTAACATGTTTACCAGTAGTAACAGGTGTAACAGGTTTAGCAGTAGTAACAGGTATAACAGGTGTACCAGTAGTAACAGGTGTAACAGGTATAACAGTAGTAACAGGTATAACAGGTATAACAGTTGTAACAGGTGTAACAGTAGTAACAGGTATAACAGTAGTAACAGGTGTAACATGTGTAACAGTAGTAACAGGTATAACAGGTGTAACAGCTGTAACAGGTATAACAGTAGTAACAGGTGTAACAGGTGTAACAGGTATAACAGTAGTAACAGGTGTAACAGTAGTAACAGGTATAACAGTAGTAACAGGTGTAACAGTAGTAACAGGTGTAACAGTAGTAACAGGTGTAACAGGTGTAACAGTAGTAACAGGTGTAACAGGTGTAACAGTAGTAACAGGTGTGACAGGTGTAACAGGTGTAACAGGTATAACAGTATGATAATGCAAGCATTATTGGTATCCTCAAAAACAAGTATGGATTTTTGTTTTCATTTTACGAATGATTACCTCTCTTTTCCATCCATCCCTTTCTCCTCTCCTCCTTCAGAATATGACCTGGAGCCCTGTGAAGACCCCGGCGTTCCTCCCTACAGTACCCGTAAGGGGTTACAGTTTGGGGTGGGGGACGCGCTCATCTTCTCCTGTTTCCCTGGTTACCGTCTGGAGGGGCCGGCGAGGGTGACGTGTCTGGGGGGGCGGAGGAGGGTGTGGAGCTCCCCTCTGCCAAGGTGTGTTGGTAGGTGGCCACGCAATTTCATTTGGTTTTGCTCCCCCCTCTCCCCCAACCACTAACTCGCCCAATCATGTATATTAAACTAATGCACACCCATCTCATGTGCCCTTACGTAAAACACTCCAACACAACCCACAACCTTAAATATAACCCTATATATTACCACACAGCCTTATACACTATATATAGGGATTATTAAAATATGGAGATATAGAGAGTGGATTATGGAGATATATAGAGATATATAGAGTGGATTATGGAGATATATAGAGATATATAGAGTGGATTATGGAGATATATAGAGATATATAGAGTGGATTATGGAGATATATAGAGATATATAGAGTGGATTATGGAGATATATAGAGATATATAGAGTGGATTATGGAGATATATAGAGATATATAGAGTGGATTATGGAGATATATAGAGATATATAGAGTGGATTATGGAGATATATAGAGTGGATTATGGAGATATATAGAGTGGATTATGGAGATATATAGAGTGGATTATGGAGATATATAGAGATATATAGAGTGGATTATGGAGATATATAGAGTGGATTATGGAGATATATAGAGATATATAGAGTGGATTATGGAGATATATAGAGTGGATTATGGAGATATATAGAGTGGATTATGGAGATATATAGAGTGGATTATGGAGATATATAGAGTGGATTATGGAGATATATAGAGTGGATTATGGAGATATATAGAGTGGATTATGGAGATATAGAGAGTGGATTATGGAGATATATAGAGATATATAGAGTGGATTATGGAGATATAGAGAGTGGATTATGGAGATATATAGAGTGGATTATGGAGATATAGAGAGTGGATTATGGAGATATATAGAGATATATAGAGTGGATTATGGAGATATGGAGATATATAGAGTGGATTATGGAGATATAGAGAGTGGATTATGGAGATATATAGAGTGGATTATGGAGATATGGAGATATATAGAGTGGATTATGGAGATATATAGAGTGGATTATGGAGATATGGAGATATATAGAGTGGATTATGGAGATATAGAGAGTGGATTATGGAGATATAGAGAGTGGATTATGGAGATATGGAGATATATAGAGATATATAGAGTGGATTATGGAGATATATAGAGTGGATTATGGAGATATACAGAGTGGATTATGGAGATATACAGAGTGGATTCTGGAGATATATAGAGTGGATTATGGAGATATATAGAGTGGATTATGGAGATATATAGAGTGGATTATGGAGATATACAGAGTGGATTATGGAGATATATAGAGTGGATTATGGAGATATATAGAGTGGATTATGGAGATATATAGAGTGGATTATGGAGATATAGCATGTGGATTTTGGAGATATAGAGATATATAGAGCGGATTATGGAGATACTCAGATTTTTTAAAATATTTTTAATCCTCATCAATCTATACACAATATACCATCATGACAAAGCAAAAACAGTTTTTTTGAATATTTGCAAATGTATTAACAATACAAAACAGAAATACCTTATTTACATAAATATTCAGACCCTTTGCTATGAGACTCAATATTGAGCTCAGGTGCATTCTGTAGCCATTGATCATCCTTGAGATGTTTCTACAACTTTATTGGAGTCCGCCTGTGGTAAATTCAATTGATTGGACATGATGTGGAAAGGCACACACTCGTCTATATAAGGTCCCACAGTTGACAGCGCATGTCAGAGATAAAACCAAGCCATGAGGTCAAAATAATTGTCCGTAGAGCTCCAAGACAGGATTGTGTCGAGGCACAGATCTGAATGCCAGCGTCACGTCTGGAGGAAACCTGGCACCATCCCTATACGGTTAAGCATGGTGGTGGTAGCATGATGCTGTGGGGATGTTTTTCGGGGACAGGGAGACTAGTCAGGATCGAGGGATAGCTGAACGGAGCAAAGTACAGAGAGATCCTTGATGAAAACCTGCTCCAGAGCGCTCAGGACCTCAGACTGGGGTGAAGGTTCACCTTCCAACAGGACAACGACCCTAAGTACACAGCCAAGACAATGAAGGAGTGGCTTCGGGACAAGTCTCTGAATGTCTTTGAGTGGCCCAGCCAGAGCCCGGACTTGAACCCGATCGAACATCTCTGGAGAGACCTGAAAATAGCTGTGCAGCGACGCTCCCAATCCAACCAGACAGAGCTTGAGAAGATCTGCAGAGAAGAATGGGAGAAACTCCCCAAATACAGGTGTGCCAAGCTGGTAGCATCATACCCAAGAAGACTCGAGGCTGTAATCACTGCCAAAGGTGCTTCAACGAAGTCCGGAGTAAAGGGTCTGAATACTTATTTAAATGGGATATATGTAACATACTTTGTTGTAATTAAATTAAAAATTTAAAAACCTGTTTTTGCTTTGTCATTATTATCAAGGCACAAGGCGAGACCCATATGCAGATGGTTACCGTCGTACAATGTTTATTAATCCAAAGGGACTGAGGCAAGAGACTGATCATGGACAGGTCAAAAGGTCAAAACCAGATCACAGTCCAATAGGTACCAAAGGGCAGGCAGATTCAGGGTCAGGGCAGGCAGATTCAGGGTCAGGGCAGGCAGATTCAGGGTCAGGGCAGGCATATTCAGGGTCAGGGCAGGCATATTCAGGGTCAGGGCAGGCATATTCAGGGTCAGGGCAGGCATATTCAGGGTCAGGGCAGGCATATTCAGGGTCAGGGCAGGCATATTCAGGGTCAGGGCAGGCAGATTCAGGGTCAGGGCAGGCAGATTCAGGGTCAGGGCAGGCATATTCAGGGTCAGGGCAGACAGATTCAGGGTCAGGGCAGACAGATTCAGGGTCAGGGCAGACAGATTCAAGGGTGAGGGCAGACCGATTCAGGGTCAGGGCAGACAGATTCAGGGTCAGGGCAGACAGATTCAGGGTGAGGGCAGACCGATTCAGGGTCGGGGCAGACAGATTCAGGGTCAGGGCAGGATGATCAGACAGGTGGGAAAGTAGTCCAGTGTCAGGCAGGGGTCAAAACCAGGAAGACGATCAAAAACAGAATAGAAAAGGAGTACGGAGAAAAACACGCTGGTTGACTAAACATACAGGACAGGAGAGGAATGAAAACAAGTAATTCAAACAGGCTTTTTTAAGGTCCAGATTTGAATTGAAGGTGAAAATAGTTTTAAAATGAGCACTTCTTAACTCTTAGAATGTAACTATAAACTATGTTTATCTAACTGGAGAGCCAGCTGAATCATACCAAAAAGGAAAATAACTTAAATTGTGATAACAAAATGTAGAAATAGCTCACAGTTGCAGTATGAAATGGTTCACAGTGGCTAACCTTAGAGAGTCATTTGTCTCAATGTACATTTTTTGTCATTCCAGTTGAAGGAAAGTAATTAAGTTGTGTTTTCCAGCCTTCTGCTTATTTAAAAAAAATATGTTTCTTTAGATTTTTTTGTGGGGGGGAGAAGCTAGGTTTCTACATGAATATAAATGTAGATTTCGACAGTTACTTGGATGTGTTTTCAGTTGTCCTTTTGTATTGGAGTGGTTTTCTGTCTACAGAGACTCTGTATTTATGTTCAATTTTGATCAAAATAGAACGAATGTATAGAAAGGACACGGATACTCTGAACTCAATTCTAACAAGTCAGAGGTGATCATCTCTCCTACATTATCCTCCCTCGCTGCATGTCTCCATAGAACCATGTATAAGTACAAATAATAGATGCTATTGGTGTGTGGTGAGTGACCTCTCCTGTTCTCTCTCTCTCCCTCTTGCTTTCCCTCTCTCTCCTTCTTGCTCTCTCTCTATCTTTCTCTCTGTCCCTCTTGCTCTCTCTCCCTCTCTCTCTTTCTCTCTCTCTCCCTCTTGCTCTCTCTCTCTCTCTCTCTCTCTCCTAGCTGAGTGTGGATCCTCAGTGACTGGCATGCAGGGAGTGCTGCTGTCTCCTAACTACCCAGGTTACTATGGGAATCACCACGAGTGTATCTACTCTATACAGACCCAACCAGGCAAAGGCATCCAGCTCCGAGCACGAGACTTCAGACTGGAGGACGATGACATGCTCAAAGTGAGGGGGGCAAAGAGCGTGTGTGTGTGTGTGTGATGGTATGTGTGTGTGTGTGTGTGTGTGTGTGATGGTGTGTGTGTGTGTGTGATGGTATGTGTGTGTGTGTGTGTGATGGTATGTGTGTGTGATGGTATGTGTGTGTGATGGTATGTGTGTGTGATGGTATGTGTGTGTGCTGGTATGTGTGTGTGATGGTATGTGTGTGTGATGGTATGTGTGTGTGATGGTATGTGTGTGTGATGGTATGTGTGTGTGATGGTATGTGTGTGTGCTGGTATGTGTGTGTGCTGGTATGTGTGTGTGATGGTATGTGTGTGTGATGGTATGTGTGTGTGATGGTATGTGTGTGTGCTGGGGCGTCATGGACCCATTATTTTCTAGCGGGCACTAAGTATGTAAGGATGGAGTGATAAATGGCACTGGGACTTGGATTGGCATTGGGACTTGGATTGGCATTGGGACTTGGATTGGCACTGGGACTTGGATTGGATTTGGGACTTGGATTGGATTTGGGA
Organism: Oncorhynchus kisutch; assembly: GCF_002021735.2. Lineage (NCBI taxonomy): Eukaryota > Metazoa > Chordata > Actinopteri > Salmoniformes > Salmonidae > Oncorhynchus > Oncorhynchus kisutch. The sequence goes on along the minus strand of NC_034190.2, from coordinate 2,865,410 downwards.
CATGGATTGGCAGACGCTGCTGTGCCTTCGTCACGATGCTGTCTGTGTGGGTGGACCAATTCAGTTTGTCTGTGATGTGTACGCCGAGGAACTTAAAACTTACTACCCTCTCCACTACTGTTCCATCGATGTGGATAGGGGGGTGTTCCCTCTGCTGTTTCCTGAAGTCCACAATCATCTCCTTAGTTTTGTTGACGTTGAGTGTGAGGTTATTTTCCTGACACCACACTCCGAGGGCCCTCACCTCCTCCCTGTTGGCCGTCTCGTCGTTGTTGGTAATCAAGCCTACCACTGTTGTGTCATCCGCAAACTTGATGATTGAGTTGGAGGCGTGCGTGGCCACACAGTCGTGTGTGAATAGGGAGTACAGGAGAGGGCTCAGAACGCACCCTTGTGGGGCCCCAGTGTTGAGGATCAGCGGGGTGGAGATGTTGTTGCCTACCCTCACCACCTGGGGGCGGCCCGTCAGGAAGTCCAGTACCCAGTTGCACAGGGCGGGGTCGAGACCCAGGGTCTCGAGCTTGATGACGAGCTTGGAGGGCACTATGGTGTTAAATGCCGAGCTGTAGTCGATGAACAGCATTCTCACATAGGTATTCCTCTTGTCCAGATGGGTTAGGGCAGTGTGCAGTGTGGTTGAGATTGCATCGTCTGTGGACCTATTTGGGCGGTAAGCAAATTGGAGTGGGTCTAGGGTGTCAGGTAGGGTGGAGGTGATATGGTCCTTGACTAGTCTCTCAAAGCGGAAGTGAGTGCTACGGGGCGGTAGTCGTTTAGCTCAGTTACCTTAGCTTTCTTGGGAACAGGAACAATGGTGACCCTCTTGAAGCATGTGGGAACAACAAACTGGGATAGGGATTGATTGAATATGTCCGTAAACACACCAGCCAGCTGGTCTGCGTATGCTCTGAGGGCGCGGCTGGGGATGCCTTCTGGGCCTGCAGCCCTGCGAGGGTTGACATGTTTAAATGTTTTCCTCACGTCGGCTGAAGTGAAGGAGAGTCCGCATGTTTTAGTTGCGGGCCATGTCAGTGGCACTGTGTTGTCCTCAAAGCGGGCAAAAAAGTTATTTAGTCTGCCTGGGAGCAAGACATCCTGGTCCGTGACGGGGCTGGTTTTCTTTTTGTAATCCGTGATTGACTGTAGACCCTGCCACATACCTCTTGTGTCTGAGCCGTTGAATTGAGATTCTACTTTGTCTCTATACTGACGCTTAGCTTGTTTGATTGCCTTGCGGAGGGAATAGTTACACTGTTTGTATTCGGTCATGTTTCCGGTCACCTTGCCCTGATTGAAAGCAATGGTTCGGGCTTTCAGTTTCACGCGAATGCTGCCATCAATCCACGGTTTCTGGTTTAGGAATGTTTTAATCGTTGCTATGGGAACAACATCTTCAACGCACGTTCTAATGAACTCGCTCACCGAATCAGCGTATTCGTCAATGTTGTTGTCTGACGCAATACGGAACATATCCCAGTCCGCGTGATGGAAGCAGTCTTGGAGTGTGGAATCAGATTGGTCGGACCAGCGTTGAACAGACCTCAGTGCAGGAGCTTCTTGTTTTAGTTTCTGTCTGTAGGTAGGGATCAACAAAATGGAGTCGTGGTCAGCTTTTCCAAAAGGAACATATTGGCCATGTTCTGTTATAATCTCCACCCGGCACAGCCTGAAGAGGACTGGCCACCCCTCATAGCCTTGTTCCTCTCTAGGTTTCTTCCTAGGTTTTGGCCTTTCTAGGTAGATTTTCCTAGCCAACGTGCTTCTACACCTGCATTGCTTGCTATTTGGGGTTTTAGGCTGGGTTTCTGTACAGCACTTTGAGATATCAGCTGATGTAAGAAGGGCTTTATAAATTAATTGGATTTGATTTGATTAGCATTGGCACTTGGATTGGCATTGGGGCTTGGATTATTGTTGGGAATGGGATTTGCATTGGCACCTGTTTTGACATTGGGACTTGGATTGGCATTGGGACTTGGATTGGCACTGGGACTTGGATTGGAATTGGACTTGGATTGGCACTTGGATTGACATTGGGACTTGGATTGGCATTGGGACTTGGATTGGAACCAGTGCAATGGTCAGATGCCATGGAAATATAGATCCTTGGCCTTTCCAGTGGAAAACAGAATCATAAGACAATAACCCAAGCACACATCAAAATCTACAAAGAAATTGTTCATTGACTACAAAATCAACATTTTACTCAGTCTCCAGTTTTGAAGCCGTTTGAAAAGCTGTTGGTTTGATTTGAAGAGACAAAGGATTTCAAGGATCTGGAAAGATTCTGAATGTCCTCCTCAGTAACTCTGCCTGCTCCTCCACTCCTCCTCCTCAGTAACTCTGCCTGCTCCTCTACTCCTCCTCCTCAGTAACTCTGCCTGCTCCTCCACTCCTCCTCCTCAGTAACTCTGCCTGCTCCTCTACTCCTCCTCAGTAACTCTGCCTGCTCCTCCACTCCTCCTCCTCAGTAACTCTGCCTGCTCCTCTACTCCTCCTCAGTAACTCTGCCTGCTCCTCCACTCCTCCTCCTCAGTAACTCTGCCTGCTCCTCTACTCCTCCTCAGTAACTCTGCCTGCTCCTCCACTCCTCCTCCTCAGTAACTCTGCCTGCTCCTCCTCTCCTCCTCAGTAACTCTGCCTGCTCCTCCACTCCTCCTCCTCCCTCTACCTACACTCCTCCTCAGTAACTCTGCCTGCTCCTCCACTCCTCCTCCTCCCTCTACCTACACTCCTCCTCAGTAACTCTCCCTGCTCCTCCACTCCCTCTACCTCCAATATCTTAAAACAGTTTAAGAAAATGCGTAATAATAGACATAATAGATTTTCCAAAACATTAAGAACATATTTGTTTGATTTATTTTATACAGTGTTTTTTTTGCTCATCTTTGCCAAGGGTGCTTTTGGACGTTACCACATACAATGGGGCAAAACATTATTTAGTCAGCCACCAATTGTGCAAGTTCTCCCACTTAAAAAGATGAGAGAGGCCTGTAATTTTCATCATAGGTAAACTGTCCTTTGACAGCTCTTTGGCCTTGGCCATAGTGGAGTTTGGAGTGTGACTGTTTGAGGTTGTGGACAGGTGTCTTTTATACTGATAACAAGTTCAAACAGATGCCATTAATACAGGTAACGAGTGGAGGACAGAGGAGCCTCTTAAAGAAGAAGTTACAGGTCTGTGAGAGCCAGAAATCTTGCTTGTTTGTAGGTGACCAAATACTTATTTTCCACCATAATTTGCAAATAAATTCATAAAAAATCCTACAATGTGATTTTCTGGATTTTTTCCCCCTCATTTTGTCTGTCATAGTTGAAGTGTACCTATGATGAAAATTACAGGCCTCTCTCATCTTTTTAAGTGGGAGAACTTGCACAATTGGTGGCTGACTAAATACTTTTTTGCCCCACTGTATATATTACTTTCAAACATTGGCAGTATAGTTGATTTAAAAATGTCCATCTCCTTCTCTCTCTCTCTCTCTCTCTCTCTCTCTCTCTCTCTCTCTCTCTTTCTCTCTGTCTTTCTCTGTCTCTGTCTCTGTCTCTGTCTCTGTCTCTGTCTCTGTCTCTGTCTCTGTCTCTGTCTCTGTCTCTGTCTCTGTCTCTGTCTCTGTCTCTGTCTCCCTCTCTCTCTCTCCCTCTGTCTGCCTGTCTCTCCCTGTAGGTTTTTGATGGTAATAGTAACCAGGCTCGTCTGTTGGGTGTTTTCTCTGGGACTGAGCTGCAGGACAACACTCTGAACTCCACATCCAGCTCAATGTGGTTGGAGTTCATCAGCAACGCAGAGAACACCAGCAAGGGCTTCCAGTTACACTTTACTAGTGAGTAACACACACACACACACACACTCCTTCCTCTCAACTTTTATTTAATCCGTCTTCTCTCTCTATCCCTCCGTCTTCTCTCTATATCCCTCCGTCTTCTCTCTTTGTCCCTCCGTCTTCTCTCTCCATCCCTCCGTCTTCTCTCTTTATCCCCCTGTCTTCTCTCTCTATCCTTCCGTCTTCTCTCTTTATCCCTCCGTCTTCTCTCTCCATCCCTCCGTCTTTTCTCTCTATCCCTCCGTCTTCTCTCTTTATCCCCGTCTTCTCTCTCTATCCCTCCGTCTTCTCTCTTTATCCATCCGTCTTCTCTCTTTATCCCTCCATCTTCTCTCCATCCCTCCGCCTTTTCTCTTTATCCCTCCGTCTTCTCTCTCCATCCCTCCGTCTTCTCTCTCTGTCCATCCATCTTCTCTCTGTATCCCTCCGTCTTCTCTCTTTATCTATCCGTCTTCTCTCTCTATCCCTCCGTCTTCTCTCTTTGGTCCTCCGTCTTCTCTCTCCATCTCTCCGTCTTCTCTCTCAATCCCTCCGTCTTCTCTCTCCGTCCCTCCGTCTTCTCTCTTTATCCCTCCATCTTCTCTCTCTATCCCTCCGTCACTCCGTCTTCTCTCTCTATCCCTCCGTCTTCTCTCTCCATCCCTCCGTCTTCTCTCTCTATCCCTCCGTCTTCTCTCTTTATCCCTCCGTCTTCTCTCTCCATCCCTCCGTCTTCTCTCTCCATCCATCCGTCTTCTCTCTCTATCCCTCCGTCTTCTCTCTCCATCCCTCCGTCTTCTCTCTCTATCCCTCCGTCTTCTCTCTTTATCTCTCCGTCTTCTCTCTCCATCCCTCGTCTTCTCTCTCTATCACTCCGTCTTCTCTCTCCATCCCTCCATCTTCTCTCTCTATCACTCCGTCTTCTCTCTTTATCCCTCCGTCTTCTCTCTCCATCCCTCCATCTTCTCTCTCTATCCCTCCGTCTTCGCTCTCTATCCATCCGTCTTCTCTCTTTATCCCTCCGTCTTCTCTCTCCATCCCTCCGTCTTCTCTCTCTATCACTCCGTCTTCTCTCTTTATCCCTCCGTCTTCTCTCTCCATCCCTCCGTCTTCTCTCTCCATCCCTCCGTCTTTTCTCTCTATCCCTCCGTCTTCTCTCTTTATCCCCGTCTTCTCTCTCCATCCCTCCGTCTTTTCTCTCTATCCCTCCGTCTTCTCTCTATCCCTCCGTCTTCTCTCTTTATCCCTCCGTCTTCTCTCTCTATCCCTCCGTCTTCTCTCTCTATCCCTCCGTCTTCTCTCTTTATCCCCCCGTCTTCTCTCTATATCACTCCGTCTTCTCTCTCCATCCCTCCATCTTCTCTCTCTATCACTCCGTCTTCTCTCTTTATCTCTCCGTCCTGCAGGTTTTGATCTGTTGAAGTGTGAGGACCCAGGTGTTCCTCAGTTTGGTTATAAGAGAGAAGATAAGGGTCACTTCGCTGGCAGCACCGTGTGTTATAGCTGTGACCCAGGATACACCCTGAAGGGACCCCAGATCCTGACCTGTTTGAGGGGGGAGAGGAGAGCCTGGGATAGCCCCCTGCCCCAATGTGTTGGTAAGTGTACAGACAGGCTGTTTGTGTGTGGGGGGTCAATCACAAAACCCCCTTCCATTATGGGGGAAACCACAAAACGGACCTAAGATCAGTATTTAAGGTCAACATCTGACCTAAGACCAGTATTTAAGGGCAGCATCTGACCTAAGATCAGTATTTAAGGGCACCATCTGACCTAAGGTCAGTATTTAATGGCACCATCTGACCTAAGGTCAGTATTTAATGGCACCATCTGACCTAAGGTCAGTATTTAATGGCACCATCTGACCTAAGATCAGTATTTAAGGGCACCATCTGACCTAAGATCAGTATTTAATGGCACCATCTGACCTAAGGTCAGTATTTAATGGCACCATCTGACCTAAGGTCAGTATTTAATGGCACCATCTGACCTAAGGTCAGTATTTAAGGGCACCATCTGACCTAAGATCAGTATTTAAGGGCACCATCTGACCTAAGATCAGTATTTAATGGCACCATCTGACCTAAGGTCAGTATTTAATGGCACCATCTGACCTAAGGTCAGTATTTAATGGCACCATCTGACCTAAGGTCAGTATTTAATGGCACCATCTGACCTAAGGTCAGTATTTAATGGCACCATCTGACCTAAGATCAGTATTTAATGGCACCATCTGACCTAAGGTCAGTATTTAATGGCACCATCTGACCTAAGGTCAGTATTTAATGGCACCATCTGACCTAAGATCAGTATTTAATGGCACCATCTGACCTAAGATCAGTATTTAAGGGCACCATCTGACCTAAGATCAGTTTTTAAGGGCACCATCCTTCTCCATTCTTGCCTCTGCTCTCATCCACTTCCCTATTGAATAATGCAGCGGTCCACTTTGACATCACCCTGTTTTGTATGAGTCTTACTCTATAATAAACTGTGGAGAGAGAAGGGGGGGGGGAGTGTGTGTGTGTGGGGGCAGGGGGGGGGGGGGGGGGCGAGTGGCACACTCTTAAGTTGTCAATAGCAAAACACACACACAAACACACACACACCCTGCCTCTCACACACGCACACACACACACAGACCCTGCTACACAAACACACATACATATTCCCTTCTCAGTTTGTGTGGATGGTAAATAGAGTGTGTCGTCCATAGACTCCTCTCTCACACAGCTCACCTGAGTGTGCAGGAGGTTGGATAAGGACACACATCATTACAGACACAGGAATGTCATTTCCAAAAGGGGCATGTCTGCCTTTTAAAGCCAAATGACAGATATACAGTTGGGTGAAAGGAAACAGCAGGTTGTTTTTTCTTGATAAAAGACCTCTTTATTGTCCTTCTTCTCAGTGCAAACATGTATTTTTGAGGGGAGACATTCAAGAGAAGCTGAGCATAATTTGGTTGTTTTGACGGGGAGGGAGGTTGAAGTATCAATATATCAACATGGCAGCCGATTGTCGCACCATCCTCGTCATCACCATTAACCCTCGTCATCATCATCATCTTGCCATTCTCTTTGAAGTAGGAGTGGTGTGCTATTCTCCCCCTCTCCCTCCATCTTTCTGTCCTTCTCCTCCCCTCTTTCTCTCCCTCTCACTCCCTCTTTCTGTCCCTCTCCTCCCCTCTTTCTCTCCCTCCCTCTCCCTCCCTCTTTCTCTCCCTCTCCTCCCCTCTTTCTCTCCCTGTCCTCCCCTCTTTCTCTCCCTCTTTCTGTCCCTCTCCAACCCTCTTTCTGTCCCTCTCCAACCCTCTTTCTGTCCCTCTCCTATACTACATATCCCAGTACCACCATCCATCAGGATACATTATATACTACATATCCCACCATCCATCAGGATAAATTATATACTACATATCCCACCATCCATCAGGATACATTATATACTACATATCCCAGTGCCACCATCCAACAGGATACATTAAATACTACATATCCCACCATCCAACAGGGTACATTATATACTACATATCCCACCATCCAACAGGGTACATTATATACTACATATCCCACCATCCAACAGGGTACATTATATACTACATATCCCAGTACCACCATCCAACAGGATACATTATATACTACATATCCCACCATCCAACAGGATACATTATATACTACATATCCCACCATCCAACAGGATACATTATATACTACATATCCCACCATCCAACAGGGTACATTATATACTACATATCCCAATACCACCAACCTACAGGATACATTATATACTACATATCCCACCATCCAACAGGATACATTATATACTACATATCCCACCATCCAACAGGATACATTATATACTACATATCCCACCATCCAACAGGATACATTAAATACTACATATCCCACCATCCAACAGGATACATTATATACTACATATCCCAGTGCCACCATCCAACAGGATACATTAAATACTACATATCCCACCATCCAACAGGGTACATTATATACTACATATCCCACCATCCAACAGGGTACATTATATACTACATATCCCACCATCCAACAGGGTACATTATATACTACATATCCCAGTACCACCATCCAACAGGATACATTATATACTACATATCCCAGTACCACCATCCAACAGGATACATTATATACTACATATCCCACCATCCAACAGGGTACATTATATACTACATATCCCAATACCACCAACCTACAGGATACATTATATACTACATATCCCACCATCCAACAGGATACATTATATACTACATATCCCAGTACCACCATCCAACAGGACACATTATATACTACATATCCCACCATCCAACAGGATACATTATATACTACATATCCCAACATCCAACAGGATACATTATATACTACATATCCCACCATCCAACAGGATACATTATATACTACATATCCCACCATCCAACATTATACATTATATACTACATATCCCAGTGCCACCATCCAACAGGATACATTAAATACTACATATCCCACCATCCAACAGGGTACATTATATACTACATATCCCAGTACCACCAACCTACAGGATACATTATATACTACACATCCCAACATCCAACAGGATACATTATATACTACATATCCCACCATCCAACAGGATACATTATATACTACATATCCCACCATCCAACATTATACATTATATACTACATATCCCAGTGCCACCATCCAACAGGATACATTATATACTACATATCCCACCATCCAACAGGGTACATTATATACTACATATCCCAATACCACCAACCTACAGGATACATTATATACTACATATCCCACCATCCAACAGGATACATTATATACTACATATCCCAGTACCACCATCCAACAGGACACATTATATACTACATATCCCACCATCCAACAGGATACATTATATACTACATATCCCAACATCCAACAGGATACATTATATACTACATATCCCACCATCCAACAGGATACATTATATACTACATATCCCACCATCCAACAGGATACATTATATACTACATATCCCACCATCCAACAGGATACATTATATACTACATATCCCACCATCCAACAGGGTACATTATATACTACATATCCCAATACCACCAACCTACAGGATACATTATATACTACATATCCCACCATCCAACAGGATACATTATATACTACATATCCCACCATCCAACAGGATACATTATATACTACATATCCCACCATCCAACAGGATACATTAAATACTACATATCCCACCATCCAACAGGATACATTATATACTACATATCCCAGTGCCACCATCCAACAGGATACATTAAATACTACATATCCCACCATCCAACAGGGTACATTATATACTACATATCCCACCATCCAACAGGGTACATTATATACTACATATCCCACCATCCAACAGGGTACATTATATACTACATATCCCAGTAACACCATCCAACAGGATACATTATATACTACATATCCCAGTACCACCATCCAACAGGATACATTATATACTACATATCCCACCATCCAACAGGGTACATTATATACTACATATCCCAATACCACCAACCTACAGGATACATTATATACTACATATCCCACCATCCAACAGGATACATTATATACTACATATCCCAGTACCACCATCCAACAGGACACATTATATACTACATATCCCACCATCCAACAGGATACATTATATACTACATATCCCAACATCCAACAGGATACATTATATACTACATATCCCACCATCCAACAGGATACATTATATACTACATATCCCACCATCCAACATTATACATTATATACTACATATCCCAGTGCCACCATCCAACAGGATACATTAAATACTACATATCCCACCATCCAACAGGGTACATTATATACTACATATCCCAGTACCACCAACCTACAGGATACATTATATACTACATATCCCATTGCCACCATCCAACAGGATACATTAAATACTACATATCCCACCATCCTACAGGATACATTATATACAACATATCCCAGTACCACCATCCATCAGGATACATTATATACTACATATCCCACCATCCAACAGGATACATTATATACTACATATCCCACCATCCAACAGGATACATTATATACTACATATCCCACCATCCAACAGGATACATTAAATACTACATATCCCACCATCCAACAGGATACATTATATACTACATATCCCAGTGCCACCATCCAACAGGATACATTAAATACTACATATCCCACCATCCAACAGGGTACATTATATACTACACATCCCACCATCCAACAGGGTACATTATATACTACATATACCACCATCCAACAGGGTACATTATATACTACATATCCCAGTACCACCAACCTACAGGATACATTATATACTACATATCCCAGTACCACCATCCAACAGGATACATTATATACTACATATCCCACCATCCAACAGGGTACATTATATACTACATATCCCAATACCACCAACCTACAGGATACATTATATACTACATATCCCACCATCCAACAGGATACATTATATACTACATATCCCACCATCCAACAGGATACATTATATACTACATATCCCACCATCCAACAGGATACATTAAATACTACATATCCCACCATCCAACAGGATACATTATATACTACATATCCCAGTGCCACCATCCAACAGGATACATTAAATACTACATATCCCACCATCCAACAGGGTACATTATATACTACATATCCCACCATCCAACAGGGTACATTATATACTACATATCCCACCATCCAACAGGGTACATTATATACTACATATCCCAGTACCACCATCCAACAGGATACATTATATACTACATATCCCAGTACCACCATCCAACAGGATACATTATATACTACATATCCCACCATCCAACAGGGTACATTATATACTACATATCCCAATACCACCAACCTACAGGATACATTATATACTACATATCCCACCATCCAACAGGATACATTATATACTACATATCCCAGTACCACCATCCAACAGGACACATTATATACTACATATCCCACCATCCAACAGGATACATTATATACTACATATCCCAACATCCAACAGGATACATTATATACTACATATCCCACCATCCAACAGGATACATTATATACTACATATCCCACCATCCAACATTATACATTATATACTACATATCCCAGTGCCACCATCCAACAGGATACATTAAATACTACATATCCCACCATCCAACAGGGTACATTATATACTACATATCCCAGTACCACCAACCTACAGGATACATTATATACAACATATCCCAGTACCACCATCCATCAGGATACATTATATACTACATATCCCACCATCCAACAGGATACATTATATACTACATATCCCACCATCCAACAGGATACATTATATACTACATATCCCACCATCCAACAGGATACATTAAATACTACATATCCCACCATCCAACAGGATACATTATATACTACATATCCCAGTGCCACCATCCAACAGGATACATTAAATACTACATATCCCACCATCCAACAGGGTACATTATATACTACATATCCCACCATCCAACAGGGTACATTATATACTACATATCCCACCATCCAACAGGGTACATTATATACTACATATCCCAGTACCACCAACCTACAGGATACATTATATACTACATATCCCAGTACCAACCATCCAACAGGATACATTATATACTACATATCCCACCATCCAACAGGGTACATTATATACTACATATCCCGCCATCCAACAGGATACATTATATACTACATATCCCACCATCCAACAGGATACATTATATACTACATATCCCACCATCCAACAGGATACATTAAATACTACATATCCCACCATCCAACAGGATACATTATATACTACATATCCCAGTGCCACCATCCAACAGGATACATTATATACTACATATCCCACCATCCAACAGGATACATTATATACTACATATCCCACCATCCAACAGGATACATTATATACTACATATCCCACCATCCAACAGGGTACATTATATACTACATATCCCACCATCCAACAGGATACATTAATACTACATATCCCACCATCCAACAGGATACATTATATACTACATATCCCACCATCCACAGGATACATTATATAATACATATCCCACCATCCTACAGGATACATTATATACTACATATCCCAGTACCACCATCCAACAGGATACATTATATACTACATATCCCACCATCCAACAGGATACATTATATACTACATATCCCACCATCCAACAGGATACATATATACTACATATCCCACCATCCAACAGGATACATTAAATACTACATATCCCACCATCCAACAGGATACATTATATACTACATATCCCAGTGCCACCATCCAACAGGATACATTAAATACTACATATCCCACCATCCAACAGGTACATTATATACTACATATCCCACCATCCAACAGGGTACATTATATACTACATATCCCACCATCCAACAGGGTACATTATATACTACATATCCCAGTACCACCATCCAACAGGATACATTATATACTACATATCCCAGTACCACCATCCAACAGGATACATTATATACTACATATCCCACCATCCAACAGGGTACATTATATACTACATATCCCAATACCACCAACCTACAGGATACATTATATACTACATATCCCACCATCCAACAGGATACATTATATACTACATATCCCAGTACCACCATCCAACAGGACACATTATATACTACATATCCCACCATCCAACAGGATACATTATATACTACATATCCCAACATCCAACAGGATACATTATATACTACATATCCCACCATCCAACAGGATACATTATATACTACATATCCCACCATCCAACATTATACATTATATACTACATATCCCAGTGCCACCATCCAACAGGATACATTATATACTACATATCCCACCATCCAACAGGATACATTAAATACTACATATCCCACCATCCAACAGGGTACATTATATACTACATATCCCAGTACCACCAACCTACAGGATACATTATATACTACATATCCCATTGCCACCATCCAACAGGATACATTAAATACTACATATCCCACCATCCTACAGGATACATTATATACAACATATCCCAGTACCACCATCCATCAGGATACATTATATACTACATATCCCACCATCCAACAGGATACATTATATACTACATATCCCACCATCCAACAGGATACATTATATACTACATATCCCACCATCCAACAGGATACATTAAATACTACATATCCCACCATCCAACAGGATACATTATATACTACATATCCAGTGCCACCATCCAACAGGATACATTAAATACTACATATCCCACCATCCAACAGGGTACATTATATACTACATATCCCACCATCCAACAGGGTACATTATATACTACATATCCCACCATCCAACAGGGTACATTATATACTACATATCCCAGTACCACCAACCTACAGGATACATTATATACTACATATCCCAGTACCACCATCCAACAGGATACATTATATACTACATATCCCACCATCCAACAGGGTACATTATATACTACATATCCCGCCATCCAACAGGATACATTATATACTACATATCCCACCATCCAACAGGATACATTATATACTACATATCCCACCATCCAACAGGATACATTAAATACTACATATCCCACCATCCACAGGATACATTATATACTACATATCCCAGTGCCACCATCCAACAGGATACATTATATACTACATATCCCACCATCCAACAGGATACATTATATACGACATATCCCACCATCCAACAGGATACATTATATACTACATATCCCACCATCCAACAGGGTACATTATATACTACATATCCCACCATCCAACAGGATACATTAAATACTACATATCCCACCATCCAACAGGATACATTATATACTACATATCCCACCATCCAACAGGATACATTATATAATACATATCCCACCATCCTACAGGATACATTATATACTACATATCCCAGTACCACCATCCAACAGGATACATTATATACTACATATCCCACCATCCAACAGGATACATTATATACTACATATCCCACCATCCAACAGATACATTATATACTACATATCCCACCATCCAACAGGGTACATTATATTCTAAATATCCCACCATCCAACAGGATACATTAAATACTACATATCCCACCATCCAACAGGGTACATTAATATACTACATATCCCACCATCCAACAGGGTACATTATATACTACATATCCCAGTACCACCATCCAACAGGATAAATTATACACTACATATCCCATCATCCAACAGGATACATTATATACTACATATCCCAGTACCACCATCCAACAGGATACATTATATACTACATATCCCACCATCCAACAGGATACATTATATACTACATATCCCACCATCCAACAGGATACATTATATACTACATATCCCACCATCCAACAGGATACATTATATACTACATATCCCATCATCCAACAGGATACATTATATACTACATATCCCACCATCCAACAGGATACATTATATACTACATATCCCACCATCCAACAGGATACATTATATACTACATATCCCACCATCCAACAGGGTACATTATATACTACATATCCCACCATCCAACAGGGTACATTATATACTACATATCCCAGTACCACCATCCAACAGGATACATTATATACTACATATCCCACCATCCAACAGGGTACATTATATACTACATATCCCAGTACCACCATCCTACAGGATACATTATATACTACATATCCCACCATCCAACAGGATACATTATATACTACATATCCCACCATCCAACAGGATACATTATATACTACATATCCCACCATCCAACAGGATACTTTATATATATACTACATATCCCACCATCCAACAGGGTACATTTTATACTACATATCCCACCATCCAACAGGATACATTATATACTACATATCCCACCATCCATCAGGATACATTATATACTACATATCCCAGTACCACCATCCAACAGGATACATTATATACTACATATCCCACCATCCAACAGGATACATTATATACTACATATCCCACCATCCTACAGGATACATTATATACTACATATCCCACCATCCAACAGGATACATTATATACTACATATCCCACCATCCAACAGGATACATTATATACTACATATCCCAGTACCACCATCCAACAGGATACATTATATACTACATATCCCACCATCCAACAGGAATCATTATATACTACATATCCCACCATCCAACAGGATACATTATATACTACATATCCCACCATCCAACAGGATACATGATATACTACATATCCCACCTTCCAACAGGATACATTATATACTACATATCCCACCATCCAACAGGATACATTATATACTACATATCCCACCATCCAACAGGATACATTATATACTACATATCCCAGTACCACCATCCTACAGGATACATTATATACTACATATCCCAGTACCACCATCCAACAGGATACATTATATACTACATATCCCACCATCCAACAGGGTAAATTTTATACTACATATCCCACCATCCAACAGGATACATTATATACTACATATCCCACCATCCTACAGGATACATTATATACTACATATCCCAGTACCACCATCCAACAGGATACATTATATACTACATATCCCACCATCCTACAGGATACATTATATACTACATATCCCACCATCCTACAGGATACATTATATACAACATATCCCAGTACCACCATCCAACAGGATACATTATATACTACATATCCCACCATCCGACAGGGTACATTATATACTACATATCCCACCATCCAACAGGTTACATTATATACTACATATCCCAGTACCACCAACCTACAGGATACATTATATACTACATATCCCAGTACCACCATCCAACAGGATACATTATATACTACATATCCCACCATCCAACAGGGTACATTATATACTACATATCCCAGTACCACCATCCTACAGGATACATTATATACTACATATCCCAGTACCACCATCCAACAGGACACATTATATACTACATATCCCACCATCCAACAGGATACATTATATACTACATATCCCACCATCCAACAGGATACATTATATACTACATATCCCACCATCCAACAGGGTACATTATATACTACATATCCCACCATCCAACAGGGTACATTTCATACTACATATCCCACCATCCAACACAATACATTATATACTACATATCCCACCATCCTACAGGATACATTATATACTACATATCCCACCATCCTACAGGATACATTATATACTACATATCCCAGTACCACCATCCAACAGGATACATTATATACTACATATCCCAACATCCAACAGGATACATTATATACTACATATCCCACCATCCAACAGGATACATTATAAACTACGTATCCCACCATCCAACAGGATACATTATATACTACATATCCCACCATCCAACAGGATACATTATACACTACATATCCCACCATCCAACAGGATAAATTATACACTACATATCCCACCATCCTACAGGATACATTATATACTACATATCCCACCATCCAACAGGGTACATTATATACTACATATCCCACCATCCGACAGGGTACATTATATACTACATATCCCACCATCCAACAGGTTACATTATATACTACATATCCCAGTACCACCAACCTACAGGATACATTATATACTACATATCCCAGTACCACCATCCAACAGGATACATTATATACTACATATCCCACCATCCAACAGGGTACATTATATACTACATATCCCAGTACCACCATCCTACAGGATACATTATATACTACATATCCCACCATCCGACAGGGTACATTATATACTACATATCCCACCATCCAACAGGTTACATTATATACTACATATCCCAGTACCACCAACCTACAGGATACATTATATACTACATATCCCAGTACCACCATCCAACAGGATACATTATATACTACATATCCCACCATCCAACAGGGTACATTATATACTACATATCCCAGTACCACCATCCTACAGGATACATTATATACTACATATTCCAGTACCACCATCCAACAGGACACATTATATACTACATATCCCACCATCCAACAGGATACATTATATACTACATATCCCACCATCCAACAGGATACATTATATACTACATATCCCACCATCCAACAGGGTACATTATATACTACATATCCCACCATCCAACAGGGTACATTTCATACTACATATCCCACCATCCAACACAATACATTATATACTACATATCCCACCATCCTACAGGATACATTATATACTACATATCCCACCATCCTACAGGATACATTATATACTACATATCCCAGTACCACCATCCAACAGGATACATTATATACTACATATCCCACCATCCAACAGGATACATTATATACTACATATCCCACCATCCAACAGGATACATTATAAACTACATATCCCACCATCCAACAGGATACATTATATACTACATATCCCACCATCCAACAGGATACATTATACACTACATATCCCACCATCCAACAGGATAAATTATACACTACATATCCCACCATCCTACAGGATACATTATATACTACATATCCCACCATCCAACAGGGTACATTATATACTACATATCCCACCATCAAACAGGATACATTATATACTACATATCCCACCATCCAACAGGATACATTAAATACTACATATCCCACCATCAAACAGGATACATTATATACTACATATCCCACCATCCAACAGGATACATTATATACTACATATCCCACCATCCAACAGGGTACATTATATACTACATATCCCAGTACCACCATCCAACAGGATACATTATATACTACATATCCCACCATCCAACAGGATACATTATATACTACATATCCCACCATCCAACAGGGTACATTATATACTACATATCCCAGTACCACCATCCAACAGGATACATTATATACTACATATCCCACCATCCAACAGGATACATTATATACTACATATCCCAGTACCACCATCCAACAGGATACATTATATACTACATATCCCACCATCCAACAGGATACATTATAAACTACATATCCCACCATCCAACAGGATACATTATATACTACATATCCCACCATCCGACAGGGTACATTATATACTACATATCCCACCATCCAACAGGGTACATTATATACTACATATCCCAGTACCACCATCCAACAGGATACATTATATACTACATATCCCACCATCCAACAGGGTACATTATATACTACATATCCCAGTACCACCATCCTACAGGATACATTATATACTACATATCCCAGTACCACCATCCAACAGGATACATTATATACTACATATCCCACCATCCTACAGGATACATTATATACTACATATCCCACCATCCGACAGGGTACATTATATACTACATATCCCACCATCCAACAGGTTACATTATATACTACATATCCCAGTACCACCAACCTACAGGATACATTATATACTACATATCCCAGTACCCACCATCCAACAGGATACATTATATACTACATATCCCACCATCCAACAGGGTACATTATATACTACATATCCCAGTACCACCATCCTACAGGATACATTATATACTACATATCCCAGTACCACCATCCAACAGGACACATTATATACTACATATCCCACCATCCAACAGGATACATTATATACTACATATCCCACCATCCAACAGGATACATTATATACTACATATCCCACCATCCAACAGGATACATTAAATACTACATATCCCACCATCCAACAGGATACATTATATACTACATATCCCAGTGCCACCATCCAACAGGATACATTAAATACTACATATCCCAACCACCATCCAACAGGGTACATTATATACTACATATCCCACCATCCAACAGGGTACATTATATACTACATATCCCACCATCCAACAGGATACATTATATACTACATATCCCACCATCCAACAGGATACATATAATACATATCCCCCATCCTACAGGATACATTATATACTACATATCCCAGTACCACCATCCAACAGGATACATTATATACTACATATCCCACCATCCAACAGGATACATTATATACTACATATCCACCATCCAACAGGATACATTATATACTACATATCCCACCATCCAACAGGATACATTAAATACTACATATCCCACCATCCAACAGGATACATTATATACTACATATCCCAGTGCCACCATCCAACAGGATACATTAAATACTACATATCCCACCATCCAACAGGGTACATTATATACTACATATCCCACCATCCAACAGGGTAACATTATATACTACATATCCCACCATCCAACAGGGTACATTATACTACATATCCCAGTACCACCATCCAACAGGATACATTATATACTACATATCCCAGTACCACCATCCAACAGGATACATTATATACTACATATCCCACCATCCAACAGGGTACATTATATACTACATATCCCAATACCACCAACCTACAGGATACATTATATACTACATATCCCACCATCCAACAGGATACATTATATACTACATATCCCAGTACCACCATCCAACAGGACACATTATATACTACATATCCCACCATCCAACAGGATACATTATATACTACATATCCCAACATCCAACAGGATACATTATATACTACATATCCCACCATCCAACAGGATACATTATATACTACATATCCCACCATCCAACATTATACATTATATACTACATATCCCAGTGCCACCATCCAACAGGATACATTATATACTACATATCCCACCATCCAACAGGATACATTAAATACTACATATCCCACCATCCAACAGGGTACATTATATACTACATATCCCAGTACCACCAACCTACAGGATACATTATATACTACATATCCCATTGCCACCATCCAACAGGATACATTAAATACTACATATCCCACCATCCTACAGGATACATTATATACAACATATCCCAGTACCACCATCCATCAGGATACATTATATACTACATATCCCACCATCCAACAGGATACATTATATACTACATATCCCACCATCCAACAGGATACATTATATACTACATATCCCACCATCCAACAGGATACATTAAATACTACATATCCCACCATCCAACAGGATACATTATATACTACATATCCCAGTGCCACCATCCAACAGGATACATTAAATACTACATATCCCACCATCCAACAGGGTACATTATATACTACATATCCCACCATCCAACAGGGTACATTATATACTACATATCCCACCATCCAACAGGGTACATTATATACTACATATCCCAGTACCACCAACCTACAGGATACATTATATACTACATATCCCAGTACCACCATCCAACAGGATACATTATATACTACATATCCCACCATCCAACAGGGTACATTATATACTACATATCCCGCCATCCAACAGGATACATTATATACTACATATCCCACCATCCAACAGGATACATTATATACTACATATCCCACCATCCAACAGGATACATTAAATACTACATATCCCACCATCCAACAGGATACATTATATACTACATATCCCAGTGCCACCATCCAACAGGATACATTATATACTACAATATCCCACCATCCAACAGGATACATTATATACTACATATCCCACCATCCAACAGGATACATTATAATACTACATATCCCCACCATCCAACAGGGATACATTATATACTACATATCCCACCATCCAACAGGATACATTATATACTACATATCCCACCATCCAACAGGATACATTATATACTACATATCCCACCATCCAACAGGATACATTATAATACTACATATCCCACCATCCTACAGGATACATTATATACTACATATCCCAGTACCACCATCCTACAGGATACATTATATACTACATATCCAGTACCACCATCCAACAGGATACATTATATACTACATATCCCACCATCCAACAGGATACATTATATACTACATATCCCACCATCCAACAGGATACATTATATACTACATATCCCACCATCCAACAGGGTATTATTCATATCCACCATCCCACAGGATACTTAATACTACTATCCCACCATCCAACAGGGTACATTATATACTACATATCCCACCATCCAACAGGGTACATTATATACTACATATCCCAGTACCACCATCCAACAGATAAATTATACACTACATATCCCACCATCCAACAGGATACATTATATACTACATATCCCAGTACCACCATCCAACAGGATACATTATATACTACATATCCCACCATCCAACAGGATACATTATATACTACATATCCCACCATCCACAGGATACATTATATACTACATATCCCACCATCCAACAGGATACATTATATACTACATATCCCATCATCCAACAGGATACATTATATACTACATATCCCACCATCCAACAGGATCATTATATACTACATATCCCACCATCCAACAGGATACATTATATACTACATATCCCACCATCCAACAGGGTACATTATATACTACATATCCCACCATCCACAGGGTACATTATATACTACATATCCCAGTACCACCATCCAACAGGATACATTATATACTACATATCCCACCATCCAACAGGGTACATTATATACTACATATCCCAGTACCACCATCCTACAGGATACATTATATACTACATATCCCACCATCCAACAGGATACATTATATACTACATATCCCACCATCCAACAGGATACATTATATACTACATATCCCACCATCCAACAGGATACTTTATATATATACTACATATCCCACCATCCAACAGGGTACATTTTATACTACATATCCCCACCATCCAACAGGATACATTATATACTACATATCCCACCATCCATCAGGATACATTATATACTACATATCCCAGTACCACCATCCACAGGATACATTATATACTACATATCCCACCATCCAACAGGATACATTATATACTACATATCCCACCATCCAACAGGATACATTATATACTACATATCCCACCATCCAACAGGATACATTATATACTACATATCCCACCATCCAACAGGATACATTATATACTACATATCCCAGTACCACCATCCAACAGGATACATTATATACTACATATCCCACCATCCAACAGGATACATTATATACTACATATCCCACCATCCAACAGGATACATTATATACTACATATCCCACCATCCAACAGGATACATTATATACTACATATCCCACCATCCAACAGGATACATTATATACTACATATCCCACCATCCAACAGGATACATTATATACTACATATCCCACCATCCAACAGGATACATTATATACTACATATCCCACCATCCAACAGGATACATTATATACTACATATCCCAGTACCACCATCCAACAGGATACATTATATACTACATATCCCAGTACCATCCAACAGGATACATTAGATGACTACATATCCCACCATCCAACAGGGTACATTATATACTACATATCCCACCATCCGACAGGGTACATTATATACTACATATCCCACCATCCACAGGTACATTATATACTACATATCCCAGTACCACCAACCTACAGGATACATTATATACTACATATCCCAGTACCACCATCCACAGGATACATTATATACTACATATCCCACCATCCAACAGGGTACATTATATACTACATATCCAGTACCACCATCCTACAGGATACATTATATACTACATATCCCACCATCCGACAGGGTACATTATATACTACATATCCCACCATCCAACAGGTTACATTATATACTACATATCCCAGTACCACCAACCTACAGGATACATTATATACTACATATCCCAGTACCACCATCCAACAGGATACATTATATACTACATATCCCACCATCCAACAGGGTACATTATATACTACATATCCCAGTACCACCATCCTACAGGATACATTATATACTACATATCCCAGTACCACCATCCAACAGGACACATTATATACTACATATCCCACCATCCAACAGGATACATTATATACTACATATCCCACCATCCAACAGGATACATTATATACTACATATCCCACCATCCAACAGGGTACATTATATACTACATATCCCACCATCCAACAGGGTACATTTCATACTACATATCCCACCATCCAACACAATACATTATATACTACATATCCCACCATCCTACAGGATACATTATATACTACATATCCCACCATCCTACAGGATACATTATATACTACATATCCCAGTACCACCATCCAACAGGATACATTATATACTACATATCCCACCATCCAACAGGATACATTATATACTACATATCCACCATCCAACAGGATACATTATAAACTACATATCCCACCATCCAACAGGATACATTATATACTACATATCCCACCATCCAACAGGATACATTATACACTACATATCCCACCATCCAACAGGATAAATTATACACTACATATCCCACCATCCTACAGGATACATTATATACTACATATCCCACCATCCAACAGGGTACATTATATACTACATATCCACCATCAAACAGGATACATTATATACTACATATCCCACCATCCAACAGGATACATTAATACTACATATCCCACCATCAAACAGGATACATTATATACTACATATCCCACCATCCAACAGGATACATTATATACTACATATCCCACCATCCAACAGGGTACATTAATATACTACATATCCAGTACCACCATCCAACAGGATACATTATATACTACATATCCCACCATCCAACAGGATACATTATATACTACATATCCCACCATCCAAACAGGGTACATTATATACTACATATCCCAGTACCACCATCCAACAGGATACATTATATACTACATATCCCACCATCCAACAGGATACATTATATACTACATATCCCAGTACACCATCCAACAGGATACATTATATACTACATATCCCACCATCCAACAGGATACATTATAAACTACATATCCCCACCATCCAACAGGATACATTATATACTACATATCCCACCATCCGACAGGTACATTATATACTACATATCCCACCATCCAACAGGGTACATTAATATACTACATATCCCAGTACCACCATCCAACAGGATACATTATATACTACATATCCCACCATCCAACAGGGTACATTATATACTACATATCCCAGTACCACCATCCTACAGGATACATTATATACTACATATCCCAGTACCACCATCCAACAGGATACATTATATACTACATATCCCACCATCCTACAGGATACATTATATACTACATATCCCACCATCCGACAGGGTACATTATATACTACATATCCCACCATCCAACAGGTTACATTATATACTACATATCCCAGTACCACCAACCTACAGGATACATTATTACTACATATCCCAGTACCACCATCCAACAGGATACATTATATACTACATATCCCACCATCCAACAGGGTACATTATATACTACATATCCCAGTACCACCCATCCTACAGGATACATTATATACTACATATCCCAGTACCACCATCCAACAGGACACATTATATACTACATATCCCACCATCCAACAGGATACATTATATATACATATCCACCATCCAACAGGATACATTATATACTACATATCCCACCATCCAACAGGGTACATTATATACTACATATCCCACCATCCAACAGGGGTACATTTCATACTACATATCCCACCATCCAACACAATACATTATATACTACATATCCCACCATCCTACAGGATACATTATATACTACATATCCCACCATCCTACAGGATACATTATATACTACATATCCCAGTACCACCATCCAACAGGATACATTATATACTACATATCCCACCATCCAACAGGATACATATATACTACATATCCCACCATCCAACAGGATACATTATAAACTATATATCCCACCATCCAACAGGATACATTATATACTACATATCCCACCATCCAACAGGATACATTATACACTACATATCCCACCATCCAACAGGATAAATTATACACTACATATCCCACCATCCTACAGGATACATTATATACTACATATCCCACCATCCAACAGGGTACATTATATACTACATATCCCACCATCAAACAGGATACATTATATACTACATATCCCACCATCCAACAGGATACATTAAATACTACATATCCCACCATCAAACAGGATACATTATATACTACATATCCCACCATCCAACAGGATACATTATATACTACATATCCCACCATCCAACAGGGTACATTATATACTACATATCCCAGTACCACCATCCAACAGGATACATTATATACTACATATCCCACCATCCAACAGGATACATTATATACTACATATCCCACCATCCAACAGGGTACATTATATACTACATATCCCAGTACCACCATCCAACAGGATACATTATATACTACATATCCCACCATCCAACAGGATACATTATATACTACATATCCCAGTACCACCATCCAACAGGATACATTATATACTACATATCCCACCATCCAACAGGATACATTATAAACTACATATCCCACCATCCAACAGGATACATTATATACTACATATCCCACCATCCGACAGGGTACATTATATACTACATATCCCACCATCCAACAGGGTACATTATATACTACATATCCCAGTACCACCATCCAACAGGATACATTATATACTACATATCCCACCATCCACAGGGTACATTATATACTACATATCCCAGTACCACCATCCTACAGGATACATTATATACTACATATCCCAGTACCACCATCCAACAGGATACATT
This sequence comes from Oncorhynchus kisutch, assembly GCF_002021735.2. Taxonomy (NCBI): domain Eukaryota; kingdom Metazoa; phylum Chordata; class Actinopteri; order Salmoniformes; family Salmonidae; genus Oncorhynchus; species Oncorhynchus kisutch. The sequence continues at coordinate 2,839,650 of NC_034190.2, read as the reverse complement.
ATATACTACATATCCCACCATCCTACAGGATACATTATATACTACATATCCCAGTACCCACCATCCAACAGGATACATTATATACTACATATCCCACCATCCAACAGGATACATTATATACTACATATCCCACCATCCACAGGATACATTATATACTACATATCCCACCATCCAACAGGTACATTATATACTACATATCCCACCATCCAACAGGGTACATTTCATACTACATATCCCACCATCCAACAGGATACATTATATACTACATATCCCAGTACCACCATCCAACAGGATACATTATATACTACATATCCCACCACCAACCGGATACATTATATTCTACATATCCCACCATCCAACAGGATACATTATATACTACATATCCCACCATCCAACAGGATACATTATAAACTACATATCCCACCATCCAACAGGATACATTATATACTACATATCCCACCATCCAACAGGATACATTATACACTAACATATCCCACCATCCAACAGGATAAATTATATACTACATATCCCACCATCCTACAGGATACATTATATACTACATATCCCACCATCCACAGGGTACATTATATACTACATATCCCACCATCAAACAGGATACATTATATACTACATATCCCACCATCCAACAGGATACATTATATACTACATATCCCAGTACCACCATCCAACAGGGTACATTATATACTACATATCCCACCATCCAACAGGGGTACATTATATTCTACATATCCCACCATCCAACAGGATACATTATATACTACATATCCCACCATCCAACAGGATACATTATATACTACATATCCCAGTACCACCATCCAACAGGATACATTATATACTACATATCCCAGTACCACCATCCAACAGGGTACATTATATACTACATATCCCACCATCCAACAGGGTACATTATATACTACATATCCCGCCATCCAACAGGATACATTATATACTACATATCCCACCATCCAACATGATACATATATACTACATATCCCACCATCCAACAGGATACATTATATACTACATATCCCATCATCCAACAGGATACATTATATACTACATATCCCACCATCCAACAGGATACATTATATACTACATATCCCACCATCCAACAGGATACATTATATACTACATATCCCACCATCCAACAGGGTACATTATATACTACATATCCCACCATCCAAACAGGGTACATTATATACTACATATCCCAGTACCACCATCCAACAGGATACATTATATACTACATATCCCACCATCCAACAGGGTACATTATAAACTACATATCCCACCATCCAACAGGGTACATTATATACTACATATCCCAGTACCACCATCCAACAGGATACATTATATACTACATATCCCACCATCCAACAGGGTACATTATATACTACATATCCCAGTACCACCATCCAACAGGGTACATTATATACTACATATCCCAGTACCACCATCCTACAGGATACATTATATACTACATATCCCAGTACCACCATCCAACAGGATACATTATATACTACATATCCCACCATCCAACAGGATACATTATATACGACATATCCCACCATCCAACAGGCTACATTATATACTACATATCCCACCATCCAACAGGGTACATTTTATACTACATATCCCACCATCCAACAGGATACATTATATACTACATATCCCACCATCCTACAGGATACATTATATACTACATATCCCAGTACCACCATCCAACAGGATACATTATATACTACATATCCCACCATCCTACAGGATACATTATATACTACATATCCCACCATCCTACAGGATACATTATATACAACATATCCCAGTACCACCATCCAACAGGATACATTATATACTACATATCCCACCATCCAACAGGATACATTATATAATACATATCCCACCATCCAACAGGATACATTATATACTACATATCCCACCATCCAACAGGAATCATTATATACTACATATCCCACCATCCAACAGGATACATTATATACTACATATCCCACCATCCAACAGGATACATGATATACTACATATCCCACCATCCAACAGGATACATTATATACTACATATCCCACCATCCAACAGGATACATTATATACTACATATCCCACCATCCAACAGGATACATTATATACTACATATCCCACCATCCAACAGGATACATTATATACTACATATCCCACCATCCAACAGGATACATTATATACTACATATCCCACCATCCAACAGGATACATTATATACTACATATCCCAGTACCACCATCCTACAGGATACATTATATACTACATATCCCAGTACCACCATCCAACAGGATACATTATATACTACATATCCCACCATCCAACAGGGTACATTATATACTACATATCCCAGTACCACCATCCTACAGGATACATTATATACTACATATCCCAGTACCACCATCCAACAGGATACATTATATACTACATATCCCACCATCCAACAGGATACATTATATACTACATATCCCACCATCCAACATGATACATTATATACTACATATCCCACCATCCAACAGGGTAAATTTTATACTACATATCCCACCATCCAACAGGATACATTATATACTACATATCCCAACATCCAACAGGATACATTATATACTACATATCCCACCATCCAACAGGATACATTATATACTACATATCCCACCATCCAACAGGATACATTATATACTACATATCCCACCATCCAACAGGGTACATTATATACTACATATCCCACCATCCAACAGGGTACATTTCATACTACATATCCCACCATCCAACAGGATACATTATATACTACATATCCCAGTACCACCATCCAACAGGATACATTATATACTACATATCCCACCACCCAACCGGATACATTATATTCTACATATCCCACCATCCAACAGGATACATTATATACTACATATCCCACCATCCAACAGGATACATTATAAACTACATATCCCACCATCCAACAGGATACATTATATACTACATATCCCACCATCCAACAGGATACATTATACACTACATATCCCACCATCCAACAGGATAAATTATATACTACATATCCCACCATCCTACAGGATACATTATATACTACATATCCCACCATCCAACAGGGTACATTATATACTACATATCCCACCATCAAACAGGATACATTATATACTACATATCCCACCATCCAACAGGATACATTATATACTACATATCCCAGTACCACCATCCAACAGGGTACATTATATACTACATATCCCACCATCCAACAGGGTACATTATATTCTACATATCCCACCATCCAACAGGATACATTATATAATACATATCCCACCATCCAACAGGATACATTATATACTACATATCCCAGTACCACCATCCAACAGGATACATTATATACTACATATCCCAGTACCACCATCCAACAGGGTACATTATATACTACATATCCCACCATCCAACAGGGTACATTATATACTACATATCCCGCCATCCAACAGGATACATTATATACTACATATCCCACCATCCAACATGATACATTATATACTACATATCCCACCATCCAACAGGATACATTATATACTACATATCCCATCATCCAACAGGATACATTATATACTACATATCCCACCATCCAACAGGATACATTATATACTACATATCCCACCATCCAACAGGATACATTATATACTACATATCCCACCATCCAACAGGGTACATTATATACTACATATCCCACCATCCAACAGGGTACATTATATACTACATATCCCAGTACCACCATCCAACAGGATACATTATATACTACATATCCCACCATCCAACAGGGTACATTATAAACTACATATCCCACCATCCAACAGGGTACATTATATACTACATATCCCAGTACCACCATCCAACAGGATACATTATATACTACATATCCCACCATCCAACAGGGTACATTATATACTACATATCCCAGTACCACCATCCAACAGGGTACATTATATACTACATATCCCAGTACCACCATCCTACAGGATACATTATATACTACATATCCCAGTACCACCATCCAACAGGATACATTATATACTACATATCCCACCATCCAACAGGATACATTATATACGACATATCCCACCATCCAACAGGCTACATTATATACTACATATCCCACCATCCAACAGGGTACATTTTATACTACATATCCCACCATCCAACAGGATACATTATATACTACATATCCCACCATCCTACAGGATACATTATATACTACATATCCCAGTACCACCATCCAACAGGATACATTATATACTACATATCCCACCATCCTACAGGATACATTATATACTACATATCCCACCATCCTACAGGATACATTATATACAACATATCCCAGTACCACCATCCAACAGGATACATTATATACTACATATCCCACCATCCAACAGGATACATTATATAATACATATCCCACCATCCAACAGGATACATTATATACTACATATCCCACCATCCAACAGGAATCATTATATACTACATATCCCACCATCCAACAGGATACATTATATACTACATATCCCACCATCCAACAGGATACATGATATACTACATATCCCACCATCCAACAGGATACATTATATACTACATATCCCACCATCCAACAGGATACATTATATACTACATATCCCACCATCCAACAGGATACATTATATACTACATATCCCACCATCCAACAGGATACATTATATACTACATATCCCACCATCCAACAGGATACATTATATACTACATATCCCACCATCCAACAGGATACATTATATACTACATATCCCAGTACCACCATCCTACAGGATACATTATATACTACATATCCCAGTACCACCATCCAACAGGATACATTATATACTACATATCCCACCATCCAACAGGGTACATTATATACTACATATCCCAGTACCACCATCCTACAGGATACATTATATACTACATATCCCAGTACCACCATCCAACAGGATACATTATATACTACATATCCCACCATCCAACAGGATACATTATATACTACATATCCCACCATCCAACATGATACATTATATACTACATATCCCACCATCCAACAGGGTAAATTTTATACTACATATCCCACCATCCAACAGGATACATTATATACTACATATCCCAACATCCAACAGGATACATTATATACTACATATCCCACCATCCAACAGGATACATTATATACTACATATCCCACCATCCAACATTATACATTATATACTACATATCCCAGTACCACCATCCAACAGGATACATTATATAGTACATATCCCACCATCCAACAGGATACATTATATACTACATATCCCACCATCCAACAGGATACATTATATACTACATATCCCACCATCCAACAGGATACATTATATACTACATATCCCAGTACCACCATCCTACAGGATACATTATATACTACATATCCCAGTACCACCATCCAACAGGATACATTATATACTACATATCCCACCATCCAACAGGGTACATTATATACTACATATCCCAGTACCACCATCCTACAGGATACATTATATACTACATATCCCAGTACCACCATCCAACAGGATACATTATATACTACATATCCCACCATCCAACAGGATACATTATATACTACATATCCCACCATCCAACAGGATACATTATATACTACATATCCCACCATCTAATAGGGTAAATTTTATACTACATATCCCACCATCCAACAGGATACATTATATACTACATATCCCAACATCCAACAGGATACATTATATACTACATATCCCACCATCCAACAGGATACATTATATACTACATATCCCACCATCCAACATTATACATTATATACTACATATCCCAGTACCACCATCCAACAGGATACATTATATAGTACATATCCCACCATCCAACAGGATACATTATATACTACATATCCCACCATCCAACAGGATACATTATATACTACATATCCCACCATCCAACAGGATACATTATATACTACATATCCACCATCCAACAGGATACATTATATACTACATATCCCACCATCCAACAGGATACATTATATACTACATATCCCACCATCCAACAGGATACATTATATACTACATATCCCACCATCCAACAGGATACATTATATACTACATATCCCACCATCCAACAGGATACATTATATACTACATATCCCAGTACCACCATCCAACAGGATACATTATATACTACATATCCCACCATCCAACAGGATACATTATATACTACATATCCCACCATCCAACAGGATACATTATATACTACATATCCCACCATCCAACAGGATACATTATATACTACATATCCCACCATCCAACAGGATACATTATACACTACATATCCCACCATCCAACAGGATACATTATATACTACATATCCCACCATCCAACAGGATACATTATATACTACATATCCCAGTACCACCATCCAACAGGATACATTATATACTACATATCCCACCATCCAACAGGATACATTATATACTACATATCCCACCATCCAACAGGATACATTATATACTACATATCCCACCATCCAACAGGATACATTATATACTACATATCCCACCATCCAACAGGATACATTATATACTACATATCCCACCATCCAACAGGATACATTATATACTACATATCCCACCATCCAACAGGATACATTATATACTACATATCCCACCATCCAACAGGATACATTATATACTACATATCCCACCATCCAACAGGATACATTATATACTACATATCCCACCATCCAACAGGATACATTATATACTACATATCCCAGTACCACCATCCAACAGGATACATTATATACTACATATCCCACCATCCAACAGGATACATTATATACTACATATCCCACCATCCAACAGGATACATTATATACTACATATCCCACCATCCAACAGGATACATTATATACTACATATCCCACCATCCAACAGGATACATTATACACTACATATCCCACCATCCAACAGGATACATTATATACTACATATCCCACCATCCAACAGGATACATTATATACTACATATCCCAGTACCACCATCCAACAGGATACATTATATACTACATATCCCACCATCCAACAGGATACATTATATACTACATATCCCACCATCCAACAGGATGCTTCAATCCTACACGTAGTATATTCCACTACTCCCTGAATCATCAGTCAAATTCCTCTCTCCTTACTAAAGTTCCTGTTGTTGTAACGTTCCTGTTGTTGTAAAGTTCCTGTTATTGTAAATGTCCTGTTGTTGTAAAGTACCTGTTATTGTAAAGTACCTGTTGTTGTGAAGTCCCTGTTATTATAAATGTCCTGTTATTGTAAAGTAGCTGTTATTGTAAAGTACCTGTTATTGTAACATAGATGTTATTGTAAAGTACCTGTTATTGTAATGTTACTGTTATTGTAAAGTTCCTGTTATTGTAAAGTACATTCCTCTTGGGTCAGAGCATCAACAGGTGCATTGGCAATGGTCAGGGTAGAGATGGTGGCATCCTTTGACTCAAGAAACCTCTTCAACATATAAATGTTGAATTCCTCCTTGTAGTGCAGTCTTGTTTAGGCCTCAGCTCAGGCATCCCCATCTGGCATTGTGTAGACTTTAGTTTTTCAGCACCTACTGTGAAGTATTCCACAGCTGCTTTCACTTTGTCCACAGTGGCTTCGTCACCTTCAGAGCATCTCTGACAATCAGGTTGATTGTGTGGGCAAGACATGGATGATGGGTCCATTTAAAAATATTCATGGCTTTGGTTCTGTTAGCTGCATTGTTGCTAACACAACAGACCACTTTTCCATCTACTTTTCCATTCTCTGGCCACTCAACAGTTCCTCTGCCAAGTTCTCTGAGGTTTGTCTGTTGCTGAACTCAAAGCAGTCCAGAAGACAGCCAGACATCGAGAAATCTATGAAGTGACATGTAACCGACCTGTAAGAAGTGGTTATCCTTGATGTTCAGCTGTCAGTGGTAAGGCAAACTACAGTAGCTTTTTGGACTCTTTCCCGCACTGAAGCATGTGTGCTCTCATACAGTTGTAGAATAAGTGATTTTGAAAGAGGTTTCCTGCTTGGAATTGTGTAAATTGGATTTAGACTGTTGCTATAATTTATAAAACCTCTGTCCTCCACGACCGAAAATGTCTGGAATTCGGTGGCAATCATTTTAGCCAATGCAATATCCATTTGGCCTTGTTTTCCTTCAGACTTAGACTTTGGTATAAACTGGTCCATAGAGGACTGCGTTGCTGTGGGTCGCGGAGCAGGCCTACTTGACTGAGTGGATACATCTCCACATGTGGAGGTGCTGACTCCACTACTATCACTAGCAGGCCTACTTGACTGAGTTGATATATCTCCATGTGTGGAGGTGCTGGCTCCACCACTATCCACCACTACCACTAGCAGGCCTACTTGACTGAGTAGATACATCTCCACGATAGGTCTCCTATCACTAGCAGGCCTACTTGACTGAGTGGATACATCTCCACGATAGGTCTCCTACCACTAGCAGGCCTACTTGACTGAGTGGATACATCTCCACGATAGGTCTCCTACCACTAGCAGGCCTACTTGACTGAGTGGATACATCTCCACGTGTGGAGGTGATGGCTCCACCACTATCACTAGCAGGCCTACTTGACTGAGTGGATACCTGGCTCCACCACTATCACTAGCAGACCTACTTGACTGAGTGGATACATCTCCACGTGTGGAGGTGATAGGTCTCCTATCACTAGCAGGCCCGCTAGTTTCTCTAAGCTCTGCTACTGCTAGCTTCACAGTTGGGTCCACAGTTCGCACATGCCGGTGTAGGTTGTGCGTGGAACCAGCATTATATGAGATTTTGTTTTAGCAAATTCTACACTGTGCTCTAACATTGTCTACATTATTAAAATGCATCCAAATGCTACTGTGCTTCCGACTCATTTTCACAGCTGTTGTTTTCACAGCTGTTCTTCCTGGGTCTCATCGAATGCTAAGTGTGTGACTGTGAGTGAGTTGGCTCGGCCCTCCCTCACACATCTTTGGTTCTTTGGTTGACACTGCGTGTCTGATTGACAGGAACCACCGGTGAGGCTGTTAGTCTGAGCAGACAGTCAGAACGAATATGTGGCACTTGAGCATTTAGGCCTGTATTATTTTATAAATTTTTTCATTCTTTGAATTTGTGAATTCTATTCATAGAAATCATTTGACAATTCATATCTTAATTTTTTAAATATTTCTATGAATAGATTAGGCTCTTCTGATATGCGAGCCGGCTCCCAACGTTCACCTACAAGAGCCGGCTCCCAACGTTCACCTACAGGAGCCGGCTCCCAAAGTTCACCTACAAGAGCCGGCTCCCAATGTTCACCTACAAGAGCCGGCTCCCAACGTTCACCTACAGGAGCCGGCTCCCAAAGTTCACCTACAAGAGCCGGCTCCCAATGTTCACCTACAAGAGTCGGCTCCCAACGTTCACCTACAGGAGCCGGCTCCTAACGTTCACCTATAGGAGCCGGCTCCCAACGTTCACCTACAGGAGCCGGCTCCCAACGTTCACCCACAAGAGCCGGCTCCCAACGTTCACCTACAAGAGCCGGCTCCCAACGTTCACCTACAGGAGCCGGCTCCCAAAGTTCACCTACAGGAGCCGGCTCCTAACGTTCACCTATAGGAGCCGGCTCCCAACGTTCACCTACAGGAGCCGGCTCCCAACGTTCACCCACAAGAGCCGGCTCCCAACGTTCACCTACAAGAGCCGGCTCCCAACGTTCACCTACAGGAGCCGGCTCCCAACGTTCATCTACAAGTGCCGGCTCCCAACGTTCACTTACAAGAGCCGGCTCCCAACGTTCACCTACAGGATCCGGCTCCCAATGTTCACCGACAAGAGCCGGCTCCCAAAGTTCACCTACAAGAGCCGGCTCCCAATGTTCACCTACAGGAGCCAGCTCCCAACGTTCACCTACAAGAGCCGGCTCCCAACGTTCACCTACAGGAGCCGGCTCCCAACGTTTACCTACAAGAGCCGGCTCCCAACGTTCACCTACAGGAGCCGACTCCCAACGTTCACCTACAGGAGCCGGCTCTTAGAGCCGTCTTGTTCGTGAACGACCCATCACTCTGTCCTACATTTTTTTTATTGATTCTGTCTTTTTGTCTTTTCATTACATTTTTATTTTCTATGGTGGTGGGTTAATACACTATTTGTTTTAGCTGGTTATTTATTAATCCACAGAAGAGGACAGAGTTTTAGTTTCCTGTGGTTTGGAATGTGTGGTGTGCGCAATGGCTTCTCAGCCTAGTGCGGAGGAGACGCTGTCATTACGGTATAGATTCAGGTGTGTTCCTGAGAATGGATTTTAACTTCTTGGCGCACCTGGGATCATTTTCATCAACATCCACGGAATTTCAGAGCTCCAAATTCAAAATACATTACTAAAAATATAAAATGTTCATGAAATCACAAGGGCAACATAGCAAAACACAGCTTAGCTTGTTGTTAATCCACCTGGCGTGTCAGATTTCAATAAAGCTTTGTGGTGAAAGTTATCCAAGCGTAAGGACATCTCTCTCAGCAGACAAAACATTACAAACAGCTAGCAGCAAAGTAGATTGGTCACGAAAGTCAGAAAGGCAATCAAATGAATCGCTTACCTTTGATGATCTTCGGATGTTTGCACTCACGAAATTTCCAGTTACACAATAAATGTTCCTTTTGTTCCATAAAGATTATTTTTATATCCAAAATACCTCCATTTGGTTGGCGCGTTTTGTTCAGAAATCCACACGCTCGAGCGGTCATGCCGGGGCAGACGAAAATTCCAAATAGTGTCCGTAAAGTTCGTAGAAACATATCAAACGGTTTTTATAATCAATCCTCAGGTTGTTTTTACAATATATAATCGATAATATTTCAACAGGACCGTAGCTTTGTCAATAGGAGAGAGAGAGAGAAATGTCTCCTCCAAGCTGTTGGTGCATGCAAAACGCTGCTGGAACCAACCCATCAGCTGACGCGAAGTGATCGTTCTTGCTCATTTTTCAGAATAAAAGGCTGAAACTATGTCTAAAGACTGTTCACACCATGTGGAAGCCATAGCTAAAGGAATCTGGTTGATATCCCTTTAAATGGAGGGAAGGCATGCAATGGAACAGGGAGGTTTCAAAATAAGAGGCACTTGCTTGTTGGATTTTCCTCAGGTTTTCACCGGCAATATCAGCTATGTTATACTCACAGACAATATTTTGACAGTTTTGGAAACTTTAGAGTGTTTTCTATCCTAATCTGACAATTATATGCATATTCTAGCTTCTTGGCCTGAGAAATAGGCAGTTTCATTTGGGTACGTTTTTCATCCAAACATCAAAATACTGCCCCCTACACTCAACAGGTTAAAGTAGAGGAGGTTCTGCTCGCGGTCGGTGAACAGGTAGGAGCTGGTAGAGCTGATTTGCTAGTGTATTTCGTGTACTGTCAGCAGGTTTTCAGGCAGAGGCCGTTAAGCATGTTGTTTCATTCGGGAGGCAAGTGTCCATGTTTCTGAATAACAATAAGCAACAGCTAAATGTGCATTTTAAGTGAGGCATGGAGAGGGGCTCTGTGCAGGGGTTTGCCAGTACAGACAGTCTATGGTGTTTTGACTGTGGGGATTTGGGGCCTAAGTGCTTTGCGTGCCCACATAAAGGCTGTTGACAAGGTGAGGGTGCAAGCGCCAGTGGGGGAAATCGAGATCAATGTGCAGGGGGCAATGAGACGCAGGCAGCAGAGGCTGGGCCTAGTCAGGCAAGAGATGGTGGGGTATCTGATGCTGGGCCTAGTCAGGCAAGAGATGTTGGGGTATCTGATGCCGGGACTAGTCAGGCAAGAGATGGTGGGGTATCTGAGGCTGGGCCTAGTCAGGCATAGAGATGGTGGGGTATCTGAGGCTGGGCCTAGTCAGGCAAGAGATTGTAGGGTATCTGAGGCTGGGCCTAGTCAGGCAAGAGATTGTAGGGTATCTGAGGCTGGGCCTAGTCAGGCAAGAGATGGTGGGGTATCTGAGGCTAGGCCTAGTCAGGCATAGAGATGGTGGGGTATCTGAGGCTGGGCCTAGTCAGGCAAGAGATGGTGGGGTATCTGAGGCTGGGCCTAGTCAGGCATAGAGTTGGTGGGGTATCTGAGGCTGGGCCTAGTCAGGCATAGAGATGGTGGGGTATCTGAGGCTGGGCCTAGTCAGGCAAGAGATTGTAGGGTATCTGAGGCTGGGCCTAGTCAGGCAAGAGATGGTGGGGTATCTGAGGCTAGGCCTAGTCAGGCATAGAGATGGTGGGGTATCTGAGGCTGGGCCTAGTCAGGCAAGAGATTGTAGGGTATCTGAGGCTGGGCCTAGTCAGGCATAGAGATGGTGGGGTATCTGACGCTGGGCCTAGTCAGGCATAGAGATGGTGGGGTTTCTGAGGCTGGGCCTAGTCAGGCATAGAGATGGTGGGGTATCTGAGGCTAGGCCTAGTCAGGCATAGAGATGGTGGGGTATCTGAGGCTGGGCCTAGTCAGGCATAGAGATGGTGGGGTATCTGAGGCTAGGCCTAGTCAGGCATAGAGATGGTGGGGTATCTGAGGCTGGGCCTAGTCAGGCAAGAGATTGTAGGGTATCTGAGGCTGGGCCTAGTCAGGCAAGAGATGGTGGTGTATCTGAGGCTGGGCCTAGTCAGGCATAGAGATGATGGGGTATCTGAGGCTAGGCCTAGTCAGGCATAGAGATGGTGGGGTATCTGAGGCTGGGCCTAGTCAGGCATAGAGATGGTGGGGTATCTGAGGCTGGGCCTAGTCAGGCAAGAGATGGTGGGGTATCTGAGGCTGGGCCTAGTCAGGCATAGAGATGGTGGGGTATCTGAGGCTGGGCCTAGTCAGGCATAGAGATGGTGGGGTATCTGAGGCTGGGCCTAGTCAGGCATAGAGATGGTGGGGTATCTGATGCCGGGCCTAGTCAGGCAAGAGATGGTGGGGTATCTGAGGCTAGGCCTAGTCAGGCATAGAGATGGTGGGGTATCTGAGGCTGGGCCTAGTCAGACAAGAGATGGTGGGTATCTGAGGCTGGGCCTAGTCAGGCAAGAGATGGTGGTGTATCTGAGGCTGGGCCTAGTCAGGCATAGAGATGGTGGGGTATCTGAGGCTGGGCCTAGTCAGGCATAGAGATGGTGGGGTATCTGAGGCTGGGCCTAGTCAGGCAAGAGATTGTAGGGTATCTGAGGCTGGGCCTAGTCAGGCATAGAGATGGTGGGGTATCTGAGGCTGGGCCTAGTCAGGCATAGAGATGGTGGGGTATCTGAGGCTAGGCCTAGTCAGGCATAGAGATGGTGGGGTATCTGAGGCTGGGCCTAGTCAGGCATAGAGATGGTGGGGTATCTGAGGCTGAGCCTAGTCAGGTTATGCTAGTGGATGAGGAGAGTATAGTGGGGAAGGGTGAGAGAGGAGGAGGAGGAAAAAGGGAGAGAAGTTACGTAGTTTTTGGGCGGCTCTGATTCTCCAAAAAAGGGGACTTGTGTGAACTGGAGGCCTGCGGCATTACTCTGTGAGGACGACAAGATATTTGCCAAAGTCCTCTCTAACAGACTGAAGTCCCACCTGGACTTTATAATACACAAGGACCAAACATATTGTCTACCGGGACGCTCAATCACGGACAACTTGTTCTGAATCAGGGACATGTTGGACTTGTCGAGAGGTTCTAATGTGAACTTTGGACTCGTCTCTTTAGATCAAGAGAAGGCTTTGGAGTATCTGTTTAATGTGATGTTTGGGTTTGGGAAGAGTTTTTGTGAAGCTGTTGGGGCGGGGCGTCATGTATGGTCAAGGTGGGAGGGGGCTCAGTAGGCCAGTCTCGGTGAGACGGGGCATTAGACAAGGATGCCCTCTTTCAGGGCAGTTATATACACTAGCCATTGAGCCTTTTCTGGGCCTGCTACCCAGACTGCAGAGAGTGTGCTGGACAGGCATAGCAGTGTCGGTGTATGCAGATGAGGTTTCTGTGATGGTCAGGATATGCAGGCACTAGAGACTAGTCTGAAGGTGTACGAGGAGCTTCGTCAGCTAAAGTAAACTGGAGCAAGAGCAAAGCATGGAAGGATTGGTTTAGATAGGGATAGGGATTGTGTCCCTCCTCTGCTTCCACGGGGAACGCAGTGGGGTTGTGAAGGGCTTAAAAAGTTCGGGTTGTACCTTGCCTCGGAGATGTAGGTCCGGAAGAACTGGGAGGGGCTGTCACAGGCAGTGGTGTCAAGACTGGCCAGGTGGAGGTGGCTCCTGTTCCAATTGGCATATAGAGGGAAGGTGCTGACAATCAACAACCTGGTGGCATCTTCCCTGTGGCATAAACTGGCTGTCCTCAATCACCCCGCCGGTCTGCTCGCAGACCTGCAATGCGAGCTGGTGGACTTTTTCTGGTTGGGTCATCACTGGCTGAAGGCGGCAGTGTTTACATGACCATCCATGAAGGAGGACAGGCCCTGGTGGAACTGGAGAGCAAGGTGGCTGCTTTCAGGCTAAAGGCAGTGCAGAGACTGCTGTACCATGCTGATGTCAACTGATGGCAGCAGGTTTACTAAGGCTGTGTGACCTGAGACTGCCGGGACAGGAGGGGTGGAAAACCCCGGAAGTCTTGGCACAACAAACAGGAATAATGTCTCTTAGGCTGCTGGAGAGATTCCTGGAGGAGGTCCAGGAGGGCCCTGTCTGAGCGAGTGACCAAAGGGGAAGGGGCCACCAATGTGTACGCCACTGCAGGTGACGGCAGAGACCGGAGACTGGCAAGGGGGTCTGGAGAACCTGTTAGAGTTTGAAGGGATGGGAGGTAAAGCCCTCTACAACCTCTGCATTAAGGTCATTCCCTCTACAACCTCAGCGTTAAGGTAAAGCCCTCTACAACCTCTGCGTTAAGGTGAGGAACATTAGGAGCCTAACAGGAGTGAAGGCACATCCGTGGCAGGGGGTATGTGGGGAGGAGAGTATGGTGAGTTTTAGATGGAGGGGGCTCTACAAACCCCCAGTACCAAAGAGGTCAGGGGACCTCCAGTGGCAGGGGGTATGTGGGGCAGAGAGTATGGTGGGTTTTAGATGGAGGGGGCTCTACAAACCCCCAGTACCAAAGAGGTCAGGGGACCTCCAGTGGCAGGGGGTATGTGGGGCAGAGAGTATGGTGGGTTTTTAGATGGAGGGGGCTCTACAAACCCCCAATACCAAAAGAGGTCAGGAGACCTCCAGTGGAGCCCTGGCCACTAACAGCTGGTTGGTTGACGTGGGAGTCGGCAGGAATGTCCTTTCTGTGTTATGAGAGAAACTGTGATTCATGTGTTTTCTGTGTGCATCAGGTTAATGCCTTTAATGTCTCTGTTGGGATGTCTGTGTGAGAGGTTGGGGGTGGAGTTTACTGTTGGGATGTCTGTGTGAGAGGTTGGGGGTGGAGTTTACTGTTGGAATGTCTGTGTGAGAGGTTGGGGGTGGAGTTTACTGTTGGGATGTCTGTGTGAGAGGTTGGGGGTGGTTTTTACTGTTGGAATGTCTGTGTGAGAGGTTGGGGGTGGTTTTTACTGTTGGAATGTCTGTGTGAGAGGTTGGGGGTGGGTTTTACTGTTGGAATGTCTGTGTGAGAGGTTGGGGGGTGTTTTTACTGTTGAGATGTCTGTGTGAGAGGTTGGGGGGTGTTTTTTACTGTTGGGATGTCTGTACGAGAGGTTGGGGGTGGAGTTTACTGTTGGAATGTCTGTGTGAGAGGTTGGGGGGTTGTTTTTACTGTTGGGATGTCTGTGTGAGAGGTTGGGGGGTGTTTTTTTACTGTTGGGATGTCTGTGTGAGAGGTTGGGGGGGTGTTTTTACTGTTGGGATGTCTGTGTGAGAGGTTGGGGGGTGTTTTTACTGTTGGGATGTCTGTGTGAGAGGTTGGGGGGTGTTTCTACTGTTGGGATGTCTGTGTGAGAGGTTGGGGGGTGTTTTTACTGTTGGGATGTCTGTGTGAGAGGTTGGGGGGTGTTTTTTACTGTTGGGATGTCTGTGTGAGAGGTTGGGGGGGTGTTTTTTACTGTTGGGATGTCTGTGTGAGAGGTTGGGGGGTGTTTTTACTGTTGGGATGTCTGTGTGAGAGGTTGGGGGGTGTTTTTACTGTTGGGATGTCTGTGTGAGAGGTTGGGGGTGTTTTTAACTGTTGGGATGTCTGTGTGAGAGGTTGGGGGGTGTTTTAATACTGTTGGATGTCTGTGTGAGAGGTTGGGGGGGTGTTTTTAACTGTTGGGATGTCTGTGTGAGAGGTTGGGGGGTGTTTTTACTGTTGGATGTCTGTGTGAGAGGTTGAGGGGTGTTTTACTGTTGGGATGTCTGTGTGAGAGGTTGGGGGTGTTTTTACTGTTGGGATGTCTGTGTGAGAGGTTGGGGGGGTGTTTTACTGTTGGGATGTCTGTGTGAGAGGTTGAGGGGTGTTTTACTGTTGGGATGTCTGTGTGAGAGGTTGGGGGTGTTTTTACTGTTGGGATGTCTGTGTGAGAGGTTGGGGGGTGGGTTTTACTGTTGGGATGTCTGTGTGAGAGGTTGGGGGGTGGGTTTTACTGTTGGGATGTCTGTGTGAGAGGTTGGGGGGTGTTTTTACTGTTGGGATGTCTGTGTGAGAGGTTGGGGGGTGTTTTTACTGTTGGGATGTCTGTGTGAGAGGTTGGGGGGTGTTTTTACTGTTGGGATGTCTGTGTGAGAGGTTGGGGGGTGTTTTTACTGTTGGGATGTCTGTGTGAGAGGTTGGGGGGTGTTTTTACTGTTGGGATGTCTGTGTGAGAGGTTGGGGGGTGTTTTTACTGTTGGGATGTCTGTGTGAGAGGTTGAGGGGGTGTTTACTGTTGGGATGTCTGTGTGAGAGGTTGGGGGTGTTTTTACTGTTGGGATGTCTGTGTGAGAGGTTGGGGGGTGTTTTACTGTTGGGATGTCTGTGTGAGAGGTTGAGGGGGTGTTTTAACTGTTGGGATGTCTGTGTGAGAGGTTGGGGGGTGTTTTTACTGTTGGGATGTCTGTGTGAGAGGTTGGGGGGTGGGGTTTTACTGTTGGGATGTCTGTGTGAGAGGTTGGGGGGTGGGTTTTACTGTTGGGATGTCTGTGGAGAGGTTGGGGGTGGGTTTGGGATGTTTATAATATGGTACAGTTATTCTAATGTGTTTTGTTGAATTTTCTGTTTGCTCAGGTGAAGTTGTCTATTTGGCTAACAAGGAGGAACAGGGTCAAAGGTGGGGGGATAACAGACCCTTTACTATTGTTTAATGGGATGGTCTCTGTGCGCCTTAGGGTTGAATTTGAGTTGTATAAAATGATAAACAGTGTGGAGATGTTTCAGGAGATATGGTGTGTTATCGGGGCTGTCTATACAGCTGGGGAAGATGTTTCAGGAGATATGCTGTGTTAGGGGGGGCTGTCTATACAGTTGGGGAAGATGTTTCAGGAGATATGGTGTGTTAGGGGGGCTGTCTATACAGCTGGGGAGGATGTTTGGTGTGGTGTTGTTTTGTATCGTGTTGTAGAGGGAAAGGTGAGTCTGGTACAAGTAGCAGTACAGGATATATTTTGGGGTTTTATTTTAAGGGGAGGGGGATGAGGTTTTAATGAAAGGAGAATGTTTCATTAACGAAAGACAACAAATCAAACTCTCTCCCTCTCTCCCTCTCTCTCCCTCTCTCTCTCTCTCTCTCTCTCTCTCTCCCTCTCTCCCTCTCTC
>NC_034190.2:2813354-2821736 GCF_002021735.2 Oncorhynchus kisutch | reverse complement strand
GCAACAAGATAGAGAGGAGAGAACAATGGCAACAAGATAGAGAGGAGAGATACAATGGCACAAGATAGAGAGGAGAGATACAATGGCAACAAGTTAGAGAGGAGAGATACACTGGAAACAAGTAGAGAGAGAGGAGAGATACAATGGAACAAGATAGAGAGGAGAGATACAATGGCAACAAGATAGAGAGGAGAGATTACAATGGCAACAAGATAGAGAGGAGAGATACGATGGCAACAAGATAGAGAGGAGAGATACAATGGCAACAAGATAGAGAGGAGAGATACAATGGCAACAAGATAGAGAGGAGAGATACAATGGCAACAAGATAGAGAGGAGATATATATAGAGAGGAGATATATATATATATAGAGAGAGGAGAGATACAATGGCAACAAGATAGAGAGGAGAGATACAATGGCAACAAGATAGAGAGGAGAGATACAATGGCAACAAGATAGAGAGGAGATATATATATATAGAGAGAGAGAGGAGATATATATAGAGAGGAGATATATATATAGAGAGAGGAGATATATATATAGAGAGAGAGAGAGGAGATATATATAGAGAGGAGATATATATATATATATAGAGAGGAGATATATATAGAGAGGAGATATATATAGAGAGGAGATATACATATATATATATAGAGAGAGGAGATATATATATAGAGAGAGGAGATATATATAGAGAGGAGATATATAGAGAGAGGAGATATATATAGAGAGGAGATATACATATATATATATAGAGAGAGGAGATATATATATATAGAGAGGAGATATATATAGAGAGGAGATATACATATATAGAGAGGAGATATATATAGAGAGGAGATATATATATATATATATATAGAGAGGAGATATACATATATAGAGAGGAGATATATATAGAGAGGAGATATACATATATAGAGAGGAGATATATATATATAGAGAGAGAGGAGATATATATAGAGAGGAGATATATATAGAGAGGAGATATACATATATATATATAGAGAGGAGATATATATAGAGAGGAGATATACATATATATATATATAGAGAGGAGATATATATATATATATATATAGAGAGGAGATATATATATATAGAGAGGAGATATATATAGAGAGGAGATATATATATATAGAGAGGAGATATACATATATAGAGAGGAGATATATATATAGAGAGAGGAGATATATATAGAGAGGAGATATATATATATATATATATAGAGAGGAGATATATATATATAGAGAGGAGATATATATAGAGAGGAGATATATATATATAGAGAGGAGATATACATATATAGAGAGGAGATATATATATATGAGAGAGGAGATATAATAGAGAGGAGATATATATATATAGAGAGGAGATATACATATATAGAGAGGAGATATATATAGAGAGGAGATATATATATATAGAGAGGAGATATACATATATAGAGAGGAGATATATATATAGAGAGAGGAGATTATATAGAGAGGAGATTATATATATAGAGAGGAGATATACATATATAGAGAGGAGAATATATATAGAGAGAGGAGATATATATAGAGAGGAGATATATATATATAGAGAGGATATATATATATAGAGAGAGATATACATATATAGAGAGGAGATTATATATATAGAGAGAGGAGATATATATATAGAGAGGAGATTATATATATATAGAGAGGATAATATATAGAGAGGAGATATATATAGAGAGGAGATATACATATATAGAGAGGAGATATACATATATAGAGAGGAGATATATATATATAGAGAGGAGATATATATATATAGAGAGGAGATATACATATATAGAGAGGAGATATATATATAGAGAGAGGAGATATATATAGAGAGGAGATATATATATATAGAGAGGATATATATATAGAGAGGAGATATATATAGAGAGGAGATATACATATATAGAGAGGAGATATACATATATAGAGAGGAGATATACATATATAGAGAGGAGATATATATATATAGAGAGGAGATATATATATATAGAGAGGAGATATATATAGAGAGGAGATATACATATATAGAGAGGAGATATACATATATAGAGAGGAGATATACATATATATACATATATAGAGAGGAGATATATATAGAGAGGAGATATATATAGAGAGGAGATATACATATATAGAGAGGAGATATACATATATAGAGAGGAGATATATATAGAGAGGAGATATACATATATAGAGAGGAGATATATATAGAGAGGAGATATATATAGAGAGGAGATATATATAGAGAGGGGGTATATATAGAGAGGAGATATATATATATATATAGAGAGAGGAGATATATATAGAGAGGAGATATACATATATATATATATATAGAGAGGAGATATATATTTATATAGAGAGAGGAGATATATATAGAGAGGAGATATACATATATATATATAGAGAGGAGATATACATATATAGAGAGGAGATATATATATATATATAGAGAGGAGATATATATAGAGAGGAGATATACATATATAGAGAGGAGATATATATATATATAGAGAGGAGATATATATAGAGAGGAGATATATATAGAGAGGAGATATATATAGAGAGGGGGTATATATAGAGAGGAGATATACATATATATATATAGAGAGGAGATATACATATATATATATAGAGAGGAGATATATATAGAGAGGAGATATATATAGAGAGGAGATATATATAGAGAGGAGATATATATAGAGAGGGGGTATATATAGAGAGGAGATATACATATATATATATAGAGAGGAGATATACATATATATATATAGAGAGGAGATATATATAGAGAGGAGATATATATATATATATATAGAGAGAGGAGATATATATAGAGAGGAGATATATATATATATATAGAGAGGAGATAGATATAGAGAGGAGATATATATAGAGAGGAGATATATATAGAGAGGAGATATATAGAGAGAGGAGATATATATAGAGAGGAGATATATATAGAGAGGAGATATATAGAGAGAGGAGATATATATAGAGAGGAGATATATATAGAGAGGAGATATATATAGAGAGGAGATATATATAGAGAGGAGATATACATATATATATATATAGAGAGAGGAGATATATATATATATATATATAGAGAGGAGATATATATAGAGAGGAGATATACATATATATATATATATAGAGAGGAGATATATATTTATATAGAGAGAGGAGATATATATAGAGAGGAGATATATATAGAGAGGAGATATATATAGAGAGGGGGTATATATAGAGAGGAGATATACATATATATATATAGAGAGGAGATATATATATATATATAGAGAGGAGATATATATAGAGAGGAGATATATATAGAGAGGGGGTATATATAGAGAGGAGATATACATATATATATAGAGAGAGGAGATATATATATATATATATAGAGAGGAGATATACATATATATATATATATAGAGAGGAGATATATATAGAGAGGGGGTATATATAGAGAGGAGATATATATACATATATATATATAGAGAGGAGATATATATATATATATATAGAGAGGAGATATATATATATATATAGAGAGGAGATATATATAGAGAGGAGATATATATAGAGAGGAGATATATATAGAGAGGAGATATACATATATATATATATATAGAGAGGAGATATATATAGAGAGGGGGTATATATAGAGAGGAGATATATATATATATATATATAGAGAGGAGATATATATAGAGAGGAGATATACATATATATATATATATATAGAGAGGAGATATATATTTATATAGAGAGAGGAGATATATATAGAGAGGAGATATACATATATAGAGAGGAGATATATATATATATATAGAGAGGAGATATATATAGAGAGGAGATATATATAGAGAGGAGATATACATATATAGAGAGGAGATATACATATATATATATAGAGAGGAGATATACATATATATATATAGAGAGGAGATTTATATATATATATATATATATATATAGAGAGGAGATATATATATATATATATAGAGAGGAGATATACATATATATATATATATATATAGAGAGGAGATTTATATATATATATATATATATAGAGAGAGAGAGAGGAGATTTATATATATATATATATATACATATATATAGAGAGAGAGAGAGGGAGATATACATATATATATCTATAGAGAGGAGATATATATATATAGAGAGGAGAGATATATATATATATAGAGAGGAGATATATATAGAGAGGATATATATATATAGAGAGGAGATATATAGAGAGAGGAGATATATATAGAGAGGAGATATATATAGAGAGGAGATATAAATAGAGAGGAGATATATATATAGAGAGAGAGGAGATATATATAGAGAGGAGATATATATATATAGAGAGAGGAGATATATATATATAAGAGAGAGGAGATATATATATATATAGAGAGAGGAGATATACATATATATATATAGAGAGAGGAGGTATATATCTATAGAGAGGAGATATATATATATAGAGGAGAGATATATATATAGAGAGAGGAGAATATATATATATAGAGAGGAGATAGAGGATATATATATAGAGAGGAGATATATATAGAGAGGAGATATATATAGAGAGGAGATATATATCTATAGAGAGGAGATATATAGAGAGAGGAGATATATATAGAGAGGAGATATATATAGAGAGGAGAGATATATATATAGAGAGAGGAGATATATATATATATAGAGAGGAGATATATATAGAGAGGATATATATATAGAGAGGAGATATATAGAGAGAGGAGATATATATAGAGAGGAGATATATATAGAGAGGAGATATATAGAGAGAGGAGATATATATAGAGAGGAGATATATATAGAGAGGAGATATAAATAGAGAGGAGATATATATATAGAGAGAGAGGAGATATATATAGAGAGGAGATATATATATATATAGAGAGAGGAGATATATATATAGAGAGAGGAGATATATATATAGAGAGGAGATATAAATAGAGAGGAGATACATATACATAGAGAGGAGATATATATATATAGAGAGGAGATATAAATAGAGAGGAGATATATATAGAGAGAGGAGATATATACAGAGAGGAGATATATATATAGAGAGGAGATATATATAGAGAGGAGATATACATATATATATATATATATATATAGAGAGAGAGAGAGAGAGGAGATATATATAGAGAGGAGATATATATATATATATATATATAGAGAGAGGATATATATATAGAGAGGAGATATATATAGAGAGGAGATATACATATATAGAGAGGAGATATATATAGAGAGGAGATATATATATATAGAGAGAGGAGATATACATATATATATATATATATAGAGAGGAGATATATATAGAGAGGAGATATATATATATATTTATATAGAGAGAGGAGATATATATAGAGAGGAGATATATATAGAGAGGGGGTATATATAGAGAGGAGATATATATAGAGAGGAGATATACATATATATATATATATAGAGAGAGGAGATTTATATAGAGAGGAGATATATATCTATAGAGAGGAGATATACATATATAGAGAGGAGATATACATATATAGAGAGGATATATATATATATATATAGAGAGGAGATATATATATATAGAGAGGAGATATATATATATATATAGAGAGGAGATATATATATAGAGAGAGGAGATATATATAGAGAGGAGATATATATAGAGAGGAGATATATAGAGAGAGGAGATATATATAGAGAGGAGATATATATAGAGAGGAGATATAAATAGAGAGGAGATATATATATAGAGAGAGAGGAGATATATATAGAGAGGAGATATATATATATATATAGAGAGAGGAGATATATATAGAGAGGAGATATATATAGAGAGGAGATATATATATAGAGAGGAGATATAAATAGAGAGGAGATATATATAGAGAGGAGATATATATAGAGAGGAGATATATATATATATAGAGATATAAATAGAGAGGAGATACATATATATAGAGAGGAGATATAAATAGAGAGGAGATACATATACATAGAGAGGAGATATAAATAGAGAGGATATATATATAGAGAGGAGATATATATAGAGAGGAGATATATATAGAGAGGAGATATATATCTATAGAGAGGAGATATATAGAGAGAGGAGATATATATAGAGAGGAGATATATATAGAGAGGAGAGATATATATATAGAGAGAGGAGATATATATATATATAGAGAGGAGATATATATAGAGAGGATATATATATAGAGAGGAGATATATAGAGAGAGGAGATATATATAGAGAGGAGATATATATAGAGAGGAGATATATAGAGAGAGGAGATATATATAGAGAGGAGATATATATAGAGAGGAGATATAAATAGAGAGGAGATATATATATAGAGAGAGAGGAGATATATATAGAGAGGAGATATATATATATATAGAGAGAGGAGATATATATATAGAGAGAGGAGATATATATATAGAGAGGAGATATAAATAGAGAGGAGATACATATACATAGAGAGGAGATATATATATATAGAGAGGAGATATAAATAGAGAGGAGATATATATAGAGAGAGGAGATATATACAGAGAGGAGATATATATATAGAGAGGAGATATATATAGAGAGGAGATATACATATATATATATATATATATATAGAGAGAGAGAGAGAGAGGAGATATATATAGAGAGGAGATATATATATATATATATATATAGAGAGAGGATATATATATAGAGAGGAGATATATATAGAGAGGAGATATACATATATAGAGAGGAGATATATATAGAGAGGAGATATATATATATATAGAGAGAGGAGATATACATATATATATATATATATAGAGAGGAGATATATATAGAGAGGAGATATATATATATATTTATATAGAGAGAGGAGATATATATAGAGAGGAGATATATATAGAGAGGGGGTATATATAGAGAGGAGATATATATAGAGAGGAGATATACATATATATATATATATAGAGAGAGGATATTTATATAGAGAGGAGATATATATCTATAGAGAGGAGATATACATATATAGAGAGGAGATATACATATATAGAGAGGATATATATATATATATATATAGAGAGGAGATATATATATATAGAGAGGAGATATATATATATATATAGAGAGGAGATATATATATAGAGAGAGGAGATATATATAGAGAGGAGATATATATAGAGAGGAGATATATAGAGAGAGGAGATATATATAGAGAGGAGATATATATAGAGAGGAGATATAAATAGAGAGGAGATATATATATAGAGAGAGAGGAGATATATATAGAGAGGAGATATATATATATATATAGAGAGAGGAGATATATATAGAGAGGAGATATATATAGAGAGGAGATATATATATAGAGAGGAGATATAAATAGAGAGGAGATATATATAGAGAGGAGATATATATAGAGAGGAGATATATATATATATAGAGATATAAATAGAGAGGAGATACATATATATAGAGAGGAGATATAAATAGAGAGGAGATACATATACATAGAGAGGAGATATAAATAGAGAGGAGATATATATACATAGAGAGGAGATATATATATATAGAGAGGAGATATATATATATAGAGAGGAGATATATATATATAGAGAGGAGATATAAATAGAGAGGAGATATATATATAGAGAGGAGATATATATAGAGAGGAGATTAATATAGAGAGAGGAGATATAAATAGAGAGGAGATACATATATATAGAGAGGAGATATAAATAGAGAGGAGATACATATACATAGAGAGGAGATATAAATAGAGAGGAGATATATATAGAGAGGAGATATATATATATAGAGAGGAGATACATATACATAGAGAGGAGATATAAATAGAGAGGAGATATATATAGAGAGGAGATATATATATATAGAGAGGAGATATATATATATAGAGAGGAGATATATATAGAGAGGAGATATAAATAGAGAGGAGATATATATAGAGAGGAGATATATATATATAGAGAGGAGATATAAATAGAGAGGAGATATATATAGAGAGGAGATATATATAGAGAGGAGATATATATAGAGAGGAGATATATATATATAGAGAGGAGATACATATACATAGAGAGGAGATATAAATAGAGAGGAGATATATATAGAGAGGAGATATATATATATAGAGAGGAGATATATATATATAGAGAGGAGATATATATAGAGAGGAGATATAAATAGAGAGGAGATATATATAGAGAGGAGATATATATATATAGAGAGGAGATATAAATAGAGAGGAGATATATATAGAGAGGAGATATATATAGAGAGGAGATATATA
>NC_034190.2:2715854-2810854 GCF_002021735.2 Oncorhynchus kisutch | reverse complement strand
AAAAACACACCATTTTTCCAGCCAAAGATAGGAGTCCCAAAAGGCACAAATATAGATACAATTAATCACTAACCTTTGATGATCTTCATCAGAATGCACTCCCAGGAATCCCAGTTCCACAATAAATGTTTGAATTGTTTCGATAAAGTGAATCTTTATGTCCAAATACCTCCTTTTGAGGAACTCAAGCTAACTCTCACGTGAACGCGCATGGGTTAGCTCACGCCACTCTGACCACTGACTCATTCAGTTCCCATTCCCCCTCCTGCACCGTAGAAACATCAAACAAGGTTCTAACGACTGGTGACATCTAGTGGAATCCTTAGGTAGTGCAATTTAACCCCATAACTACAAACCTCAGATTTCCCACTTCCTGGTTGGATTTTTCTTAGCTTTTCGCCTGCCATATGAGTTCTGCTCACAGACATCATTCAAACTGTTTTAGAAACTTCAGAGTGTTTTTTTATCCAAATCTAATAAAATGCATATATTACCAACTGTGACTGAGTAGCAGGCAGTTTACTCTGGGCACCTTATTCATCCAAGCTTCTCAATACTGCCCCTGCAGCCATAATTACTTTTCATCCAAACGTGAAAATGCTGGTCCCTAGCCCAAACAGGTTAGCATAGTGATGAGTTTTGTGGGCATTATAGTGTTGAACGCTGAGCTGTAGTCAATAAATTCTCACATAGGTGTTCATTTTTAAGGTGGTCTGCTTAAAACATGTTGGTATGACAGACTCGGACAGGGAGAGGTTGAAAATGTCAGTGGAGACACTTGCT
Organism: Oncorhynchus kisutch; assembly: GCF_002021735.2. Taxonomy (NCBI): domain Eukaryota; kingdom Metazoa; phylum Chordata; class Actinopteri; order Salmoniformes; family Salmonidae; genus Oncorhynchus; species Oncorhynchus kisutch. The sequence continues at coordinate 2,810,071 of NC_034190.2, read as the reverse complement.
AGTTGGTCAGCGCATGCTTGTAGTACACGTCCTGGTAATCCATCTGGCCCTGCGACCCTATGAATGTTGACCTGTCTAAAGGTCTTACTGACAACGGCTGCGGAGAGCGTGATCACACAATCCTACGGGAAAGCTGGTGCTCTCATGCATATTTCATATTTCAGTGTTGTTTGCCTCAAAGAAGACATTTAGTTTGTTAGGCTCGTGACTTCCCTCTGTAATGGTTTGCCCTGCCACATCTGACACATTCGACTTCAGAGTGTAGTACGACTCGATCTTATTGACACTTTGCCTGTTTTTGATGGTTCGTCGGAGAGCATAGCGGGATTTCTTTTTTAGCTTCCGGGTTAGAAATGAATAACTTGTAACTGATGACATTCATATACTGACTATCAGATGACATGTTGTTACTATCTCTGAAACTCATTTAGATACCTTAGATAATACCTTTGATGATAGTGGTAGCAATGGTTATTACATCTACAGAAATACATCAAATCCAGTGTTGCTGTTTATACTCAGAACCACATTCCCGTAAAGATTAGAGAGGATCTCATGTTAAATACTGTTGAAGTAATATGGCTACAGGTTCATCTGCCTCATCTAAAGTCCATTCTGGTGGGAAGCTGCTATAGACCACCAAGTGCTCACAGTCAGTATCTGGATAATGTGTGAAATGCTTGATCATGTATGTGATATCAACAGTTCTTTTTCTGGGTGATTTAAATATTGACTGGCATCAAGCTGCCCACTCAAGAAAAATAATAAAACTGTAACCAGCCACCAGTCAACCTACTAGGATACAAACAGCACAGGAATGAAATCATCAACGATGTCACGTGTACTCCCTCTCCGACCTCTAGGTCAACAGGCTGCTCGTTATGGCGCACACCTGCACATAACGACACTCACCTGGACTCCATCGCCTCCTTGATTACCTGCTCTATATGGCAGGTAGCCTTAGAGCGTTGTAACCGATCGAATCCCCGAGCTGACAAGGTAGAAATCTATAGTTGAACAAGGCAGTTAACCCACTGTTCCAAGGCCGTTATTGAAAATCTGAATTTGTTCTCAACTGACTTGCCTAGTTAAGGCCAAAAGATATGGTAATGTCATTTTTTTAACCCATTTTCAAGAGTGTGTGGGAGGAGAGGTGGAGTCTAAATGGGGTGGAGGTGGAGAGTCTAAATGGGGTTGAGGTGGAGTCTACATGGGGTGGATGTGTGTTACTGATGGTAGACTTTGTTACTTTGGTCCCAGCTCTCTGCAGGTCATTCACTAGGTCCCCCCGTGTGGTTCTGGGATTTTTGCTCACCATTCTTGTGATCATTTTGACCCAACGGGGTGAGATCTTGCGTGGTGCCCCAGATCGAGGGAGATTATCAGTGGTCTTGTATGTCTTCCATTTCCAAATAATTGCTCCCACAGTTGATTTCTTCAAACCAAGCTGCTTACCTATTGCAGATTCAGTCTTCCCAGCCTGGTGCAGGTCTACCATTTTGTTTCTGGTGTCCATTGATAGCTCTTTGGTCTTGGCCATAGTGGAGTTTGGAGTGTGACTGTTTGAGGTTGTGGACAGGTGTCTTTTATACTGATAACAAGTTCAAACAGGTGCCATTAATACAGGTAACGAGTGGAGGACAGAGGAGCCTCTTAAAGAAGAAGTTGCAGGTCCGTGAGTGCCAGAAATCTTACTTGTTTGTAGGTGACCAAATACTTATTTTCCACCATAATTTGCAAATAAATTCATAAAGAATCCAACAATGTGATTTTCTGGATTTTTTTTCGCTCATTTTGTCTGTCATAGTTGAAGTATACCTATGATGAAAATTATAGGCCTCTCTCATTTTTTTAAGTGGGAGAACTTGCACAATTGGTGGCTGACTAAATACTTGTTTTGCCCCACTGTATGTAGCGATCACCGTAGAGAGAGAGAGGGAGAGAGAGAGGGAGAGGGAGAGAGAGAGAGAGGGAGAGAGAGAGAGAGAGAGAGAGAGAGAGAGAGAGAGAGAGACTGACTAATTCACTTAACTGATTATAGTAAGCCATGGTACTGGGTATTAGCCATGTGTTTGTGGGTGGGTGGTAGTCTGGTGACAATGGTAGGGCTTCCCTTACCAGTGGGTTCCATTCCTTAAAGGGATTACCAGAAACATCTTCCCCCGCCTTTATGTCTCCATATCACTTCATGGCACAGTCTGCTTATATTTCATCTGTCACCAACTTACCACCTGCAGTCTCATTGTGACTTAACATGTCGACAGTGCTCAGAACCAACTTTGAGTTGAGGTGGAGTCTAAATGGGGTTGAGGTGGAGTCTAAATGGGGTTGAGGTGGAGTCTAAATGGGGTTGAGGTGGAGTCTAAATGGGGTGGAGGTGGAGTCTAAATGGGGTTGAGGTGGAGTCTAAATGGGGTTGAGGTGGAGTCTAAATGTTAAGATGAGGGGAACAGGGAGAAAAGTGTGAAAAAAAATCATCACCTGTGGTTTATTTTATTTTTAATTTCACCTTTATTTAACCAGGCAGGCAAGTTGAGAACAAGTTCTGATTTACAGTTGTGACCTGGCCAAGAATAAAGCAAAGCAGTTCGACACATTCAACAACACAGAGTTACACATGGAGTAAAACAAACATACAGTCAATAATACAGTAGAAAAATAAGTATATGTACAATGTGAGCAAATGAGGTGAGAAGGGAGGAAAATGCAAAAAAAAGGCCACGGTGGCAAAGTAAATACAAATATAGCAAGTAAAACACTGGAATGGTAGATTTGAAGTGGAAGAATGTGCAAAGTAGAGATAGAAATAATGGGGTGCAAAGGTGCAAAATAAATAAATAAATACAGTAGGGAAAGAGGTAGTTGTTTGGGCTCAATTATAGATGGGCTAAGTACAGGTGCAGTAATCTGTGAGCTGCTCTGACAACTGGTGCTTAAATCTAGTGAGGGAGATATGAGTCTCCAGCTTCAGTGATTTTTGTAGTTCGTTCCAGCCATTGGCAGCAGAGAACTGGAAGGAGAGGCGGCCAGAGGAAGAATTGGTTTTGGGGGTGACAAGAGAGATATACCTGCTGGAGCACGTGCTACGGGTGGGTGTTGCCATCGTGACCAGTGAACTGAGATAAGGCGGAGCTTTACCTAGCATGGACTTGTAGATGACCTTGAGCCAGTGGGTCTGGCGGCGAATATGTAGTGAGGGCCAGCCAACGAGAGTGTACAGGTTGCAGTGGTGGGTAGTATATGGGGCTTTGGTGACAAAACGGATGGCACTGTGATAGACTGCATCCAATTTATTGAGTAGAGTTTTGGAGGCTATTTTGTAAATGACATTGCCGAAGTCGAGGATCGGTAGGATAGTCAGTTTTACAAGGGTATGTTTGGCAGCACTAGTGAAGGATGCTTTGTTGTGAAATAGGAAGCCAATTCTAGATTTAACCTCTTGCGACGAGCAATCCCGTACCCGGGAGCGCAATCATAGCCTGAAGCGCATTAGCATAATGCAACGGACATAAATACCGCTAGAAACTTTTCCTATTCATGAAAATCGCAAATTAAATGAAATAAATACATTCAAACACAAGCTTAGACTTTTGTTAACAACACTGTCATCCTAGATTTTCAAAATATGCGTTACAGCCAACGCTAGACAAGCATTTGTGTAAGTTTATTGATAGACTAGCATAGATTGGATTGGAGATGTTTGATGTGAGTCTGGAAGGAGAGTTTACAGTCTAGCCAGACACCTAGGTACTTATAGATGTCCACATATTCTAGGTCGGAACCATCCAGAGTGGTGATGCTAGTCGGGCGTGCGAGTGCAGGCAGCGAACGGTTGAAAAGCATGCATTTGGTTTTACTAGCGTTTAGGAGCAGTTGGAGGCCACGGAAGAAGTGTTGTATGTCCAGCTAGCAGCAGGAAGCTTGGTCACGGAAATCAGAAAAGCAATCAAGTGAACCATTTACCTTTGATGATCTTCGGATGTTTTCACTGACGAGACTCCCAGTTAGACAGCAAATGTTCCTTTAGTTCCATAACGATAATTTTTATACCCAAAATAACTCTGTTTGTTTGTCACGTTGTGTTGAGAAATCCACCGGAAATAGCAGTCACGACAACGCCGAAGAAAATGCAAAATGATGTCCATAATATCGACAGAAACATGGCAAACGTTTTTTATAATCAACCCTCAAGGTGTTTTTCAAATATCTATTAGATAATATATCAACCGGGACAATTGGCTTTTCAGTAGGAGCGAGAGGAAAAATGACTACCTCTGTCTTTTACGCAAGAATCACTCTGAGAGCCCTCAGCTGGCCACTTACGCGATGTAGTCGTTTACGCTCATTCTTCAACATAAAGGCGTGAAACTACGTCAAAATGCTGTAGAAACGACCAAAAAGAAGGAAGACAAGGAAAAATGAATTTGGTTGATATCCCTTTAAAAAGAGGATGCATAGAAAGACAGGGGTTTCAAAATAAGAGTCACTTCCTGATTGGATTTTTCTCAGGATTTCGCCTGCAATATCAGTTCTGTTATACTCACAGACAATATTTCTACAATTTTGGAAACTTTAGAGTGATTTCTATCCGAAGCTGTCAATTATATGCATATTCTAGAATCTGGTCATGAGGAATAGGCGGTTTACTTTGGAAACGTTATTTTTCCAAAATTGAAAATAGTGCCCCCTAGTTTCAAGAGGTTAAGGGCAGAGAGGTACGTGTAAAAAAATAACCAGGCATCCTCTACTGACGGGATGAGGTCAATATCCTTCCAGGATACCCCGGACAGGTCAATTAGAAAGGCCTGCTCACTGAAGTGTTTCAGGGAGCGTTTGACAGTGATGAGTGGAGGTCGTTTGACCGCTGACCCATTACGGATGCAGGCAGTGATCGCTGAGATCTTGGTTGAAAACAGCAGAGGTGTATTTAGAGGGCAAGTTGGTTAGGATGATATCTATGAGGGTGCCCATGTTTACGGCTTTGGGGAGGTACATGGTAGGTTCATTGATAATTTGTGTGAGATTGAGGGCATCAATCTTAGATTGTAGGATGGCTGGGGTGTTAAGCATGTTCCAGTTTAGGTCGCCTAGCAGCACAAGCTCTGAAGATAGATGGGGGGCAATCAGTTCACATATGGTGTCCAGAGCACAGCTGGGGGCAGAGGGTGGTCTATAGCAGGTGGCAACGGTGAGAGACTTGTTTTTAGAGAGGTGGATTTTTAAAAGTAGAAGTTCAAATTGTTTGGGTACAGACCTAGATAGTAGGACAGAACTCTGCAGGCTATCTCTGCAGTAGATTGCAACTCCGCCCCCTTTGGCCATTCTATCTTGTCTGAAAATGTTGTGTTATGGATGAAGATTTCAGATTGTTTAGTGGTCTTCCTAAGCCAGGATTCAGACACAGCTAGAACATCCGGGTTGGCAGAGTGTGCTAAAGCAGTGAATAGAACAAACTTAGGGAGGAGGCTTCTAATGTTAACATGCATGAAACCAAGGCTATTACGGTTACAGAAGTCATCAAAAGAGAGCGCCTGGGGAATAGGAGTGGTGCTGGGTGCTACAGGGCCTGGATTCACCTCTACATCACCAGAGGAACAGTGCAGTAGTAGGCTGAGGGTACGGCTAAAAGCTATGAGAATTGGTTGTCTAGAACATCCGGAACAGAGAGTAAAAGGAGGTTTCTGGGGGCGATAAAATAGCTTCAAGGTATAATGTACAGACAAAGGTATGGTAGGATGTGAATACAGTGGAGGTAAACCTAGGTATTGAGTGATGATGAGAGAGCTATTGTCTCTAGAAACATCATTGAAACCAGGTGATGTCATCGCATATGTGGGTGGTGGAACTGAAGGGTTGGATAAGGTATAATGAGCAGGGCTAGAGGCTCTACAGTGAAATGAGCTAATAAACACTAACCAAAACAGCAATGGACAAGGTATACTGACATTAAGGAGAGGCATGCTTAGTCGAGTCATCATAAGGGTCGAGTGAGTAGTGAGGTTGGTTGGGGTCACGGCGATTCAGACAGCTAGCCAGGCCATCGGTAGCAAGCTAGCAGAGGATGGAGGTCTGTTTTTAGCCACCTTGTGCGTTTCCATCGGTAGATTAGTGGGGTTCTGTGTGGTAGAGGGGATCAATCCAATTGGCAAAATAGATATAGAAAAATTGTCCACCTCTCCTCTTCTACTTCTCTCCTCTCCTTTCATTCTCACCTAACTTCTAGATTCCTCTCCTCTTCTCCTCCTTTCTTCCTCTCATTTCCTTCTCATCTATCTCCTTAGCTACCTCTCCACCTCTCCTCTTCTTCTCCTGTCCTTTCCTTCTGCTCTACCCTCCATATATTTCCTCTCTTCCTCCGTATCCATATATCTTCCTCTCTTCCCCTCTACCACATGACTAACCTCCTCTTCCTCTCTCCAAAGTCTCCACTTCCTGGTATTCCATACGGAGGAGGTTCACGATGTGTTGCGTATCTGGGACGGTCCCCAGGATGGAGGGGTCCTCCTGAGGGAGCTCAGCGGATCGACCCTTCCGCCTGACGCCCACAGTACCTTCAACGCCGTCAGCCTCCAGTTCAACACGGACTTCTTCACATCCAAACAGGGCTTCGCTCTGCAGTTCTCTGGTAAGGAGGGAGTCTGTGTGTGTAGTGGAGAGAGGGAAAGTTTCTGAGGTCGTGTGTATGTGGTGGGGAAGTGTTTGTATCTGTTCATCTCTACAGGCTAAATAAATCCATATAGAAAGTGTCTGTTCAGGGGAGGCAGGTAGTCTAGTGGTTAGAGCAGGTAGCCTAGTGGTTAGAGCAGGTAGCCTAGTGGTTAGAGCAGGTAGTCTAGTGGTTAGAGGTAGGTAGCCTAGTGGTTAGAGCAGGTAGCCTAGTGGTTAGAGCCGGTAGCCTAGTGGTTAGAGGCAGTTAGTCTAGTGGTTAGAGGCCGGTAGTCTAGTGGTTCGAGCAGGTAGCCTAGTGGTTAGAGCAGGTAGCCTAGTGGTTAGAGCAAGTAGCCTAGAGGTTAGAGTAGGTAGCCTAGTGGTTAGAGCAGGTAGCCTAGTGGTTAGAGCAGGTAGCCTAGTGGTTAGAGCAGGTAGCCTAGTGGTTAGAGCAGGTAGACTAGTGGTTAGAGGCAGGTAGCCTAGTAGTTAGAGCAGGTAGCCTAGTGGTTAGAGCCGGTAGCCTAGTGGTTAGAGCAGGTAGCCTAGTGGTCAGAGGCAGGTAGCCTAGTGGTTAGAGGCAGGTAGCCTAGTGGTTAGAGGCAGTTAGTCTAGTGGTTAGAGGCAGGTAGTCTAGTGGTTAGAGCAGGTAGCCAAGTGGTTAGAGCCAGGTAGCCTAGTGGTTAGAGCAGGTAGCCTAGTGGTTCGAGCAGGTAGCCTAGTGGTTAGAGCAGGTAGCCTAGTGGTTAGAGCAGGTAGACTAGTGGTTCAAGGCAGGTAGCCTAGTGGTTAGAGCAGGTAGCCTACTGGTTAGAGTAGGTAGCCTAGTGGTTAGAGCAGGTAGCCTAGTGGTTAGAGCAGGTAGCCTAGTGGTTAGAGCAGGTAGCCTAGTGGTTAGTGCAGGTAGACTAGTGGTTAGAGGCAGGTAGCCTAGTAGTTAGAGCAGGTAGCCTAGTGGTTAGAGCCGGTAGCCTAGTGGTTAGAGCAGGTAGCCTAGTGGTCAGAGGCAGGTAGCCTAGTGGTTAGAGGCAGGTAGCCTAGTGGTTAGAGGCAGTTAGCCTAGTGGTTAGAGCAGGTAGCCTAGTGGTTAGAGCAGGTAGCCTAGTGGTTAGAGCAGGTAGTATAGTGGTTAGAGGTAGGTAGCCTAGTGGTTAGAGGCAGTTAGCCTAGTGGCTAGAGACAGGTAACCTAGTGGTTAGAGCAGGTAGCCTAGTGGTTAGAGCCGGTAGCCTAGTGGTTAGAGGCAGTTAGTCTAGTGGTTAGAGGCAGGTAGTCTAGTGGTTAGAGCAGGTAGCCAAGTGGTTAGAGCCAGGTAGCCTAGTGGTTAGAGGCAGGTTGCCCCGTGGTTAGAGCGTTGGGCAAGTAACTGAAATGTTGCTAGATCGAATAACCGAGCTGACAAGGTCAAAATCAGTAGTCCTGAGCAAGGCAGTTAACCCACTGCTCCCCGGTAGGCTGTCATTGTAAATAAGAATTTGTTTTTAACTGACTTGATAAATTAAAATAAACACGTATTAAAAAGAATTACAGGCAGGGGCCTCCCGGGTGGCTGTGGTCTAAGGCACTGCATCATAGAGCCATCTGTGCCACCAGAGACTTTTGGTTCGAGCCCAGGCTCTGTGGCAGCCAGCCACGACCGTGAGGTCCATGGGGCGACACACAATTGGCCTAGCGTCGTCCGGGTTAGGGAGGGTTTGGCCGGTAGGGAAATCCTTGTCTCATCGCGCACTAGTGACTCCTGTGGGGGGCCGGGCACTGCCTGCTGACCATGTCGCTAGGGTGCACTGTGTTTCCTCCGACACATTGGTGCGGCTGGCTTCCGGGTTGGATGCGCGCTGTGTTTAAGAAGCAGTGTGGCTTGGTTGGGTTGTGTTTCAGGAGGACGCATGGCTTTCGACCTTTGCCTCTCCCAAATCCGTACAGGAGTTCTATAGATGAGACAAGACAGTAACGACTAACAATTGGATACCATGAAGTTGGGGAGAAAAAGGGGGTAAAATGTTTTTACAGGCTGTATAAATCCATATAGAAGGGTCAACGGTCTGCTAAAAGATATAGTGATGGATTCTAACGTGAGGTATGTGTAAGTAACTTCGTGACTCAATGTAAATAATGTATACATGTCAATAGAAAAATCAAGATATTGTGAGTTTCTATTCAGCCCATTACAGTAAGTATGTACTGTAGAGTTGAAAACAGTTGTTATCTTTGCTGCTCTAACATCGTGGAGTCTTCCTCTATCTCCAGTGTCTACTGCTACGTCATGTAACGACCCAGGTCTGCCCGCCAACGGAACCCGCAGTGGGGACAGCAAGGAGCCCGGAGACCATGTCCTGTTCCAGTGTGATCCCGGTTACGTCCTTCAGGGGGCCACCAAGATCACCTGCACAGAGATCAACAGCCGCTTCTTCTGGGAGCCTGACCCCCCCACCTGTACAGGTAAGACCTGTTAACCCAACCCCCCCACCTGCACAGGTAAGACCTGTTAACCCAACCCCCCACCTGTACAGGTAAGACCTGTTAACCCAACCCCCCACCTACACAGGTAAGACCTGTTAACCCAACACCCCACCTGTACAGGTAAGACATGTTAACCCAACACCCCACCTGCACAGGTAAGACATGTTAACCCAACACCCCACCTGCACAGGTAAGACATGTTAACCCATCACCCCACCTGCACAGGTAAGACCTGTTAACCCAACACCCCACCTGCACAGGTAAGACCTGTTAACCCAACCCCCCACCTGTACAGGTAAGACATGTTAACCCAACACCCCACCTGCACAGGTAAGACATGTTAACCCAACCCCCCACCTGTACAGGTAAGACCTGTTAACCCAACACCCCACCTGTACAGGTAAGACCTGTTAACCCAACACCCCACCTGTACAGGTTAGACATGTTAACCCAACCCCCCACCTGCACAGGTAAGACATGTTAACCCAACCCCCCCACCTGTACAGGTAAGACCTGTTAACCCAACCCCCACCTGTACAGGTAAGACATGTCAACCCAACCCCCCCACCTGTACAGGTAAGACATGTTAACCCAACCCCCCCACCTGTACAGGTAAGACCTGTTAACCCAACCCCCCACCTGTACAGGTAAGACCTGTTAACCCAACAGCCCACCTGTACAGGTAAGACATGTCAACCCAACCCCCCACCTGTACAGGTAAGACCTGTTAACCCAACACCCCACCTGTACAGGTAAGACCTGTTAACCCAACACCCCACCTGTACAGGTTAGACATGTTAACCCAACCCCCCACCTGCACAGGTAAGACATGTTAACCCAACCCCCCCACCTGTACAGGTAAGACCTGTTAACCCAACCCCCACCTGTACAGGTAAGACATGTCAACCCAACCCCCCCACCTGTACAGGTAAGACATGTTAACCCAACCCCCCCACCTGTACAGGTAAGACCTGTTAACCCAACCCCCCACCTGTACAGGTAAGACCTGTTAACCCAACAGCCCACCTGTACAGGTAAGACATGTCAACCCAACCCCCCACCTGTACAGGTAAGACCTGTTAACCCAACCACCCACCTGTACAGGTAAGACATGTTATCCCAACACCCCACCTGCACAGGTAAGACATGTTAACCCAACCCCCCACCTGTACAGGTAAGACCTGTTAACCCAACACCCCACCTGTACAGGTAAGACATGTTAACCCAACACCCCACCTGCACAGGTAAGACATGTTAACCCAACACCCCACCTGCACAGGTAAGACATGTTAACCCATCACCCCACCTGCACAGGTAAGACATGTTAACCCAACACCCCACCTACACAGGTAAGACCTGTTAACCCAACACCCCACCTGCACAGGTAAGACCTGTTAACCCAACCCCCCACCTGTACAGGTAAGACATGTTAACCCAACACCCCACCTGCACAGGTAAGACATGTTAACCCAACCCCCCACCTGTACAGGTAAGACCTGTTAACCCAACACCCCACCTGTACAGGTAAGACCTGTTAACCCAACACCCCACCTGTACAGGTTAGACATGTTAACCCAACCCCCCACCTGCACAGGTAAGACATGTTAACCCAACCCCCCCACCTGTACAGGTAAGACCTGTTAACCCAACCCCCACCTGTACAGGTAAGACATGTCAACCCAACCCCCCCACCTGTACAGGTAAGACATGTTAACCCAACCCCCCCACCTGTACAGGTAAGACCTGTTAACCCAACCCCCCACCTGTACAGGTAAGACCTGTTAACCCAACAGCCCACCTGTACAGGTAAGACATGTCAACCCAACCCCCCACCTGTACAGGTAAGACCTGTTAACCCAACCACCCACCTGTACAGGTAAGACATGTTATCCCAACACCCCACCTGCACAGGTAAGACATGTTAACCCAACACCCCACCTGTACAGGTAAGACATGTTAACCCAACCCCCCACCTGTACAGGTAAGACATGTCAACCCAACCCCCCACCTGTACAGGTAAGACCTGTTAGCCCAACCCCCCCACCTGTACAGGTAAGACATGTTAACCCAACCCCCCACCTGTACAGGTAAGACATGTTAACCCAACACCCCACCTGCGCAGGTAAAACATGTTAGCCCAACCCCCCACCTGACCCAGTCTATACCAACGGTACCTATGTACGACCCAGTCTATACCAACGGTACCTACATACGACCCAGTCTATAGCAACGGTACCTACGTATGACCCACTCTATACCAACGGTACCTACATACGACCCAGTCTATACCAACGGTACCTACATACGACCCAGTCTATACCAACGGTACCTACATATGACCCAGTCTATACCAACGGTACCTACGTACGACCCAGTCTATACCAACGGTACCTACATACGACCCAGTCTATACCAACGGTACCTACATACGACCCAGTCTGTATCATACCATGTAGTTTCTCTACCTGCTACAGTAGTCCGGGTGAGGGTCATACCATGTAGTTTCACTACCTGCTACAGTAGTCCAGGTGAGGGTCATACCATGTAGTTTCTCTACCTGCTACAGTAGTCCAGGTGAGGGTCATACCATGTAGTTTCACTACCTGCTACAGTAGTCCAGGTGGGGGTCATACCATGTAGTTTCTCTACCTGCTATCTGTGACAACAAATGGTTCTGTCTCTCTGTCCGTCTGTCCCCTGGTCTGGTCTATAGCACTACTTTAGACCAGAGCCCTATTCCCTATATAGTGGTACTACTATAGACCAGAGCCCTATTCCGTATATAGTGGCACTACTATAGACCAGAGCCCGATTCGCCCTTTGAGCCTTGGTCAAAAGTAGTGTACTATATAGGGAACATGGTGCATTTAAGATGGTCTCAGTAAACAGACAAACAGACTGAATGACTTCTGGTTTATGGCTATTAATTCTCTATGATCACAGAGGGCTCCAACTTTGGGCTGAGAGAGAGAGGGACAAAGAGAGGGACAAAGAGAGGGACAAAGAGAGGGACAAAGAGAGGGACAAAGAGAGGGACAAAGAGAGAGAGAGAGAGAGAGAGAGAGAGAGAGAGAGAGAGAGAGAGAGAGAGAGAGAGAGAGAGAGAGAGAGAGAGAGAGAGAGAGAGAGAGAGAGAGAGAGAGAGAGAGAGAGAGAGAGAGAGAGAGAGAGAGAGAGAGAGAGAGAGAGAGAGAGAGAGAGAGAGAGAGAGAGAGAGAGAGAGAGAGAGAGAGAGAGAGAGAGAGAGAGAGAGAGAGAACAGGGGGGGCAACAGTAATTAACAACAGCAATTAAGACATTGTAATTAGCTGCCTTGTTTAATCAGGGCCATGCTTAATTATTTTGAAGGTTCCTTTGAAAACACAAACAGAAGAGAGAGTTTGTGGATGTTCCTGGTTCCAAGAGGAACAGGTGAAAACACAACAGGATTTAATGTTTATTGGCATTAGTTGTCTCCATCCTGCAAAACCACTTAGGGGGACCTGTTTGACTTAACCAAAAACATTATATGCGCCTTAGTCAAAGACATTATTCTGTATGGACTCTACAGTGCCTTAGTCAAATACATTATTCTGTAATGACTCTACAGTGCCTTAGTCAAAGACATTATTCTGTATGGACTCTACAGTGTCTTAGTCAAATCTAGGTATGTGCGTAGTAGTTCTTTAGTGATGCCAATACAGTACACAGTAGAGTCTGTTTAGTTTGATAGCACACCACATACACACAGAAGCTTAGAGAGAGAGAGAGAGAGCGATATATATATATAGAGAGAGAGAGAGAGAGAGAGAGAGAGAGAGAGAGAGAGAGAGAGAGAGAGAGAGAGAGAGAGAGAGAGAGAGAGAGAGAGAGAGAGAGAGAGAGAGAGAGAGAGAGAGAGAGAGAGAGAGAGAGAGAGAGAGAGAGAGAGAGAGAGAGAGAGAGAGAGTAATATAATTCAGTACATGCAGGCCATGGGTTGGGTCCTGCAGTTATTTACTCAGTTATCCACATAGGAGATCTTTGGTGACTTAGACCACTACAGTGTGTCTTCGTAGCACAATAGGAAAACCACCCCGCTGAAGTTAGTGACAGTTTAATTAATGCTATGCGGTAGCAGTTTAGCCTGGGGACGAGGACGGTGAAAGGATGTCTTCTCATGCTTTTCTGTTCCTCCATCGTTGGAACTACCTTATGATGTGATCTAGTTACATTCATCATCCTCTACTTCTCATGTGTTTCCTGTCCTCTCTCTCTGTATCATCATGTTTCCTCTCCTCTCTCTCCGTGTATCATCATGTCTCCTCTCCTCTCTCTCCCTGTATCATCATGTTTCCTCTCCTCTCTCTCTCTGTATCATCATGTCTCCTCTCTCTCCCTGTATCATCATGTTTCCTCTCCTCTCTCTCCCTGTATCATCATGTTTCCTCTCCTCTCTCTCTGTATCATCATGTTTCCTCTCTCTCCATGTATCATCATGTTTCCTCTCCTCTCTCTCCCTGTATCATCATGTTTCCTCTCCTCTCTCTCTCTGTACCATCATGGTTCATCTCTCTCCCTGTATCATCATGTTTCCTCTCTCTCTGTATCATCATGTTTCCTCTCTCTCTGTATCATCATGTCTCCACTCCTCTCTCTCTCTCTGTTTCATCATGTTTCCTCTCCTCTCTCTCTCTGTATCATCATGTTTCCTCTCCTCCCTCTCCCTGTATCATCATGTTTCCTCTCCTCTCTCTCTCTGTACCATCATGGTTCCTCTCTCTCCCTGTATCATCATGTTTACTCTCCTCTCTCTCTCTGTATCATCATGTTTCCTCTCCTCTCCTCTCTCCCTGTATCATCATGTTTCCTCTAATCTCTCTCCCTGTATCATCATGTCTCCTCTCCTCTCTCTCTCTCTGTATCATCATGTCTCCTCTCCTCTCTCTCTGTATCATCATGTTTCCTCTCCTCTCTCTCTCTGTATCATCATGTTTCCTCTCCTCTCTCTCTGTATCATCATGTTTCCTCTCTCTCCATGTATCATCATGTTTTCTCTCCTCTCTCTCCCTGTATCATCATGTTTCCTCTCCTCTCTATCTCTGTATCATCATGGTTCCTCTCTCTCTCCCTGTATCATCATGTTTCCTCTCCTCTCTCTCCCTGTATCATCATGTTTCCTCTCCTCTCTCTCCATGTAACATCATGTTTCCTCTCCTCTCTCTCCCTGTATCATCATGTTTCCTCTCCTCTCTCTCTCTGTATCATCATGTTTCCTCTCCTCTCTCTCTCTGTATCATCATGTTTCCTCTCCTCTCTCTCTGTATCATCATGTTTCCTCTCCTCTCTCTCTCTGTATCATCATGTTTCCTCTCCTCTCTCTCTGTATCATCATGTTTCCTCTCTCTCCATGTATCATCATGTTTCCTCTCCTCTCTCTCCCTGTATCATCATGTTTCCTCTCCTCTCTCTCCCTGTATCATCATGTTTCCTCTCCTCTCTCTCTCTCTGTATTATCATGTTTTATCTCTCCTCTCTCTCTCTGTATCATCATGTTTCCTCTCCTCTCTCTCTCTGTATCATCATGTTTCCTCTCCTCTCTCTCTCTGTATCATCATGTTTCCTCTCTCTCTCTGTATCATCATGTTTCCTCTCCTCTCTCTCTCTGTATCATCATGTTTCCTCTCCTCTCCTCTCTCCCTGTATACTCATGTTTCCTCTCCTCTCTCTCTCTGTATCATCATGTTTCCTCTACTCTCTCTCTCTGTATTATCATGTTTCCTCTCCTCTCTCTCTCTCTGTATCATCATGTTTCCTCTCCTCTCTCTCTCTGTATCATCATGTTTCCTCTCCTCTCTCTCTCTGTATCATCATGTTTCCTCTCCTCTCTCTCTCTGTATCATCATGTTTCCTCTCCTCTCTCTCTGTATCATCATGTTTCCTCTCCTCTCTCTCTCTGTATCATCATGTTTCCTCTCCTCTCCTCTCTCCCTGTATCATCATGTTTCCTCTCCTCTCTCTCTCTGTATCATCATGTTTCCTCTACTCTCTCTCTCTCTGTATCATCATGTTTCCTCTCCTCTCTCTCTCTGTATCATCATGTTTCCTCTCCTCTCTCTCTCTCTGTATCATCATGTTTCCTCTCCTCTCTCTCTCTCTGTATCTTCATGTTTCCCCTCATCTCTCTCCTCTCTCTGTATCATCATGTTTCCTCTCATCTCTCTCTCTGTATCATCATGTTTCCTATCCTCTCTTCCTGTATCATAATTTTTCCTCTAATCTCTCTCCTTGTATCATCATGTTTCCTCTCCTCTCTCTCTGTATCATCATGTTTCCTCTCCTCTCTCTCTCTGTATCATCATGTCTCCTCTCCTCTCTCTCTCTCTGTTTCATCATGTTTCCTCTCCTCTCTCTCTCTGTATCATCATGTTTCCTCTCCTCCCTCTCCCTGTATCATCATGTTTCCTCTCCTCTCTCTCTGTACCATCATGGTTCCTCTCTCTCCCTGTATCATCATGGTCCCTCTCCTCTCTCTCTGTATCATCATGTTTCCTCTCCTCCCTCTCCCTGTATCATCATGTTTCCTCTCCTCTCTCTCTCTGTACCATCATGGTGCCTCTCTCTCCCTGTATCATCATGTTTCCTCTCCTCTCCTCTCTCCCTGTATCATCATGTTTCCTCTCCTCTCCTCTCTCCCTGTATCATCATGTTTCCTCTCCTCTCTCTCTCTGTATCATCATATTTCCTCTACTCTCTCTCTCTGTATCATCATGTTTCCTCTCCTCTCTCTCTCTGTATCATCATGTTTCTTCTCCTCTCTCTCGCTCTGTATCATCATGTTTCCTCTCCTCTCTCTCCCTGTATCATCATGTTTCCTCTCCTCTCTTTCCCTGTATCATCATGTTTCCTCTCCTCTCTCTCCATGTATCATCATGTTTCCTCTCCTCTCTCTCCCTGTATCATCATGTTTCCTCTCCTCTCTCTCTCTGTATCATCATGTTTCCTCTCCTCTCTCTCTATATATCATCATGTTTCCTCTCCTCTCTCTCTCTGTATCATCATGTTTCCCCTCCTCTCTCTCCTCTCTCTGTATCATCATGTTTCCTCTCTTCTCTCTCTCTGTACCATCATGGTTCCTCTCTCTCCATGTATCATCATGTTTCCTCTCCTCTCTCTCCCTGTATCATCATGTTTCCTCTCCTATCTCTCCATGTATCATCATGTTTCCTCTCATGTTTCCCCTACTCTCTCTCTCTCTGTATCATCATGTTTCCTCTCCTCTCTCTCTCTGTATCATCATGTTTCCTCTCCTCTCTCTCCCTGTATCATCATGTTTCCTCTCCTATCCTCTCCCTGTATCATCATGTTTCCCCTCCTCTCTCTCCTCTCTCTGTATCATCATGTTTCCTCTCTTCTCCTCTCTCCCTGTATCATCATGTTTC
Source organism: Oncorhynchus kisutch (assembly GCF_002021735.2). NCBI lineage: Eukaryota > Metazoa > Chordata > Actinopteri > Salmoniformes > Salmonidae > Oncorhynchus > Oncorhynchus kisutch. The sequence continues at coordinate 2,793,563 of NC_034190.2, read as the reverse complement.
CTCTCCTCTCTCTCCCTGTATCATCATGTTTCCTCTCCTCTCTCTCCCTGTATCATCATGTTTCCTCTCCTCTCTCTCTCTCTGTATCATCATGTTTCCTCTCCTCTCTCTCTCTGTATCATCATGTTTCCTCTCCTCTCTCTCTCTCTCTGTATCATCATGTTTCCTCTCCTCTCTCTCTCTGTATCATCATGTTTCCTCTCCTCTCTCTCTCTGTATCATCATGTTTCCTCTCCTCTCCTCTCTCCCTGTATACTCATGTTTCCTCTCCTCTCTCTCTCTGTATCATCATGTTTCCTCTACTCTCTCTCTCTGTATTATCATGTTTCCTCTCCTCTCTCTCTCTCTGTATCATCATGTTTCCTCTCCTCTCTCTCTCTGTATCATCATGTTTCCTCTCCTCTCTCTCTCTGTATCATCATGTTTCCTCTCCTCTCTCTCTCTGTATCATCATGTTTCCTCTCCTCTCTCTCTGTATCATCATGTTTCCTCTCCTCTCTCTCTCTGTATCATCATGTTTCCTCTCCTCTCCTCTCTCCCTGTATCATCATGTTTCCTCTCCTCTCTCTCTCTATCATCATGTTTCCTCTACTCTCTCTCTCTCTGTATCATCATGTTTCCTCTCCTCTCTCTCTCTGTATCATCATGTTTCCTCTCCTCTCTCTCTCTCTGTATCATCATGTTTCCTCTCCTCTCTCTCTCTCTGTATCTTCATGTTTCCCCTCATCTCTCTCCTCTCTCTGTATCATCATGTTTCCTCTCATCTCTCTCTCTGTATCATCATGTTTCCTATCCTCTCTTCCTGTATCATAATTTTTCCTCTAATCTCTCTCCTTGTATCATCATGTTTCCTCTCCTCTCTCTCTGTATCATCATGTTTCCTCTCCTCTCTCTCTCTGTATCATCATGTCTCCTCTCCTCTCTCTCTCTCTGTTTCATCATGTTTCCTCTCCTCTCTCTCTCTGTATCATCATGTTTCCTCTCCTCCCTCTCCCTGTATCATCATGTTTCCTCTCCTCTCTCTCTGTACCATCATGGTTCCTCTCTCTCCCTGTATCATCATGTTTCCTCTCCTCTCTCTCTGTATCATCATGTTTCCTCTCCTCCCTCTCCCTGTATCATCATGTTTCCTCTCCCCTCTCTCTCTCTGTATCATCATGTTTCCTCCCCTCTCTCTCTCTGTATCATCATGTTTCCTCTCCTCTCTCTCTCTGTATCATCATGTTTCCTCTCCTCTCTCTCTCTATATCATCATGTTTCCCCTCCTCTCTCTCCTCTCTCTGTATCATCATGTTTCCTCTCTTCTCTCTCTCTGTACCATCATGGTTCCTCTCTCTCCATGTATCATCATGTTTCCTCTCCTCTCTCTCCCTGTATCATCATGTTTCCTCTCCTATCTCTCCATGTATCATCATGTTTCCTCTCCTCTCTCTGTCTGTATCCTCATGTTTCCTCTACTCTCTCTCTCTCTGTATCATCATGTTTCCTCTCCTTTCTCTCTCTGTATCATCATGTTTCCTCTCCTCTCTCTCCCTGTATCATCATGTTTCCTCTCCTATCCTCTCCCTGTACCATCATGTTTCCTCTCCTATCTCTCTCTGTATCATCATGTTTCCTCTCCTCTCCTCTCTCTGTATCATCATGTTTCCTCTCCTCTCTCTCCCTGTATCATCATGTTTCCTCTCCTATCCTCTCCCTGTATCATCATGTTTCCCCTCCTCTCTCTCCTCTCTCTGTATCATCATGTTTCCTCTCTTCTCCTCTCTCCCTGTATCATCATGTTGCCTCTCCTCTCTCTCTCTGTATCATCATGTTTCCTCTCCTCTCTCTCTGTATCATCATGTTTCCTCTCCTCTCCTCTCTCCCTGTATCATCATGTTTCCTCCAATCTCTCTCCCTGTATCATCATGTCTCCTCTCCTCTCTCTCTCTCTCTGTATCATCATGTTTCCTCTCCTCTCTCTCTGTATCATCATGTTTCCTCTCCTCTCTCTCTGTATCATCATGTTTCCTCTCTCTCCATGTATCATCATTTTTCCTCTCCTCTCTCTCCCTGTATCATCATGTTTCCTCTCCTCTCTATCTCTGTACCATCATGGTTCCTCTCTCTCCCTGTATCATCATGTTTCCTCTCCTCTCTCTCCCTGTATCATCATGTTTCCTCTCCTCTCTCTCCATGTAACATCATGTTTCCTCTCCTCTCTCTCCCTGTATCATCATGTTTCCCCTCCTCTCTCTCTCTGTATCATCATGTTTCCTCTCCTCTCCCTCTCTCTCTGTATCATCATGTTTCCTCTCCTCTCTCTCTGTATCATCATGTTTCCTCTCCTCTCTCTCTGTATCATCATGTTTCCTCTCTCTCCATGTATCATCATGTTTCCTCTCCTCTCTCTCCCTGTATCATCATGTTTCCTCTCCTCTCTATCTCTGTACCATCATGGTTCCTCTCTCTCCCTGTATCATCATGTTTCCTCTCCTCTCTCTCCCTGTATCATCATGTTTCCTCTCCTCTCTCTCCCTGTATCATCATGTTTTCTCTCCCCTCTCTCTCTCTGTATCATCATGTTTCCTCTCCTCTCTCTCTCTGTATCATCATGTTTCCTCTCCTCTCTCTCTCTGTATCATCATGTTTCCTCTCCTCTCTCTCTCTGTATCATCATGTTTCCTCTCCTCTCTCTCTCTGTATCATCATGTTTCCTCTCCTCTCCTCTCTCCCTGTATCATCATGTTTCCTCTCCTCTCTCTCTCTGTATCATCATGTTTTCTCTACTCTCTCTCTCTGTATCATCATGTTTCCTCTCCTCTCTCTCTCTGTATCATCATGTTTCCTCTCCTCTCTCTCTCTGTATCATCATGTTTCCTCTCCTCTCTCTCCCTGTATCATCATGTTTCCTCTCCTATCCTCTCCCTGTATCATCATGTTTCCCCTCCTCTCTCTCCTCTCTCTGTATCATCATGTTTCCTCTCCTCTCTCTCTCTGTATCATCATGTTTCCTCTCCTCTCTCCCTGTATCATCATTTTTCCTCTAATCTCTCTCCCTGTATCATCATGTTTCCTCTCCTCTCTCTCTCTGTATCATCATGTTTCCTCTCCTCTCTCTCTGTATCATCATGTCTCCTCTCCTCTCTCTCTCTCTGTTTCATCATGTTTTCCTCTCCTCTCTCTCTCTGTATCATCATGTTTCCTCTCCTCCCTCTCCCTGTATCATCATGTTTCCTCTCCTATCTCTCTCTGTACCATCATGTTTCCTCTCTCTCCCTGTATCATCATGTTTCCTCTCCTCTCTCTCTCTGTATCATCATGTTTCCTCTCCTCCCTCTCCCTGTATCATCATGTTTCCTCTCCTCTCTCTCTCTGTACCATCATGGTGCCTCTCTCTCCCTGTATCATCATGTTTCCTCTCCTCTCTCTCTCTGTATCATCATGTTTCCTCTCCTCTCTCTCTCTCTCTCTGTATCATCATGTTTCCTCTACTCTCTCTCTCTCTGTATCATCATGTTTCCTCTCCTCTCTCTCTCTGTATCATCATGTTTCCTCTCCTCTCTCTCCCTGTATCATCATGTTTCCTCTCCTCTCTCTCTCTCTGTATCATCATGTTTCCTCTCCTCTCTCTCTCTGTATCATCATGTTTCCTCTCCTCTCTCTCCATGTATCATCATGTTTCCTCTCCTCTCTCCCTGTATCATCATGTTTCCTCTCCTCTCTCTGTCTGTATCCTCATGTTTCCTCTACTCTCTCTCTCTCTGTATCATCATGTTTCCTCTCCTTTCTCTCTCTGTATCATCATGTTTCCTCTCCTCTCTCTCCCTGTATCATCATGTTTCCTCTCCTATCCTCTCCCTGTACCATCATGTTTCCTCTCCTATCTCTCTCTGTATCATCATGTTTCCTCTCCTCTCCTCTCTCTGTATCATCATGTTTCCTCTCCTCTCTCTCCCTGTATCATCATGTTTCCTCTCCTATCCTCTCCCTGTATCATCATGTTTCCCCTCCTCTCTCTCCTCTCTCTGTATCATCATGTTTCCTCTCTTCTCCTCTCTCCCTGTATCATCATGTTTCCTCTCCTCTCTCTCTCTGTATCATCATGTTTCCTCTCCTCTCTCTCTGTATCATCATGTTTCCTCTCCTCTCCTCTCTCCCTGTATCATCATGTTTCCTCCAATCTCTCTCCCTGTATCATCATGTCTCCTCTCCTCTCTCTCTCTCTCTGTATCATCATGTTTCCTCTCCTCTCTCTCTGTATCATCATGTTTCCTCTCCTCTCTCTCTGTATCATCATGTTTCCTCTCTCTCCATGTATCATCATTTTTCCTCTCCTCTCTCTCCCTGTATCATCATGTTTCCTCTCCTCTCTATCTCTGTACCATCATGGTTCCTCTCTCTCCCTGTATCATCATGTTTCCTCTCCTCTCTCTCCCTGTATCATCATGTTTCCTCTCCTCTCTCTCCATGTAACATCATGTTTCCTCTCCTCTCTCTCCCTGTATCATCATGTTTCCCCTCCTCTCTCTCTCTGTATCATCATGTTTCCTCTCCTCTCCCTCTCTCTCTGTATCATCATGTTTCCTCTCCTCTCTCTCTGTATCATCATGTTTCCTCTCCTCTCTCTCTGTATCATCATGTTTCCTCTCTCTCCATGTATCATCATGTTTCCTCTCCTCTCTCTCCCTGTATCATCATGTTTCCTCTCCTCTCTATCTCTGTACCATCATGGTTCCTCTCTCTCCCTGTATCATCATGTTTCCTCTCCTCTCTCTCCCTGTATCATCATGTTTCCTCTCCTCTCTCTCCCTGTATCATCATGTTTTCTCTCCCCTCTCTCTCTCTGTATCATCATGTTTCCTCCCCTCTCTCTCTCTGTATCATCATGTTTCCTCTCCTCTCTCTCTCTGTATCATCATGTTTCCTCTCCTCTCTCTCTCTGTATCATCATGTTTCCTCTCCTCTCTCTCTCTGTATCATCATGTTTCCTCTCCTCTCTCTCTCTGTATCATCATGTTTCCTCTCCTCTCCTCTCTCCCTGTATCATCATGTTTCCTCTCCTCTCTCTCTCTGTATCATCATGTTTTCTCTACTCTCTCTCTCTGTATCATCATGTTTCCTCTCCTCTCTCTCTCTGTATCATCATGTTTCCTCTCCTCTCTCTCTCTGTATCATCATGTTTCCTCTCCTCTCTCTCCCTGTATCATCATGTTTCCTCTCCTATCCTCTCCCTGTATCATCATGTTTCCCCTCCTCTCTCTCCTCTCTCTGTATCATCATGTTTCCTCTCCTCTCTCTCTCTGTATCATCATGTTTCCTCTCCTCTCTCCCTGTATCATCATTTTTCCTCTAATCTCTCTCCCTGTATCATCATGTTTCCTCTCCTTTCTCTCTCTGTATCATCATGTTTCCTCTCCTCTCTCTCTGTATCATCATGTCTCCTCTCCTCTCTCTCTCTCTGTTTCATCATGTTTCCTCTCCTCTCTCTCTCTCTGTATCATCATGTTTCCTCTCCTCCCTCTCCCTGTATCATCATGTTTCCTCTCCTATCTCTCTCTGTACCATCATGTTTCCTCTCTCTCCCTGTATCATCATGTTTCCTCTCCTCTCTCTCTCTGTATCATCATGTTTCCTCTCCTCCCTCTCCCTGTATCATCATGTTTCCTCTCCTCTCTCTCTCTGTACCATCATGGTGCCTCTCTCTCCCTGTATCATCATGTTTCCTCTCCTCTCTCTCTCTGTATCATCATGTTTCCTCTCCTCTCTCTCTCTCTGTATCATCATGTTTCCTCTACTCTCTCTCTCTCTGTATCATCATGTTTTCCTCTCCTCTCTCTCTCTCTGTATCATCATGTTTCCTCTCCTCTCTCTCTCTGTATCATCATGTTTCCTCTCCTCTCTCTCCATGTATCATCATGTTTCCTCTCCTCTCTCCCTGTATCATCATGTTTCCTCTCCTCTCTCTCTCTGTATCATCATGTTTCCTCTCCTCTCTCTCTCTGTATCATCATGTTTCCTCTCCTCTCTCTCTCTGTATCATCATGTTTCCTCTCCTCTCTCTCCCTGTATCATCATGTATCCTCTCCTATCCTCTCCCTGTATCATCATGTTTCCCCTCCTCTCTCCTCTCTCTGTATCATCATGTTTCCCCTCCTCTCTCCTCTCTCTGTATCATCATGTTTCCTCTCCTCTCTCTCCCTGTATCATCATGTTTCCTCTCCTCTCTCTCTCTGTACCATCATGGTTCCTCTCTCTCCCTGTATCATCATGTTTCCTCTCCTCTCTCTCCCTGTATCATCATGTTTCCTCTCCTCTCTCTCTCTGTATCATCATGTTTCCTCTACTCTCTCTCTCTGTATCATCATGTATCCTCTCCTCTCTCTCCCTGTATCATCATGTTTCCTCTCCTATCCTCTCCCTGTATCATCATGTTTCCTCTCCTATCTCTATCTGTATCATCATGTTTCCTCTCCTCTCTGTATCATCATGTTTCCTCTCCTCTCTCTCCCTGTATCATCATGTTTCCTCTCCTATCCTCTCCCTGTATCATCATGTTTCCCCTCCTCTCTCTCCTCTCTCTGTATCATCATGTTTCCTCTCCTCTCTCTCTGTATCATCATGTTTCCTCTCCTCTCCTCTCTCCCTGTATCATCATGTTTCCTCTCCTCTCTCCCTGTATCATCATGTTTCCTCTCCTCTCTCTCCCTGTATCATCATGTTTCCTCTCCTATCCTCTCCCTGTATCATCATGTTTCCTCTCCTATCTCTATCTGTATCATCATGTTTCCTCTCCTCTCTGTATCATCATGTTTCCTCTCCTCTCTCTCCCTGTATCATCATGTTTCCTCTCCTATCCTCTCCCTGTATCATCATGTTTCCCCTCCTCTCTCTCCTCTCTCTGTATCATCATGTTTCCTCTCCTCTCTCTCTGTATCATCATGTTTCCTCTCCTCTCCTCTCTCCCTGTATCATCATGTTTCCTCTCCTCTCCTCTCTCCCTGTATCATCATGTTTCCTCTCCTCTCTCTCCCTGTATCATCATGTCTCCTCTCCTCTCTCTCTCTCTGTTTAATCATGTTTCCTCTCCTCTCTCTCCCTGTATCATCATGTTTCCTCTCCTCTCTCTCTGTATCATCATTTTTCCTCTCCTCTCTCTCTCTGTACCATCATGGTCCCTCTCTCTCCCTGTATCATCATGTTTCCTCTCCTCTCTCTCCCTGTATCATCATGTTTCCTCTCCTCTCTCTCCATGTATCATCATGTTTCCTGTCCTCTCTCTCCCTGTATCATCATGTTTCCTCTCCTCTCTCTCTCTGTATCATCATGTTTCCTCTCCTCTCTCTCTCTGTATCATCATGTTTCCTCTCCTCTCTCTCTCTGTATCATCATGTTTCATCTCCTCTCTCTCTCTGTATCATCATGTTTCCTCTCCTCTCTCTCTCTGTATCATCATGTTTCCTCTCCTCTCTCTCCCTGTATCATCATGTTTCCTCTCCTATCCTCTCCCTGTATCATCATGTTTCCTCTCCTCTCTCTCATCTCTCTGTATCATCATGTTTCCTCTCCTCTCTCTCTCTGTATCATCATGTTTCCTCTCCTCTCCTCTCTACCTGTATCATCATGTTTCCTCTCCTCTCTCTCCCTGTATCATCATGTTTCCTCTCCTCTCTCTCTCTGTATCATCATTTTTCCTCTCCTCTCTCTCCCTGTATCATCATGTCTCCTCTCCTCTCTCTCTCTGTTTCATCATTTTCCTCTCCTCTCTCTCTCTGTATCATCATGTCTCCTCTCCTCTCTCTCTCTGTATCATCATGTTTCCTCTCTCTCTCTGAATCATCATGTTTCCTCTCCTCTCTCCCTGTATCATCATGTTCCCTCTCCTCTCTCTCCATGTATCACAGCTCCGTGTGGGGGGAACCTGACGGGCCCCACTGGGCTGATCCTGTCCCCAGAGTACCCTGAGCCGTACCCCCACGGACGAGAATGCGACTGGACCGTCTCTGTCACTCCCGACTACGTCATCGCACTCAATTTCAACCAGTGAGTGTTAACCTGGGCACTAATGGAGAACACACATAGTCTGAACACCATGCGTTGATATTTGACTTCGACTAAAGTCAATATTTCTGTCGCATTCAACTTCAACCTGTGAGCATAACGCTAATGATATACTCACAACTTCCATTCAAACGTTCACGTTGTTATGCACTGTGGCCTTTGGCAGACTTTAAGTCGAGGTTTGGATTCGTCCCCGTAGAGACCATGTCCATGTTGTTCACTTGTATCATCATATATGTGTTAGCACCCACATTATTCCCTGGTCAGATTATATGGTCTAGATTATCCACATTATTCCCTGGTCAGATTATACGGTCTAGATTATCCACATTATTCCCTGGTCAGATTAAAAACACATATTACAATATTCACATATTATGCTCACTAGGTATGAGAAACACGATATTCAAATTTACAAAATTATATATTTTCTAATGTAACCAATTCTCTCCTTCTCTGTGTTGTTCAGGTTCAGTCTGGAGCCCAGCTATGACTTCCTCCACATCTACGACGGTCCTGACTCCCTCCACCCTCTGTTGGGGAGTTTCTATGGTACTGACGTCCCCGACCGCATCGAGAGCAGTTCTAACACACTCTTCCTCGCCTTCCGCAGCGACGCATCGCTCAGCAGCAACGGCTTCATCCTGCAGTACACAGGTAGGTCCCCTAGTGGTGGGAGAACTAAAGTGCTTCTGTGGTTTTGGTCTTTCGTAGTAATGGAGAATGAGACGTGGGGGAGAGAGAAATTACGGGATAGAAAGAGAGAGAAAGAGCAAAAGCGAGAGAGTTGGGGTGAGAGAGAGGGACGAGAGAGAGGGAGTGGTGGTGAGAGAGAGAGAGAGAGGGGGGGGGGGGAGTAGAGTGTGTGTGTGTGTGTGTGTGTGTGTGTGTGTGTGTGTGTGTCAAAGCTCTGTTTGATCCCTGGCGTCTTGTTGCACACTAAAGGCTTCCGGTAAATTAGAGCAAAAAGCCGTTTGTTGTTAGACACTCCTGTGGTCCGCTGACCAGCCGTTTGTTGTTAGACACTCCTGTGGTCCGCTGACCAGCCGTTTGTTGTTAGACACTCCTGTGGTCCGCTGACCAGCCGTTTGTTGTTAGACACTCCTGTGGTCCGCTGACCAGCCGTTTGTTGTTAGACACTCCTGTGGTCCGCTGACCAGCCGTTTGTTGTTTTGGAGCGCCGTCTAAGCTTGTTTGATCACAGGCGACGGTACAGTCCCGTACACACTGTTTACACGTGATCACAGACGATCATAGTGCATTCAAGATCACAGGCGACCCCTTTTCCGTGTGGGTGGATGTTGCTTCCTGGGTGTGGATGTGTGTGTAGCAGTTGGTTGACGGGTCTGGTAACTGGTCTGTGTGTTGTGGTTTAGTCTCAGAGGGTTTCTGCAGTGGGTGAACATCTGTCATCAGGAATAGAGGATTAAAAACATAGTTGAAGTGAAAGATGACTGTTGGGACGTTGTGTTTAAAGACCTAATAGTCTGGAGAACTCTGCATCTATAAAGGCCTCATTACACAGTCAGAGAAGGCAAAGCTAAAAGAGAAGGGCTCATTACACAGTCAGAGAAGGCAAAGCTAAAAGAGAAGGGAGTAGCTTGTAAACTCTGGTGTGATTACAGTCAGCTTTGAATGTAAAACTGAACTTCAATAAACCCACGTTGGTTTGAATATGGTTGAATACCATTTTAGGTAATATGACTACTTTACATTTTAGAACGGTAGATCATAAAAGGAAAGGAGAGATGAAAGGAAAGGAGAGATGAAAGGACAATATTAGCCTGTACCCTGTGTTTGGGGTCATTGAAGTCAACATTCAGTTTTGGGAAATGGGAAACACACGTTTGGGGTAGTACAGTATGTTTCTCTGTAGTATATTATAAACAGAGTTGTGTGTAATGGAGGATGAGAGTAGAGGAAAGGAAAAGAGGAAACGAGAGGAGAGGGTAGGAAATGAGAGGAGAGGGTAGGAAATGAGAGAAGAGGGTAGGAAATTAGAAGATATGAGTGGAAAGGGTAGGACATGAGAGGAGAGGGGAGGAGAGGAAATGAGAGGAAAGGGTAGGATTTTGTCGTAGATAAAATGTAGTTATGTTCGTTGTCCGTAGTTTATGCCTGCCCGTAACATAATCCCACTGCCACCATGGGGCACTCTGTTCACAACGTTAACATCAGCAAACCACTCACCCACATGACTCCATACTGTCTGCCATCTGCCCGGTACAGTTGAAACCGGGATTAATCCGTGAAGAGCACACTTTCACCATGCCAGTGGCTGCCGAAGTCGGTTACGACGCCAAACTGCGGTCAAAACCCTGGTGAGGAAGACGAGCACGCGGATGAGCTTCCCTGGTGAGGAAGACGAGCACGAGGAGGAGCTTTCCTGGTGAGGAAGACGAGCACGAGGATGAGCTTCCCTGGTGAGGAAGACGAGCACGAGGATGAGCTTTCCTGGTGAGGAAGACGAGCACGCGGATGAGTTTCCCTGGTGAGGAAGACGAGCACGCGGATGAGCTTCCCTGGTGAGGAAGACGAGGACAAGGATGAGCTTCCCTGGTGGGGAAGACGAGCACGAGGATGAGCTTTCCTGGTGAGGAAGACGAGCACGCGGATGATTTCCTGACACGGTTTCTGACAGTTTGTGCAGAAATTCTTCATTTGTGTAAACCCACAGTTTCATCAGCTGTCGGGTCTCAGACGATCCCGCAAGTGAAGAAGACGGATTTGGAGGTCCTGGGCTGGGTTGGTTGTGAGGCCGGTTGGACGTACTGCCTCTAAGATAATGTTGGAGGAAATGAATGTTATATTCTCTGGGTCTCCTGCAGTCAGACAGTTGAACGCCCCCTCAGTGTCTGTAGCATTATGTTGTGTGACAAAACTACACATTTTAGAATGACCTTTTATTGTCCCCAGCACAAGGTGCACCTGTGTAATGATCATGCTGTTTAATCAGCTTCTTGATATGCCACACCTGTCAGGTGGATGGAGGTGGATGGGGGGAGCAGTTGCGATTGGTAGCTAGTGGTGGCTATTCAGCAGCCTGATGGTCTGAGGATAGAAACTGTCGTCCAGTTTTTTGCCAGGATGCTCTTGTATTGTCCACATCTGAGTGATCGATGCGGGGAGAAGAGGGCGTGGCTCGGGTGGCTGGGTTCCCTGGTGATCTTCCAGGTTTTGTAACTGTAGGGCAGGCAGCGTGCACTAGGCAGTGTGGACCAGGCAGTGATGCACCAGGCTGTGATTCAGCCCGTTAGTTTACTCTCGATGGGGCTCCTGTAGAACACTGTGAGGGCCCACGGGGACAGGCCAGAGTTGCTGTCTTGCCTTCTTCACTACGGTGTCCATGTGGTTAGACCATTTTTGCTTCTCTGAGATGTGGACGCCAAGGAACTTGAAGTTATTGACTTCCTCCTGAAGTCTACATACAGTCCACAAACAGCTCCTTTGTTTTACTGACGTTGAGGAAAAGATTGTTTACCTGGCATCAGGCCGTCAGAGTGCCTACCTCCTCCCTGTAGGCTGCCTCATTGTTGTTGGTAATGAGGCCTACTAGTGTCGTGTCGTCAGTGAACTTGATGATGGAGTTGTAACTGTGTGAGGCCAGTCAGTCGTGGGTATACAGGAAATACAGGAGGGGACTGAGGACGCACCCTTGTGGGGCCCCCATGTTGAGAATGTTGAGGATGTAACATTGCCTACCTTCACCAGCTGGGGGTCGGCCTATCAGGAAGCCCAGGACTCAGTTGCACAGGGAGGAGTTCAGGCCCAAGGCTGTGAGCGTGGAATTGATCTTATAGGGCACTGTGGTATTGATGGATGAGCTGTAGTCAATGAACAGCATCCTCACATATCTATTCCTCTTGTCCAGGTGGGTGAGGGCAGTTGTTCAGTGGAATGGCGATTGTGTCGTCTGTGGATCTGTCAGGGCAGTAGGTGAATTGAAGAGGGTGGAGTGTGTTGGGGAGGGAGGAGATGATGTGGTCTTAGCCTCTCAAAGCATTTCATGATGAGGGAAGTGAGTGCTACTGTTTGGTAGTCATTCAGTTCAGTTTTTTCCCCTTTCTTGGGCACTGGGGATGATAGTGGACATTAAATCAAGCTTTATTTATTCAGCACATTTCAGACATGGGATGCAACACAATGTCCCTCAGAGGAAAAAAACTAAGAAAAACACTGAAAATATATTTTTTAATATTTATTACACAACTAACGGTAAGAGAATTAAAGATACTAAAGAGTAACAATAAATACTGATGACTTAATACGAGAAAAAGCTAAAAGGTGTGCTTTACGATCCCTTTTAAATATGTCCACAGCCCCCCCCCCCCTCTCAGGTTCTCTGACAGGCTATTCCAGAGGCTGGGGCATAATAACTAAAGGCTGGGGGCATAGTAAGTAGGCTCGGTCCTAGGCTTTGGGGTAGTTAAACGGCTGTCTCTCCATGTCTCTTGGTCCTAGGCTTTGGGGTAGTTAAACGGCTGTCTCTCCATGTCTCTCGGTCCTAGGCTTTGGGGTAGTTAAACGGCTGTCTCTCCATGTCTCTCGGTCCTAGGCTTTGGGGTAGTTAAACGGCTGTCTCTCCATGTCTCTCGGTCCTAGGCTTTGGGGTAGTTAAACGGCTGTCTCTCCATGTCTCTCGGTCCTAGGCTTTGGGGTAGTTAAAAGGCTGTCTCTCCATGTCTCTTGGTCCTAGGCTTTGGGATAGTTAAAAGGCTGTCTCTCCATGCCTCTTGGTCCTAGGCTTTGGGATAGTTAAAAGGCTGTCTCTCTCCATGTCTCTTGGTCCTAGGCTTTGGGATAGTTAAAAGGCTGTCTCTCCATGCCTCTTGGTCCTGGGCTTTGGGATAGTTAAAAGGCTGTCTCTCCATGCCTCTTGGTCCTGGGCTTTGGGATAGTTAAAAGGCTGTCTCTCCATGCCTCTTGGTCCTGGGCTTTGGGATAGTTAAAAGGCTGTCTCTCCATGCCTCTTGGTCCTGGGCTTTGGGATAGTTAAAAGGCTGTCTCTCCATGTCTCTTGGTCCTAGGCTTTGGGGTAGTTAAACGGCTGTCTCTCCATGTCTCATGGTCCTAGGCTTTGGGGTAGTTAAACGGCTGTCTCTCTATGTCTCTCGGTCCTAGGCTTTGGGGTAGTTAAACGGCTGTCTCTCCATGTCTCTCGGTCCTAGGCTTTGGGGTAGTTAAACGGCTGTCTCTCCATGTCTCTCGGTCCTAGGCTTTGGGGTAGTTAAACGGCTGTCTCTCCATGTCTCTCGGTCCTAGGCTTTGGGGTAGTTAAACGGCTGTCTCTCCATGTCTCTCGGTCCTAGGCTTTGGGGTAGTTAAAAGGCTGTCTCTCCATGTCTCTTGGTCCTAGGCTTTGGGATAGTTAAAAGGCTGTCTCTCCATGCCTCTTGGTCCTAGGCTTTGGGATAGTTAAAAGGCTGTCTCTCTCCATGTCTCTTGGTCCTAGGCTTTGGGATAGTTAAAAGGCTGTCTCTCCATGCCTCTTGGTCCTGGGCTTTGGGATAGTTAAAAGGCTGTCTCTCCATGTCTCTTGGTCCTGGGCTTTGGGATAGTTAAAAGTCTGTCTCTCCATGTCTCTTGGTCCTAGGCTTTGGGATAGTTAAACGGCTGTCTCTCTCCATGTCTCTTGGTCCTGGGCTTTGGGATAGTTAAAAGGCTGTCTCTCCATGCCTCTTGGTCCTGGGCTTTGGGATAGTTAAAAGGCTGTCTCTCCATGCCTCTTGGTCCTAGGCTTTGGGATAGTTAAAAGGCTGTCTCTCTCCATGCCTCTTGGTCCTAGGCTTTGGGATAGTTAAACGGCTGTCTCTCCATGTCTCTTGGTCCTAGGCTTTGGGATAGTTAAAAGGCTGTCTTTCTCCATGCCTCTTGGTCCTAGGCTTTGGGATAGTTAAAAGGCTGTCTCTCCATGCCTCTTGGTCCTGGGCTTTGGGATAGTTAAAAGGCTGTCTCTCCATGTCTCTTGGTCCTAGGCTTTGGGATACTTAAACGGCTGTCTCTCCATGTCTCTTGGTCCTGGGCTTTGGGATAGTTAAAAGGCTGTCTCTCCATGCCTCTTGGTCCTAGGCTTTGGGATAGTTAAAAGGCTGTCTCTCCATGCCTCTTGGTCCTGGGCTTTGGGATAGTTAAAAGGCTGTATCTCCATGTCTCTTGGTCCTGGGCTTTGGGATAGTTAAAAGGCTGTCTCTCCATGCCTCTTGGTCCTGGGCTTTGGGATAGTTAAAAGGCTGTCTCCCCATGTCTCTTGGTCCTGGGCTTTGGGATAGTTAAAAGGCTGTCTCTCCATGCCTCTTGGTCCTGGGCTTTGGGATACTTAAACGGCTGTCTCTCCATGTCTCTTGGTCCTGGGCTTTGGGGTAGTTAAAAGGTTGGCTCTCCATGCCTCTTGGTCCTGGGCTTTGGGATAGTTAAAAGGCTGTCTCTCCATGTCTCTTGGTCCTTGGCTTTTGGATAGTTAAAAGGCTGCCTCTCCATGCCTCTTGGTCCTGGGCTTTGGGATAGTTAAAAGGCTGGCTCTCCATGCCTCTTGGTCCTGGGCTTTGGGATAGTTAAAAGGCTGTCTCTCCATGTCTCTTGGTCCTTGGCTTTGGGATAGTTAAAAGGCTGTCTCTCCATGCCTCTTGGTCCTGGGCTTTGGGATAGTTAAAAGGCTGTCTCTCCATGCCTCTTGGTCCTGGGCTTTGGGATAGTTAAAAGGCTGTCTCTCCATGTCTCTTGGTCCTGGGCTTTGGGATAGTTAAAAGTCTGTCTCTCCATGTCTCTTGGTCCTAGGCTTTGGGATAGTTAAACGGCTGTCTCTCTCCATGTCTCTTGGTCCTGGGCTTTGGGATAGTTAAAAGGCTGTCTCTCCATGCCTCTTGGTCCTGGGCTTTGGGATAGTTAAAAGGCTGTCTCTCCATGTCTCTTGGTCCTGGGCTTTGGGGTAGTTAAAAGGCTGTCTCTCAATGCCTCTTGGTCCTAGGCTTTGGGATAGTTAAAAGGCTGTCTCTCTCCATGCCTCTTGGTCCTAGGCTTTGGGATAGTTAAACGGCTGTCTCTCCATGTCTCTTGGTCCTAGGCTTTGGGATAGTTAAAAGGCTGTCTTTCTCCATGCCTCTTGGTCCTAGGCTTTGGGATAGTTAAAAGGCTGTCTCTCCATGCCTCTTGGTCCTGGGCTTTGGGATAGTTAAAAGGCTGTCTCTCCATGTCTCTTGGTCCTTGGCTTTTGGATAGTTAAAAGGCTGCCTCTCCATGCCTCTTGGTCCTGGGCTTTGGGATAGTTAAAAGGCTGTCTCTCCATGTCTCTTGGTCCTAGGCTTTGGGATAGTTAAAATGCTGTCTCTCCATGCCTCTTGGTCCTAGGCTTTGGGATAGTTAAAAGGCTGTCTCTCCATGCCTCTTGGTCCTAGGCTTTGGGATAGTTAAAAGGCTGTCTCTCCATGCCTCTTGGTCCTAGGCTTTGGGATAGTTAAAAGGCTGTCTCTCCATGTCTCTTGGTCCTGGGCTTTGGGATAGTTAAAAGGCTGTCTCTCCATGTCTCTTGGTCCTGGGCTTTGGGATAGTTAAAAGGCTGTCTCTCCATGCCTCTTGGTCCTGGGCTTTGGGATAGTTAAAAGGCTGCCTCTCCATGCCTCTTGGTCCTGGGCTTTGGGATAGCTAAAAGGCTGCCTCTCCATGCCTCCTGGTCCTGGGCTTTGGGATAGTTAAAAGGCTGCCTCTCCATGCCTCTTGGTCCTGGGCTTTGGGATAGCTAAAAGGCTGCCTCTCCATGCCTCCTGGTCCTGGGCTTTCGGATAGTTAATATGGTATAGGGGACACTTGCGTCCCACTTGGGAAAAAAAACAGGGAAAATGCAGCAAATTCAACTCAAATCATGATCTAAAATCAAACATTAATTAAATCACATGTCAGATACTCAAATTAAAGCTACACTCGTTGTGAATCCAGCCAACATGTCAGATTTCAAAAAGCTTTTTTGTTGGAAAGCATTAAGAAGCTTTTATCTGATAATAAGACTTTCAATAAAGAGAGAAAAGCACATTTCAACCCTGCAGGCGCTACATATTTCAACCCTGCAGGCGCTACATATTTCAACCCTGCAGGCGCTACATATTTCAACCCTGCAGGCGCTACACATTTCAACCCTGCAGGCGCTACACATTTCAACCCTGCAGGCGCTACATATTTCAACCCTGCAGGCGCTACATATTTCAACCCTGCAGGCGCTACATATTTCAACCCTGCAGGCGCTACACATTTCAACCCTGCAGGCGCTACACATTTCAACCCTGCAGGCGCTACACATTTCAACCCTGCAGGCGCTACACATTTCAACCCTGCAGGCGCTACACATTTCAACCCTGCAGGCGCTACACATTTCAACCCTGCAGGCGCTACATATTTCAACCCTGCAGGCGCTACACATTTCAACCCTGCAGGCGCTACACATTTCAACCCTGCAGGCGCTACACATTTCAACCCTGCAGGCGCTACACATTTCAACCCTGCAGGCGCGACACATTTCAACCCTGCAGGCGCTACACATTTCAACCCTGCAGGCGCGACACATTTCAACCCTGCAGGCGCTACACATTTCAACCCTGCAGGCGCGACACATTTCAACCCTGCAGGCGCTACACATTTCAACCCTGCAGGCGCTACACATTTCAACCCTGCAGGCGCTACACATTTCAACCCTGCAGGCGCGACACAAAACGATGAAATAAAATATAAAACATACTTTTGACGAGCTTCTTTTGTTGGCACTCCAATATGTCCCATAAACATCACAATTGGTCCTTTTGTTCGATTAATTCCCACCATATATATCCAAAATGTCCATTTATAAAGCGTGTTTGATCCAGAAATAAACAGCTTAATAAAATAATTCTAAAGTTGCCTATAAACTTTGCCAAAATATTTCAAACTACTTTTGTAATAGAACTTTATGTATTTTTAAACGTTAATAATCGATCAAATTGAAGACGGGTCTAAAGACTGGGAAATATGTGTTCAATACAGCAAGTAAACAAACCATGCTCCAATAGAAAGCCCCTTGGTAATAACCATATCCAATAGAAAGCCCCTTGGTAATAACCATATCCAATAGAAAGCCCCTTGGTAATAACCATATCCAATAGAAAGCCCCTTGGTAATAACCATATCCAATAGAAAGCCCCTTGGTAATAACCATATCCAATAGAAAGCCCCTTGGTAATAACCATATCCAATAGAAAGCCCCTTGGTAATAACCAGGTCCAATAGAAAGCCCCTTGGTAATAACCATATCCAATAGAAAGCCCCTTGGTAATAACCATATCCAATAGAAAGCCCCTTGGTAATAACCATATCCAATAGAAAGCCCCTTGGTAATAACCAGGTCCAATAGAAAGCCCCTTGGTAATAACCAGGTCCAATAGAAAGCCCCTTGGTAATAACCAGGTCCAATAGAAAGCCCCTTGGTAATAACCAGGTCCAATGAAAGCCCCTTGGTAATAACCAGGTCCAAAGAAAGCCCCTTGGTAATAACCGTATCCAATAGAAAGCCCCTTGGTAATAACCAGGTCCAATAGAAAGCCCCTTGGTAATAACCAGGTCCAATAGAAAGCCCCTTGGTAATAACCATATCCAATAGAAAGCCCCTTGGTAATAACCAGGTCCAATAGAAAGCCCCTTGGTAATAACCAGGTCCAATAGAAAGCCCCTTGGTAATAACCAGGTCCAATAGAAAGCCCCTTGGTAATAACCAGGTCCAATAGAAAGCCCCTTGGTAATAACCAGGTCCAATAGAAAGCCCCTTGGTAATAACCATATCCAATAGAAAGCCCCTTGGTAATAACCAGGTCCATTAGAAAGCCCCTTGGTAATAACCAGGTCCAATAGAAAGCCCCTTGGTAATAACCAGGTCCAATAGAAAGCCCCTTGGTAATAACCAGGTCCAATAGAAAGCCCCTTGGTAATAACCAGGTCCAATAGAAAGCCCCTTGGTAATAACCATGTCCAATAGAAAGCCCCTTGGTAATAACCAGGTCCAGTAGAAAGCCCCTTGGTAATAACCAGGTCCAATAGAAAGCCCCTTGGTAATAACCATGCTCCAATAGAAAGCCCCTTGGTAATAACCATGTCCAATAGAAAGCCCCTTGGTAATAACCAGGTCCAATAGAAAGCCCCTTGGTAATAACCAGGTCCAATAGAAAGCCCCTTGGTAATAACCAGGTCCAATAGAAAGCCCCTTGGTAATAACC
The DNA here is from genome assembly GCF_002021735.2 of Oncorhynchus kisutch. Lineage (NCBI taxonomy): Eukaryota > Metazoa > Chordata > Actinopteri > Salmoniformes > Salmonidae > Oncorhynchus > Oncorhynchus kisutch. Next base: position 2,775,297 of record NC_034190.2, on the reverse strand, counting down.
AGGTCCAATAGAAAGCCCCTTGGTAATAACCAGGTCCAATAGAAAGCCCCTTGGTAATAACCAGGCCCAATAGAAAGCCCCTTGGTAATAACCAGGTCCAATAGAAAGCCCCTTGGTAATAACCAGGTCCAATAGAAAGCCCCTTGGTAATAACCATGTCCAATAGAAAGCCCCTTGGTAATAACCAGGTCCAGTAGAAAGCCCCTTGGTAATAACCAGGTCCAATAGAAAACCCCTTGGTAATAACCATGCTCCAATAGAAAGCCCCTTGGTAATAACCATGTCCAATAGAAAGCCCCTTGGTAATAACCAGGTCCAATAGAAAGCCCCTTGGTAATAACCAGGTCCAATAGAACGCCCCTTGGTAATAACCAGGTCCAGTAGAAAGACCATTGGTAATAACCAGGTCCAATAGAAAGCCCCTTGGTAATAACCAGGTCCAACAGAAAGCCCCTTGGTAATAACCATGTCCAATAGAACGCCCCTTGGTAATAACCAGGTCCAGTAGAAAGCCCCTTGGTAATAACCATGTCCAATAGAAAGCCCCTTGGTAATAACCAGGTCCAGTAGAAAGCCCCTTGGTAATAACCAGGTCCAATAGAAAGCCCCTTGGTAATAACCAGGTCCAGTAGAAAGCCCCTTGGTAATAACCAGGACCAGAGTACGGCTGTCGTTATGGGTGGGCCCAGTAGAAAGCCCCTTGGTAATAACCAGGTCCAGAGTATGGCTGTGGTTATGTGTTGACCCAGTAGAAAGCCCCTTGGTAATAACCAGGTCCAATGAAAGCCCCTTGGTAATAACCAGGTCCAAAGAAAGCCCCTTGGTAATAACCGTATCCAATAGAAAGCCCCTTGGTAATAACCAGGTCCAATAGAAAGCCCCTTGGTAATAACCAGGTCCAATAGAAAGCCCCTTGGTAATAACCATATCCAATAGAAAGCCCCTTGGTAATAACCAGGTCCAATAGAAAGCCCCTTGGTAATAACCAGGTCCAATAGAAAGCCCCTTGGTAATAACCAGGTCCAATAGAAAGCCCCTTGGTAATAACCAGGTCCAATAGAAAGCCCCTTGGTAATAACCAGGTCCAATAGAAAGCCCCTTGGTAATAACCATATCCAATAGAAAGCCCCTTGGTAATAACCAGGTCCATTAGAAAGCCCCTTGGTAATAACCAGGTCCAATAGAAAGCCCCTTGGTAATAACCAGGTCCAATAGAAAGCCCCTTGGTAATAACCAGGTCCAATAGAAAGCCCCTTGGTAATAACCAGGTCCAATAGAAAGCCCCTTGGTAATAACCATGTCCAATAGAAAGCCCCTTGGTAATAACCAGGTCCAGTAGAAAGCCCCTTGGTAATAACCAGGTCCAATAGAAAGCCCCTTGGTAATAACCATGCTCCAATAGAAAGCCCCTTGGTAATAACCATGTCCAATAGAAAGCCCCTTGGTAATAACCAGGTCCAATAGAAAGCCCCTTGGTAATAACCAGGTCCAATAGAAAGCCCCTTGGTAATAACCAGGTCCAATAGAAAGCCCCTTGGTAATAACCAGGTCCAATAGAAAGCCCCTTGGTAATAACCAGGTCCAATAGAAAGCCCCTTGGTAATAACCAGGCCCAATAGAAAGCCCCTTGGTAATAACCAGGTCCAATAGAAAGCCCCTTGGTAATAACCAGGTCCAATAGAAAGCCCCTTGGTAATAACCATGTCCAATAGAAAGCCCCTTGGTAATAACCAGGTCCAGTAGAAAGCCCCTTGGTAATAACCAGGTCCAATAGAAAACCCCTTGGTAATAACCATGCTCCAATAGAAAGCCCCTTGGTAATAACCATGTCCAATAGAAAGCCCCTTGGTAATAACCAGGTCCAATAGAAAGCCCCTTGGTAATAACCAGGTCCAATAGAACGCCCCTTGGTAATAACCAGGTCCAGTAGAAAGACCATTGGTAATAACCAGGTCCAATAGAAAGCCCCTTGGTAATAACCAGGTCCAACAGAAAGCCCCTTGGTAATAACCATGTCCAATAGAACGCCCCTTGGTAATAACCAGGTCCAGTAGAAAGCCCCTTGGTAATAACCATGTCCAATAGAAAGCCCCTTGGTAATAACCAGGTCCAGTAGAAAGCCCCTTGGTAATAACCAGGTCCAATAGAAAGCCCCTTGGTAATAACCAGGTCCAGTAGAAAGCCCCTTGGTAATAACCAGGACCAGAGTACGGCTGTCGTTATGGGTGGGCCCAGTAGAAAGCCCCTTGGTAATAACCAGGTCCAGAGTATGGCTGTGGTTATGTGTTGACCCAGTAGAAAGCCCCTTGGTTATAACCAGGTCCAGAGTATGGCTGTGGTTATGGGTGGGCCCAGTAGAAAGCCCCTTGGTGATAACCAGGCCCAGTAGAAAGCACCTTGGTAATAACCAGGTCTATAGTGTAGCTGTGGTTATGGGTGGGCCCAGTAGAAAGCCCCTTGGTGATAACCAGGTCTATAGTGTAGCTGTGGATATGGGTGGGCCCAGAAGAAAGCCCCTTGGTAATAACCAGGTCCAGAGTATGGCTGTGGTTATGGGTGGGCCCAGTAGAAAGCCCCTTGGTAATAACCATGTCCAGAGTATGGCTGTGGTTGTGGGTGGGTCCAGTAGAAAGCCCCTTGGTAATAACCAGGTCCAGAGTATGGCTGTGGTTGTGGGTGGGCCCACAGAAAGCCCCTTGGTAATAATCAGGTCCAGAACATGGCTGTGGTTATGGGTGGGCCCAGTAGAAAGCCCCTTGGTAATAACCAGGTCCAGAACATGGCTGTGGTTATGGGTGGGCCCACAGAAAGCCCCTTGGTAATAATCAGGTCCAGAACATGGCTGTGGTTATGGGTGGGCCAAGTGGAAAGCCCCTTGGTAATAACCAGGTCCAGAGTATGGCTGTGGTTAAGGATGGGCCCAGTAGAAAGCCCCTTGGTAATAACCAGGTCCAGAGTATGGCTGTGGTTATAGCTGGGCCCAGCAACATGTTGGATAATGTCCATAGAGCTCAAAAGATTCCTAAATTCAATGCCCTTGGAGTCAGTCTCTATTTCAACAGGAATTTTAACATCACCCAACACAATGATCATAGTTCTCAAGAACAATAGATCATAGTTCAGAGAAATCAGTAAAGAAAGTGGGGCAGTGCTTTGGTGGCTAACGTTTAAACAGTATAGCATGATGCTCAACAGACCTCAAGTTGACGAATGAAATGTCCTTACAACTGAGAGCATCAGTTAAAATAGAGGCTGTTCCCCCCCACCATTTATCCCTTTTCTGATAAGAGTATAAAACGCTGTAGTCCTTGGGGGGAGGCTTCAATAAGAGCACTGCAGTCTGATGACAGCCAGGTTTCAATGAGAAACATGCAATCAACGTTGAGCTCAGTAATGAGGTCATTCAGAAGAAAGGTTTTTACTGGTGATTGCTCTAACATTTAAAAGTGTCATAGTCAATGAGTGTGTGCCACTCTGCCCCTGGGGTCATCTGCCTTGAACCAATGGAATAACAACCAAATGATTCATGTTACAACCAGGTGATCTTGATGCAGGTGGGTATAGTGTCCTAAGCAAGGGAGAGATCGAAAATGTCAGAGAACAAAACAGCCAGCTGGTCTGGCCACGCTCTGAGGGCACGGCTATGGATGCCATCTGGGCCGGAAGCCTTGCGAGGGTTAACACGCTTGATAGACTTACAGAGTACGTCCTCAACGAGACCGTGAGTGTGTAGCCCACGTTGTCATCGGTGGCTTTCCTCGGCAGCTCAGGGTCATTGTGCTGTCTCCTCGGCAGCTCAGGGTCATTGTGCTGTCTCCTCGGCAGCTCAGGGTCATTGTCCTGTCTCCTCGGCAGATCAGGGTCATTGTGCTGTCTCCTCGGCAGCTCAGGGTCATTGTCCTGTCTCCTCGGCAGATCAGGGTCATTGTGATTTCTCCTCTGCAGATCAGGGTCATTGTGATGTCTCCTCGGCAGATCAGGGTCATTGTGATTTCTCCTCTGCAGATCAGGGTCATTGTGATGTCTCCTCTGCAGATCAGGGTCATTGTGATGTCTACTCTGCAGATCAGGGTCATTGTGAGGTCTCCTCTGCAGATCAGGGTCATTGTGATGTCTCCTCTGCAGATCAGGGTCATTGTGATGTCTCCTCTGCAGATCAGGGTCATTGCCCTGTTTCCTCGGCGGCTCAGGGTCATTGTGCTGTCTCCTCTGCAGATCAGGGTCATTGTGCTGTCTCCTCGGCAGATCAGGGTCATTGTGTCTCCTCGGCAGCTCAGGGTCATTGTGCTGTCTCCTCTGCAGATCAGGTTCATTGTCCTGTTTCCTCGGCGGCTCAGGGTCATCGTGCTGTCTCCTCTGCAGACCAGGGTCATTGTGCTGTCTCCTCTGCAGATCAGGGTCATTGTCCTGTCTCCTCGGCAGATCAGGGTCATTGTGGCTCCTTGGCGGCTCAGGGTCAATGAGCTGTCTCCTCTGCAGATCAGGGTTATTGTGCTGTGTCCTCGGCAGCTTAGGGTCATTGTGCTGACTCCTCGGCAGATCAGGGTCATTGTGCTGTCTCCTCAGCAGATCAGGGTCATTGTCCTGTCTCCTCGGCAGCTCAGGGTCATTGTCCTGTCTCCTCGGCAGCTCAGGGTCATTGTGTCTCCTCGTCAGCTCAGGGTCATTGTGCTGTCGCCTCGGCAGCTCAGGGTCATTGTGCTTGAATCGTGAGAAAAAACGTGTTGAACTCCTCTGGTAGGGTTGCCGTTGGTGACCGCAATGTGGATGGCTTTCTTTATGTAACCTGTAATCGTAAGGAGTCACATCCTCATGTCCGACCCGCTGACCTCCACTTTGTCCCGATACTTATGTTTCGCCATCTTGATCAATCTGTGTAGGTTGTATATGTACTGTTTACTTGTCCCAGGTCACCCTGTTTATAAACAGCATCTCTCTCTTTCTGTTTACTTGTCCCATGTCACCCTGTTTATAAACAGCATCTCTCTCTTTCTGTTTTTCCTACAAGGCTGCTGTCAATCCACGGTTTTGATTCGGGTACATTTTGAAAAACACGTCATCTATGCATTTTTTTGGGGCATATTCTTTAAAAGGTATCTCCAGAGGTGACCCGGAACATATCCACCGGGACAAAACAGTCTTGGAGCGTGAATTCTGATTGGTCAGACCAATGCAGTACAGACCTGACTACTGGAACTTGCCTCTTGAGTTTTATTTGTAGGCGGGGTGAAGCAAGATGGAGTCATGGTCGGATTTGCCAAAAGGAGGACGAGAGAGGGCCTTATACCCTTGTCGAAAAGGCGCGTAACTGTGGGCAAGAGTACAATTTTCGTGAGTTAGGGAAGCATAATCATTGAAGACATTTCAAAGTCCACTACCAGACATACACACTCACTCACTCACTCACTCACTCACTCACTCACTCACTCACTCACACAGAAGGCACAGTTGTTTAGGTGCTCTGTCTGTCTGTGTGTTGAGCCATGAACGGCAGAGAGGGAAAGCCGCCTGGCTAACAGAACTCCATCTGCATGGAGTCAGGTCGCTGGCTAACAGACCTCCATCTGCATGGAGAGGGAAGCCGCCTGGCTAACAGACCTCCATCTGCATGTAGAGGGAAGCCATCTGACTAACAGAACTCCATCTGCATGGAGAGGGGAGCCGCCTGACTAACAGAACTCCATCTGCATGTAGAGGGAAGCCACCTGACTAACAGAACTCCATCTGCATGGAGAGGGAAGCCACCTGACTAACAGAACTCCATCTGCATGGAGAGGGAAGCCACATGTCTAACAGACCTCCATCTGCATGGAGAGGGAAGCCACATGGCTAACATAACTCCATCTTCACGGAGATGGAAGCCACCTGACTAACATAACTCCATCTGCATGGAGAGGGAAGCCACCTGGCTAACAGAACTCCATCTGCATGGAGAGGGAAGCCACCTGACTAACAGAACTCCATCTGCATGGAGAGTGAAGCCACCTGACTAACAGAACTCCATCTGCATGGAGAGGGAAGCCACCTGACTAACAGAACTCCATCTGCATGGAGAGTGAAGCCACCTGACTAACAGAACTCCATCTGCATGGAGAGTGAAGCCACCTGACTAACAGAACTCCATCTGCATGGAGAGTGAAGCCACCTGACTAACAGAACTCCATCTGCATGGAGAGGGAAGCCACATGTCTAACAGACCTCCATCTGCATGGAGAGGGAAGCCACCTGACTAACAGAACTCCATCTGCATGGAGAGGGAAGCCACCTGACTAACAGAACTCCATCTGCATGGAGAGGGAAGCCACCTGACTAACAGAACTCCATCTGCATGGAGAGGGAAGCCACCTGACTAACAGACCTCCATCTGCATGGAGAGGGAAGCCACCTGACTAACAGAACTCCATCTGCATGGAGAGGGAAGCCACCTGACTAACAGAACTCCATCTGCATGGAGAGGGAAGCCACCTGACTAACAGAACTCCATCTGCATGGAGAGGGAAGCCACCTGACTAACAGAACTCCATCTGCATGGAGAGGGAAGCCACCTGACTAACAGAACTCCATCTGCATGGAGAGGGAAGCCACCTGACTAACAGAACTCCATCTGCATGGAGAGGGAAGCCACCTGACTAACAGAACTCCATCTGCATGGAGAGGGAAGCCACCTGACTAACAGAACTCCATCTGCATGGAGAGGGAAGCCACCTGACTAACAGAACTCCATCTGCATGGAGAGGGAAGCCACCTGACTAACAGACCTCCATCTGCATGGAGAGGGAAGCCACCTGACTAACAGAACTCCATCTGCATGGAGAGGGAAGCCACCTGACTAACAGACCTCCATCTGCATGGAGAGGGAAGCCACCTGACTAACAGAACTCCATCTGCATGGAGAGGGAAGCCACCTGACTAACAGAACTCCATCTGCATGGAGAGGGAAGCCACCTGACTAACAGAACTCCATCTGCATGGAGAGGGAAGCCACCTGACTAACAGAACTCCATCTGCATGGAGAGGGAAGCCACCTGACTAACAGAACTCCATCTGCATGGAGAGGGAAGCCACCTGGCTAACAGAACTCCATCTGCATGGAGAGGGAAGCCACCTGACTAACAGAACTCCATCTGCATGGAGAGGGAAGCCACCTGACTAACAGAACTCCATCTGCATGGAGAGGGAAGCCACCTGACTAACAGAACTCCATCTGCATGGAGAGGGAAGCCACCTGACTAACAGAACTCCATCTGCATGGAGAGGGAAGCCACCTGACTAACATAACTCCATCTGCATGGAGAGGGAAGCCACCTGACTAACAGAACTCCATCTGCATGGAGAGGGAAGCCACCTGACTAACAGAACTCCATCTGCATGGAGAGGGAAGCCACCTGACTAACAGAACTCCATCTGCATGGAGAGGGAAGCCACCTGACTAACAGAACTCCATCTGCATGGAGAGGGAAGCCACCTGACTAACAGAACTCCATCTGCATGGAGAGGGAAGCCACCTGACTAACAGAACTCCATCTGCATGGAGAGGGAAGCCACCTGACTAACAGAACTCCATCTGCATGGAGAGGGAAGCCACCTGACTAACAGAACTCCATCTGCATGGAGAGGGAAGCCACCTGACTAACAGAACTCCATCTGCATGGAGAGGGAAGCCACCTGACTAACAGAACTCCATCTGCATGGAGAGGGAAGCCACCTGACTAACAGAACTCCATCTGCATGGAGAGGGAAGCCACCTGACTAACAGAACTCCATCTGCATGGAGAGGGAAGCCACCTGACTAACAGACCTCCATCTGCATGGAGAGGGAAGCCACCTGACTAACAGAACTCCATCTGCATGGAGAGGGAAGCCACCTGACTAACAGACCTCCATCTGCATGGAGAGGGAAGCCACCTGACTAACAGAACTCCATCTGCATGTAGAGGGAAGCCACCTGACTAACAGAACTCCATCTGCATGGAGAGGGAAGCCACCTGAATAACAGAACTCCATCTGCATGGAGAGTGAAGCCACCTGACTAACAGAACTCCATCTGCATGGAGAGTGAAGCCACCTGACTAACAGACCTCCATCTGCATGGAGAGGGAAGCCACCTGACTAACAGAACTCCATCTGCATGTAGAGGGAAGCCACCTGACTAACAGAACTCCATCTGCATGGAGAGGGAAGCCACCTGACTAACAGAACTCCATCTGCATGGAGAGGGAAGCCACCTGACTAACAGAACTCCATCTGCATGGAGAGGGAAGCCACCTGACTAACAGACCTCCATCTGCATGGAGAGGGAAGCCACCTGACTAACAGAACTCCATCTGCATGGAGAATATGCAACCCTTCATCTTACACTACAAACAACAATATTACCAACCGTAACAAGACGGCCCATTTGCAACACACCACAACAACTTTGAATTGACCTTACTTGTGTTTAATGTTTAGGAGTGCACGTGTAAACACTGACCAGTCTGTTCAGTGTTTACACGAACACAGCATTTTGTCTTGTGTTTTCTCAAGGTGAGGTCGTTAGATCTACATTCCACTAGGAGGTTAATATTATGTCTGATGTGTGATGTTGAAGCTAAATGGAGCGGGGCGTTTCTCTGTGTTGATTGATCTGTGGTTCAGGGCTCTAGCTAGGAGCATTGTACAGTCTGCTACACACACACACACTCACAGACGCAGGCACACGCTCAAACACACACAGAAGTACTGGCTGAGGGCTGAGAAGGACAGTTGTGTGTAGTCAGCAGACCTTGGGCTAGACATATGCCTCAATTACGTCCTTTATCTGTCTGTCTGTCTGTCTGTCTGTCTGTCTGTCTGTCTGTCTGTCTGTCTGTCTGTCTGTCTGTCTGTCTGTCTGTCTGTCTGTCTGTCTGTCTGTCTGTCTCCCTTTACCAGTTACAGACAGGCGGTGAGGGAGGGGGAAGGAGAGGTGGAGGGATCATGTTTATTTGCCTCCCTACCTCTTTCAGCCAAAGATGAGAGGGTACTGTCAATTGTAGAGGGAGAGGAAGGAGAGGAGGAGGGAGAGGAGGGAGAGGAGGGAGAGGAGGGTGATGAGGGAGAGGAGGGAGAGGAGGAGGGTGAGGGAGAGGAGGGAGAGGAGGAGGGAGAGGAGGGAGAGGAGGGAGAGGGGGGAGAGGAGGGAGAGGAGGGAGTGGAGGAGGGAGATGAGAGGAGGAGGAGGAGGGTGAGGAGGAGGGAGATGAGGGAGATGAGGAGGGAGATGAGGGAGATGAGGAGGGAGATGAGGGAGATGAGAGGAGGAGGGTGAGGAGGAGGGTGAGGAGGAGGGAGATGAGGGAGATGAGAGGAGGAGGGTGGGAGAGGAGGAGGGAGATGAGGGAGATGATGAGGGAGATGAGAGGAGGAGGGTGAGGAGGAGGGAGAGGAGGAGGGAGAGGGGGGAGAGGAGGGAGAGGAAGGAGAGGGGGGAGAGGAGGGAGAGGAGGGAGATGAGGGAGAGGAGGGAGATGAGAGGAGGAGGGTGGGAGAGGAGGAGGGTGGGATGAGAGATGGAAGGAATGGAGACACATACAGAAAATAAATTAACCAAAAACAAATTGAAGGAATCAAATCACATAATGTGTCTTCAGTTCCCACACCAGCCTACGTTAGTGTCTGAGGCTAGATAATCCTTCATTTACCCTGTTCCATAACTTCTCTACTGGCGCGGGATTGTGTTTGTTTCTGTCTTTTTTGTTTCTATTATATTGGGGTCTTCAGCCTGATACTGAAGGCTGATTAAAAAATGTCCTCGCCCATTGTCTCTCTCTCTCCATTCACTGAGAACCATAGACATTACCACCCTGTCTCTCTCTCTCCATCCACTGAGAACCATAGACAATACCACCCTGTCTCTCTCTCTCCATTCACTGAGAACCATAGACATTACCACCCTGTCTCTCTCTCTCCATTCACTGAGAACCATAGACATTACCACCCTGTCTCTCTCTCCATCCACTGAGAACCATAGACATTACCACCCTGTCTCTCTCTCTCCATTCACTGAGAACCATAGACATTACCACCCTGTCTCTCTCTCTCCATCCACTGAGAACCATAGACATTACCACCCTGTCTCTCTCTCTCCATTCACTGAGAACCATAGACATTAACACCCTGTCTCTCTCTCTCTCCATCCACTGAGAACCATAGACATTACCACCCTGTCTCTCTCTCTCCATTCACTGAGAACCATAGACATTACCACCCTGTCTCTCTCTCTCCATCCACTGAGAACCATAGACATTACCACCCTGTCTCTCTCTCTCCATTCACTGAGAACCATAGACATTAACACCCTGTCTCTCTCTCTCCATTCACTGAGAACCATAGACATTAACACCCTGTCTCTCTCTCTCCATCCACTGAGAACTATAGACATTACCACCCTGTCTCTCTCTCTCCATTCACTGAGAACCATAGACATTACCACCCTGTCTCTCTCTCTCCATTCACTGAGAACCATAGACATTACCACCCTGTCTCTCTCTCTCCATCCACTGAGAACCATAGACATTACCACCCTGTCTCTCTCTCTCCATTCACTGAGAACCATAGACATTACCACCCTGTCTCTCTCTCTCCATTCACTGAGAACCATAGACATTACCACCCTGTCTCTCTCTCTCCATCCACTGAGAACCATAGACATTACCACCCTGTCTCTCTCTCTCCATTCACTGAGAACCATAGACATTACCACCCTGTCTCTCTCTCTCCATCCACTGAGAACCATAGACATTACCACCCTGTCTCTCTCTCCATCCACTGAGAACCATAGACATTACCATCCTGTCTCTCTCTCTCCATTCACTGAGAACCATAGACATTAACACCCTGTCTCTCTCTCTCCATTCACTGAGAACCATAGACATTACCACCCTGTCTCTCTCTCTCCATTCACTGAGAACCATAGACATTACCACCCTGTCTCTTTCTCTCCATTCACTGAGAACCATATACATTAACACCCTGTCTCTCTCTCTCCATTCATTGAGAACCATAGACATTAACACCCTGTCTCTCTCTCCATCCACTGAGAACCATAGACATTAACACCCTGTCTCTCTCTCTCCATCCACTGAGAACCATAGACATTACCACCCTGTCTCTCTCTCTCCATCCACTGAGAACCATAGACATTACCACCCTGTCTCTCTCTCTCCATTCACTGAGAACCATAGACATTACCACCCTGTCTCTCTCTCTCCATCCACTGAGAACCATAGACATTACCACCCTGTCTCTCTCTCCATCCACTGAGAACCATAGACATTACCATCCTGTCTCTCTCTCTCCATTCACTGAGAACCATAGACATTAACACCCTGTCTCTCTCTCTCCATTCACTGAGAACCATAGACATTACCACCCTGTCTCTCTCTCTCCATTCACTGAGAACCATAGACATTACCACCCTGTCTCTCTCTCTCCATTCACTGAGAACCATAGACATTACCACCCTGTCTCTCTCTCTCCATTCACTGAGAACCATAGACATTACCACCCTGTCTCTCTCTCTCCATCCACTGAGAACCATAGACATTACCACCCTGTCTCTCTCTCTCCATCCACTGAGAACCATAGACATTACCACCCTGTCTCTCTCTCTCCATTCACTGAGAACCATAGACATTACCACCCTGTCTCTCTCTCTCCATTCACTGAGAACCATAGACATTACCCCCCTGTCTCTCTCTCTCCATCCACTGAGAACCATAGACATTACCACCCTGTCTCTCTCTCTCCATTCACTGAGAACCATAGACATTACCACCCTGTCTCTCTCTCTCCATCCACTGAGAACCATAGACATTACCACCCTGTCTCTCTCTCCATCCACTGAGAACCATAGACATTACCATCCTGTCTCTCTCTCTCCATTCACTGAGAACCATAGACATTAACACCCTGTCTCTCTCTCTCCATTCACTGAGAACCATAGACATTACCACCCTGTCTCTCTCTCTCCATTCACTGAGAACCATAGACATTACCACCCTGTCTCTCTCTCTCCATTCACTGAGAACCATAGACATTACCACCCTGTCTCTCTCTCTCCATTCACTGAGAACCATAGACATTACCACCCTGTCTCTCTCTCTCCATCCACTGAGAACCATAGACATTACCACCCTGTCTCTCTCTCTCCATCCACTGAGAACCATAGACATTACCACCCTGTCTCTCTCTCCATTCACTGAGAACCATAGACATTACCACCCTGTCTCTCTCTCTCCATTCACTGAGAACCATAGACATTACCACCCTGTCTCTCTCTCTCTCCATCCACTGAGAACCATAGACATTACCACCCTGTCTCTCTCTCTCCATCCACTGAGAACCATAGACATTACCACCCTGTCTCTCTCTGTCCATTCACTGAGAACCATAGACATTACCACCCTGTCTCTTTCTCTCCATTCACTGAGAACCATATACATTAACACCCTGTCTCTCTCTCTCCATTCATTGAGAACCATAGACATTAACACCCTGTCTCTCTCTCCATCCACTGAGAACCATAGACATTAACACCCTGTCTCTCTCTCTCCATCCACTGAGAACCATAGACATTACCACCTTGTCTCTCTCTCTCCATCCACTGAGAACCATAGACATTACCACCCTGTCTCTCTCTCTCCATCCACTGAGAACCATAGACATTACCACCCTGTCTCTCTCTCTCCATTCATTGAGAACCATAGACATTACCACCCTGTCTCTCTCTCTCCATTCATTGAGAACCATAGACATTACCACCCTGTCTCTCTCTCTCCATTCATTGAGAACCATAGACATTACCACCCTGTCTCTCTCTCTCTATTCACTGAGAACCATAGACATTACCACCCTGTCTCTCTCTCTCCATTCACTGAGAACCATATAGTTAGACATTACCACCCTGTCTCTCTCCATTCACTGGGAACCATATAGTTAGACATTACCACCCTGTCTCTCTCTCCATTCACTGAGAACCATAGACATTACAACCCTGTCTCTCTCTCCATTCACTGAGAACCATAGACATTACCACCCTGTCTCTCTCTCCATTCACTGAGAACCATAGTTAGAAATTACCACCCTGTCTCTCTCGCCACATCCACTGAGAACCATAGTTAGACATCTACCACCCTGTCTCTCTCTCCATCCACTGAGAACCATATAGTTAGACATTACCACCCTGTCTCTCTCTCCATTCACTGAGAACCATTGACATTACCACCCTGTCTCTCTCTCCATTCACTGAGAACCATAGTTAGACATTACCACCCTGTCTCTCTCTCTATCCACTGAGAACCATATAGTTAGACATTACCACCCTGTCTCTCTCTCCATTCACTGAGAACCATAGTTATACATCTACCACCCTGTCTCTCTCGCCACATCCACTGAGAACCATAGTTAGACATCTACCACCCTGTCTCTCTCTCCAGAGAGTAATACTTTGAGCCGGGGTTTCTTGTCTCATTCTGTCAAGAATCCACAGATCAGATATCCACAGATATTATTATTATTATCTAGTCTCATTAACACATCTTCCACTGTGTTTTTTCTCTCTCTCTCTCTGTCTCTCTCTCTCTCGCTCTCGCTCTCTCTCTCTCTCAGAGAACCCTAGAGAGTCATGCTTTGAGCCGGGGGTGGTGAGGAACGGCACCAGGGTTGGAGCTGACTTGAAGCTGGGTTCAACCACCACCTACTACTGTGATAGTGGATATACTCTGGAGGGAGACCCCACTTTGACCTGCATCATGGGGTCAGACAGCAAGCCCTCCTGGAACAAACAAAAACCCATCTGCATAGGTAATGTACAATACCTGCATCATGGGGTCAGACACAACCCCCCCCCCCAAAAAAAAAGAAAACAACAACAATAACATCTGCATAGGTAACAAACCAACATTTTTTTTAATATAAATTAGTGTTAGAAAACATAAAATATTGATATCAAAGTCACCCTAACAACATCTTTTTGTGAACAATTGTATTTATTTACATTTATAAGAGAACTATAAACTAACTATAAACTATAAAACAAGACAACTATAAAAAAATACATACATCAACAAAACTGGTTTATAAATGAATAATAGATTAAATAATGATATATACAGATCTGACTGTTGTTGATGTAGGTACAGTAACGGTCAAAAGTTAAAGAACATTCAAAGGGTTTTCTTTATTTTGACTATTTTCTACATTGTAGAATAACAGTGAAGACATCAAAACTATGGAAAACCCCATACGGAATCATGTTGGACTGACATTCATGTCTTAAAGTAATGATGGACTGTCGTTTCTCTTTGCTTAATTGAGTTGTTCTTGCCATAATATGGACTTGGTATTTTACCAAATAGGGCTACTTTCTGTATACCCTGCATTAAGAAGGAAAGAAATTCCACAAATTAACTTTTAAGAAGGCACACCAGTTCATTGAAATGATTTCCAGGTGACTACCTCATGAAAAGGTTTGAGAGAATGTCAAGGGTGTTCAACGCTGTCATCAAGCCGTACCTTTCCACTTCAACCTAACATGATACATTTCCACTTCATGATACCTGCCTTACCTTTCCACTACAACCAAACATGATACCTGACTTACCTTTCCACTTCAACCAAACATGATACCTTCCTTACCTTTCCACTACAACCTAACATGATACCTGCCTTACCTTTCCCCTTCAACCTAACATGATACCTGCTTTAACTTTCCACTACAACCAAAATGCTACCTTCCTTACCTTTCCACTACAACCTAACATGATACCTGCCTTACCTTTCCACTTCAACCTAACATGATACCTGCCTTACCTTTCCACTTCAACCTATGATACCTGCTTTACCTTTCCACTTCAACCTATGATACCTGCCTTACCTTTCCACTACAACCTAACATGATACCTGCCTTACCTTTCCACTACAACAAAATTCCACTGTCACATGGCGGGAATTTCAATCTCTGTCCATGGTGCTGAATCTGCTTGTCGGCCATTAGCCTGTTACCTACATGAACGGTAAACAAACAAAGTCATTACTGGCCATATCAATCTATAGCATAGCCTACAATCTCAATTGATATGGCCAGTAATATATATATATATATATATATGTGGCCAGTAATATATATATATATATTTGGAGAGAGAGAGAGAGAGAGAGAGAGAAAAACAATTCAGGCCTCATCTCTCCAAGCTAACCCAGAGAAACACTTAGTAAACATTGCGAATTCACTCAAGCCAACACCAGGGACACCCAGCAGCCGAGCCGGCGACAGACAAGGCTTTAACAACGATGGAACGAGAGAATGGTGGAAGGAAAACAGAGAAATGGACTATCTCTAACGCTTCTCTCTCTCTCTGTCTCTTGTTGCTCTCTCTCTCTCTCTCTCTCTCTCTCTCTGTCTCTCTCTATCCTTCTAGCTCTGTGTGGAGGGCAGTATTCAGGGTTGGAGGGCGTGGTCTTGTCTCCCGGTTACCCTGGTAACTACAGCAGTGCCCGGACATGTCTGTACGCGGTGACCGTGCCCAAAGACTACGGTGAGAAAGCCTGTCTATATCTTTCACTCCCGGTAGAAGTTGCCCTTAGGCACAGATCTAGGATCAGCGTAACCCCTCTATGTAATCTAATGTAATAGTTTCTAGGGACATTTCATCCTACCTCCCGTCCTCTCAGACACCTCACAGTAATTGTCTGATATAATGGGGAGAATTCATTATGTTGTCCTTTGTATGTCTCAGACACATATTACCACTCTCAGGAACAGAGTATTTCACTCCTCACCCTGACAAACGTCTTTGTCATCAGAAGACCAGTCAGTATGTGAACTTAATTTGCCTCTCTGTCTCTGTCTCTCTCTGTCTCTGTCTCTCGCTGTCTCTCTCTCTCTCTCTCCCCCTCTCTCTCTCTCTCTCTCTCTCTCTCTCTCTCTCTCTCTCTCTCTCTCTCTGTCTCTCTCTCTCTCTCTGTCTCTGTCTCTCTCTCTCTGTCTCTCTCTGTCTCTCTCTGTCTCTCTCTCTCTATCTGTCTCTCTCTCTGTCTCTCTCTCTCTCTCTCTGTCTCTCTCTCTCTGTATGTGTCTATCTCTCTCCCTCTCTGTCTCTCGCTGTCTCTCTCTCTCTCCCCCTCTCGCTGTCTCTCTCTCTCTCTCTCTCTGTATGTCTATCTCTCTCTCTCTCTCTCTGTCTCTCTCTGTCTCTCTCTCTCTCTCTCTCTCTCTCTCACACACACACACACACACACACACACACACACACACACACACACACACACACACACACCTTGTGATGTCCTTCAGTTTGAGCACTTGAACCAACCATACAGAAGGAACAGCGACTCTCTGTGTTTGAAACCTTCTGTCCATTTCCTGGTAATGTCATTTGAAAACGCGATGCCCCCCCCCATATAATCTTTAATCTGTCTGTTTGTCTGTCTGCTGGGAGGTCTGAGCAGAACCCAGTGGCACCTTCTCTCAGAATCACACAGGGTGATCCTAGCCCTTAGCTGCACTAGTCCTTAGCTGGAACAAAGTCATCAAATCTTACCCCTAACCATATACACACTGCTAACCCGATTGACCCTTAACCATTTTGACTTTGCAGCTGGCCTATCTAAGGGGAAATCACTCTGTTCTGCCTCAAGGACAAGTCATGACAATCAAGGTCAACCTGCGAATCACGGACACACACACACCCCCCCCCCCTCCGTCTCCGTCTCTCTCAGAGGATACAGGGTGATAATAAGGTATTAGCTTTGTGTTTCCTCGGGGCTGGTGAACCTCCATCCCTCCTTTCCCTCCTCTCTCGTTCGCCCTGCGGAGTGAAACTGAGGAAGTACAACATAATTAAGGCTCCCATGTGCACCCTACCTCAGATCTGTCCACCTGCATTCAAAATGGCTCCCAAAATATAGTGCACCTTATGGTCCCTGGTCTAAAGTAGTGCACTATATAGGGGATAGGGTGCTATTCCCCATAGGACCCTGGTCTAAAGATGGAGATGAAGATGGAGAGACCTGAGGCAGGGTGAAACCACAAACCCTTCTGCTTCGTTCTCCCTGGTGTCTCTGTTCTAACAGACAACATCCTAATGGGCAGCCATGTTG
The DNA here is from genome assembly GCF_002021735.2 of Oncorhynchus kisutch. Taxonomy (NCBI): domain Eukaryota; kingdom Metazoa; phylum Chordata; class Actinopteri; order Salmoniformes; family Salmonidae; genus Oncorhynchus; species Oncorhynchus kisutch. Next base: position 2,758,176 of record NC_034190.2, on the reverse strand, counting down.
GAGGAGGAACCACTACCACATAATGTCCTAATGGGCAGCCATGTTGGAGGAGGGACCACTACCACGTAATGTCCTTATGGGCAGCCACATAATGTCCTAATGGGCAGCCATGTTGGAGGAGGAACCACTACCACATAATGTCCTAATGGGCAGCCATGTTGGAGGAGGAACCACTACCACATAATGTCCTAATGGGCAGCCATGTTGGAGGAGGAACCACTACCATATAATGTCCTTATGGGCAGCCATGTTGGAGGAGGAACCACTACCACATAATGTCCTAATGGGCAGCCATGTTGGAGGAGGGACCACTACCACATAATGTCCTTAATGGCAGCCATGTTGGAGGAGGGACCACTACCACATAATGTCCTAATGGGCAGCCACATAATGTCCTAATGGGCAGCCATGTTGGAGGAGGGACCACTACCACATAATGTCCTAATGGGCAGCCATGTTGGAGGAGGGACCACTACCGCATAATGTCCTAATGGGCAGCCATGTTGGAGGAGGGACCACTACCACATAATGTCCTAATGGGCAGCCATGTTGGAGGAGGGATCACTGCCACATAATGTCCTTAATGGCAGCCATGTTGGAGGAGGGACCACTACCACATAATGTCCTAATGGGCAGCCATGTTGGAGGAGGAACCACTACCACATAATGTCCTAATGGGCAGCCATGTTGGAGGAGGAACCACTACCACATAATGTCCTAATGGGCAGCCATGTTGGAGGAGGAACCACTACCACATAATGTCCTAATGGGCAGCCATGTTGGAGGAGGAACCACTACCACATAATGTCCTAATGGGCAGCCATGTTGGAGGAGGGACCACTACCACATAATGTCCTAATGGGCAGCCATGTTGGAGGAGGAACCTCTACCACATAATGTCCTTATGGGCAGCCATGTTGGAGGAGGGATCACTACCACATAATGTCCTAATGGGCAGCCATGTTGGAGGAGGGACCACTACCACATAATGTCCTAATGGGCAGCCATGTTGGAGGAGGGATCACTACCACGTAATGTCCTAATGGGCAGCCATGTTGGAGGAGGAACCACTACCACGTAATGTCCTAATGGGCAGCCATGTTGGAGGAGGAACCACTACCACATAATGTCCTAATGGGCAGCCATGTTGGAGGAGGGACCACTACCACATAATGTCCTAATGGGCAGCCATGTTGGAGGAGGAACCACTACCACGTAATGTCCTAATGGGCAGCCATGTTGGAGGAGGGACCACTACCACATAATGTCCTAATGGGCAGCCATGTTGGAGGAGGGATCACTACCACATAATGTCCTAATGGGCAGCCATGTTGGAGGAGGAACCACTACCACATAATGTCCTAATGGGCAGGCATGTTGGAGGAGGAACCACTACCACATAATGTCCTTATGGGCAGCCATGTTGGAGGAGGGATCACTACTGTCTCTGTCTCACTCTCACACACATCTATCTCTCCAACCTTTTCAGATCTTAGCAACCACCTTAGGTGTCCTGTGACGTTATCATTTGATACTGTCTTATAATTGTGTGACACCCATATTACTTCCTGCTTCCTTCTTCTCTGTCTTCTTCAGTTGTTTTCAGCCAGTTTGCGTTCTTCCAGACGGCTCTGAACGATGTGGTGGAGATCCACGATGGGGCCACGCAGCACGCCAGGGTCCTCAGCTCCCTGTCTGGAACACACACAGGTACACACTCACTGACACCACGCACGCACGCACACACACACACACACACACACACACACACACACACACACACACACACACACACACACACACACACACACACACACACACACACACACACACACACACACACACACACACACACACACAGTGTCAGGAGGACAGTTAACATGGTCAAGTATAGCAGTAAAAACAACAATAGCTACAGTAGCGAGAGGTAGCTGTGTAGAGAAGCAGAGAGAGGTAGCTGTGTAGAGAAGAAGAGAGAGGTAGCTGTGTAGAGAAGCAGAGAGAGGTAGCTGTGTAGAGAAGAAGAGAGAGGTAGCTGTGTAGAGAAGAAGAGAGAGGTAGCTGTGTAGAGAAGCAGAGAGAGGTAGCTGTGTAGAGAAGCAGAGAGAGGTAGCTGTGTAGAGAGGTAGCTGTGTAGAGAGGTAGCTGTGAAGAGAAGCAAAGAGAGGTAGCTATGTAGAGAAGCAGAGAGAGGTAGCTGTGAAGATAAGCAGAGAGGTCGCTGTGTAGAGAAGAAGAGAGGTAGCTGTGTAGAGAAGCAGAGAGAGGTAGCTGTGTAGAGAGGTAGCTGTGTAGAGAAGAAGAGAGGTAGCTGTGTAGAGAAAAAGTGAGAGGTAGCTGTGTAGAGAGGTAGCTGTGTAGAGAAGCAGAGAGAGGTAGCTGTGTAGAGAAGCAGAGAGAGGTAGCTGTGTAGAGAAGCAGAGAGAGGTAGCTGTGAAGAGAAGCAGAGAGAGGTAGCTGTGTAGAGAAGCAGAGAGAGGTAGCTGTGAAGAGAAGCAGAGCGAGGTAGCTGTGAAGAGAAGCAGAGAGAGGTAGCTGTGTAGAGAAGCAGAGAGAGGTAGCTGTGTAGAGTAGCAGAGAGAGGTAGCTGTGTAGAGAAGCAGAGAGGTAGCTGTGAAGAGAAGCAGAGAGAGGTAGCTGTGTAGAGAAGCAGAGAGAGGTAGCTGTGAAGAGAGGTAGCTGTGTAGAGAAGCCGGGAGAGGTAGCTGTGTAGAGAAGCAGAGAGGGCTAGCTGTGTAGAGAGGCAGAGAGAGGTAGCTGTGTAGAGAAGCAGAGAGAGGTAGCTGTGTAGAGAAGCAGAGAGAGGTAGCTGTGAAGAGAAGCAGAGCGAGGTAGCTGTGAAGAGAAGCAGAGAGAGGTAGCTGTGTAGAGAAGCAGAGAGAGGTAGCTGTGTAGAGTAGAAGAGAGAGGTAGCTGTGTAGAGAAGCAGAGAGGTAGCTGTGAAGAGAAGCAGAGAGAGGTAGCTGTGTAGAGAAGCAGAGAGAGGTAGCTGTGAAGAGTGGTAGCTGTGTAGAGAAGACGGGAGAAGTAGCTGTGTAGAGAAGCAGAGAGAGCTAGCTGTGTAGAGAGGCAGAGAGAGGTAGCTGTGTAGAGAAGCAGAGAGAGGTAGCTGTGTAGAGAAGCAGAGAGAGGTAGCTGTGTAGAGAAGCAGAGAGAGGTAGCTGTGAAGAGAAGCAGAGTGAGGTAGCTGTGAAGAGAAGTAGAGAGAGGTAGCTGTGTAGAGAAGCAGAGAGAGCTAGCTGTGTAGAGAGGCAGAGAGAGGTAGCTGTGTAGAGAAGCAGAGAGAGGTAGCTGTATAGAGAAGCAGAGAGAGGTAGCTGTGAAGAGAAGCAGAGAGAGGTAGCTGTGAAGAGAAGCAGAGTGAGGTAGCTGTGAAGAGATGTAGAGAGAGGTAGCTGTGTAGAGAAGCAGAGAGAGGTAGCTGTGTAGAGAAGTAGAGAGAGGTAGCTGTGTAGAGAAGCAGAGAGAGGTAGCTGTGAAGAGAAGCAGAGAGAGGCAGCTGTGTAGAGAAGCAGAGAGAGGTAGCTGTGTAGAGAGGTAGCTGTGTAGAGAGGTAGCTGTGAAGAGAAGCAGAGAGAGGTAGCTGTGTAGAGAAGCAGAGAGAGGTAGCTGTGTAGAGAAGCAGAGAGAGGTAGCTGTGAAGAGAAGCAGAGAGAGGTAGCTGTGAAGAGAATCAGAGTGAGATAGCTGTGAAGAGAAGTAGAGAGAGGTAGCTGTGTAGAGAAGCAGAGAGAGGTAGCTGTGTAGAGAAGTAGATAGAGGTAGCTGTGTAGAGAAGCAGAGAGAGTTAGCTGTGTAGAGAAGCAGAGAGAGATAGCTGTGTAGAGAAGCAGAGAGAGGTAGCTGTGAAGAGAAGCAGAGAGAGATAGCTGTGTAGAGAGGTAGCTGTGAAGAGAAGCAGAGAGAGGTAGCTGTGTAGAGAAGCAGAGAGAGGTAGCTGTGTAGAGAAGCAGAGAGGTAGCTGTGAAGAGAAGCAGAAAGAGGTAGCTGTGTAGAGAAGCAGAGAGAGGTAGCTTTGAAGAGAAGCAGAGAGAGATAGCTGTGTAGAGAGGTAGCTGTGTAGAGAGGTAGCTGTGAAGAGAAGCAGAGAGAGGTAGCTGTGTAGAGAAGCAGAGAGAGATAGCTGTGTAGAGAGGTAGCTGTGAAGAGAAGCAGAGAGAGGTAGCTGTGTAGAGAAGCAGAGAGAGGTAGCTGTGTAGAGAAGCAGCGAGAGATAGCTGTGAAGAGAAGCAGAGCGAGGTAGCTGTGTAGAGAGGTAGCTGTGAAGAGAAGCAGAGAGAGGTAGCTGTGTAGAGAAGCAGAGAGAGGTAGCTGTGTAGAGAAGCAGAGAGAGGTAGCTGTGTAGAGAAGCAGAGAGAGGTAGCTGTGTAGAGAAGCAGAGAGAGGTAGCTGTGAAGAGAAGCAGAGAGAAGTAGCTGTGTAGAAAAGCAGAGAGAGGTAGCTGTGTAGAGAGGTAGCTGTGTAGAGAGGTAGCTGTGAAGAGAAGCAGAGAGAGGTAGCAGTGTAGAGAAGCAGAGAGAGGTAGCTGTGTAGAGAAGCAGCGAGAGATAGCTGTGAAGAGAAGCAGAGTGAGGTAGCTGTGAAGAGAGGTAGCTATGAAGAGAAGCAGAGAGAGGTAGCTGTGTAGAGAAGCAGAGAGAGGTAGCTGTGTAGAGTAGCAGAGAGAGGTAGCTGTGTAGAGAAGCAGAGTGAGGTATCTGTGAAGAGAAGCAGAGAGAGCTAGCTGTGTAGAGAGGCAGAGAGAGGTAGCTGTGTAGAGAAGCAGAGAGAGGTAGCTGTGTAGAGAAGCAGAGAGAGGTAGCTGTGTAGAGAGGTAACTGTGAAGAGAATCAGAGAGAGGTAGCTGTGTAGAGAGGTAGCTGTGTAGAGAAGCCGGGAGAGGTAGCTGTGTAGAGAAGCAGAGAGAGGTAGCTGTGTAGAGAAGTAGAGAGAGGTAGCTGTGTAGAGAAGCAGAGAGAGGTAGCTGTGTAGAGAAGCAGAGAGAGGTAGCTGTGAAGAGAAGCAGAGTGAGGTAGCTGTGAAGAGAAGTAGAGAGAGGTAGCTGTGTAGAGAAGCAGAGAGAGGTAGCTGTGTAGAGAAGTAGAGAGAGGTAGCTGTGTAGAGAGGTAGCTGTGTAGAGAAGCCGGGAGAGGTAGCTGTGTAGAGAAGCAGAGAGAGGTAGCTGTGTAGAGAAGTAGAGAGAGGTAGCTGTGTAGAGAAGCAGAGAGAGGTAGCTGTGTAGAGAAGCAGAGAGAGGTAGCTGTGAAGAGAAGCAGAGAGAGGCAGCTGTGTAGAGAAGCAGAGAGAGGTAGCTGTGAAGAGAAGCAGAGAGAGGTAGCTGTGTAGAGAGGTAACTGTGAAGAGAATCAGAGAGAGGTAGCTGTGTAGAGAGGTAGCTGTGTAGAGAAGCCGGGAGAGGTAGCTGTGTAGAGAAGCAGAGAGAGGTAGCTGTGTAGAGAGGCAGAGAGAGGTAGCTGTGTAGAGAAGCAGAGAGAGGTAGCTGTGTAGAGAAGCAGAGAGAGTTAGCTGTGAAGAGAAGCAGAGTGAGATAGCTGTGAAGAGAAGTAGAGAGAGGTAGCTGTGTAGAGAAGCAGAGAGAGGTAGCTGTGTAGAGAAGTAGAGAGAGGTAGCTGTGTAGAGAAGCAGAGAGAGGTAGCTGTGTAGAGAAGCAGAGAGAGATAGCTGTGTAGAGAAGCAGAGAGAGGTAGCTGTGTAGAGAAGCAGAGATAGGTAGCTGTGTAGAGAGGTAGCTGTGTAGAGAGGTAGCTGTGTAGAGAAGCAGAGAGAGGTAGCTATGTAGAGAAGCAGAGAGAGGTAGCTGTGTAGAGAAGCAGAGAGAGATAGCTGTGTAGAGAAGCAGAGAGAGGTAGCTGTGAAGAGAGGTAGCTGTGAAGAGAAGCAGAGAGAGGTAGCTGTGTAGAGAAGCAGAGAGAGGTAGCTGTGTAGAGTAGCAGAGAGAGGTAGCTGTGTAGAGAAGCTGAGAGGTAGCTGTGAAGAGAAGCAGAGAGAGGTAACTGTGTAGAGAAGCAGAGATAGGTAGCTGTGAAGAGAAGCAGAGAGAGGTAGCTGTGAAGAGAAGCAGAGTGAGGTAGCTGTGAAGAGAAGTAGAGAGAGGTAGCTGTGTAGAGAAGCAGAGAGAGGTAGCTGTGTAGAGAAGTAGAGAGAGGTAGCTGTGTAGAGAAGCAGAGAGAGGTAGCTGTGTAGAGAGGTAGCTGTGTAGAGAAGCCGGGAGAGGTAGCTGTGTAGAGAGGTAGCTGTGTAGAGAGGTAGCTGTGAAGAGAAGCAGAGAGAGGTAGCAGTGTAGAGAAGCAGAGAGAGGTAGCTGTGTAGAGAAGCAGCGAGAGATAGCTGTGAAGAGAAGCAGAGTGAGGTAGCTGTGAAGAGAGGTAGCTATGAAGAGAAGCAGAGAGAGGTAGCTGTGTAGAGAAGCAGAGAGAGGTAGCTGTGTAGAGTAGCAGAGAGAGGTAGCTGTGTAGAGAAGCAGAGTGAGGTATCTGTGAAGAGAAGCAGAGAGAGCTAGCTGTGTAGAGAGGCAGAGAGAGGTAGCTGTGTAGAGAAGCAGAGAGAGGTAGCTGTGTAGAGAAGCAGAGAGAGGTAGCTGTGTAGAGAGGTAACTGTGAAGAGAATCAGAGAGAGGTAGCTGTGTAGAGAGGTAGCTGTGTAGAGAAGCCGGGAGAGGTAGCTGTGTAGAGAAGCAGAGAGAGGTAGCTGTGTAGAGAAGTAGAGAGAGGTAGCTGTGTAGAGAAGCAGAGAGAGGTAGCTGTGTAGAGAAGCAGAGAGAGGTAGCTGTGAAGAGAAGCAGAGTGAGGTAGCTGTGAAGAGAAGTAGAGAGAGGTAGCTGTGTAGAGAAGCAGAGAGAGGTAGCTGTGTAGAGAAGTAGAGAGAGGTAGCTGTGTAGAGAGGTAGCTGTGTAGAGAAGCCGGGAGAGGTAGCTGTGTAGAGAAGCAGAGAGAGGTAGCTGTGTAGAGAAGTAGAGAGAGGTAGCTGTGTAGAGAAGCAGAGAGAGGTAGCTGTGTAGAGAAGCAGAGAGAGGTAGCTGTGAAGAGAAGCAGAGAGAGGCAGCTGTGTAGAGAAGCAGAGAGAGGTAGCTGTGAAGAGAAGCAGAGAGAGGTAGCTGTGTAGAGAGGTAACTGTGAAGAGAATCAGAGAGAGGTAGCTGTGTAGAGAGGTAGCTGTGTAGAGAAGCCGGGAGAGGTAGCTGTGTAGAGAAGCAGAGAGAGGTAGCTGTGTAGAGAGGCAGAGAGAGGTAGCTGTGTAGAGAAGCAGAGAGAGGTAGCTGTGTAGAGAAGCAGAGAGAGTTAGCTGTGAAGAGAAGCAGAGTGAGATAGCTGTGAAGAGAAGTAGAGAGAGGTAGCTGTGTAGAGAAGCAGAGAGAGGTAGCTGTGTAGAGAAGTAGAGAGAGGTAGCTGTGTAGAGAAGCAGAGAGAGGTAGCTGTGTAGAGAAGCAGAGAGAGATAGCTGTGTAGAGAAGCAGAGAGAGGTAGCTGTGTAGAGAAGCAGAGATAGGTAGCTGTGTAGAGAGGTAGCTGTGTAGAGAGGTAGCTGTGTAGAGAAGCAGAGAGAGGTAGCTATGTAGAGAAGCAGAGAGAGGTAGCTGTGTAGAGAAGCAGAGAGAGATAGCTGTGTAGAGAAGCAGAGAGAGGTAGCTGTGAAGAGAGGGTAGCTGTGAAGAGAAGCAGAGAGAGGTAGCTGTGTAGAGAAGCAGAGAGAGGTAGCTGTGTAGAGTAGCAGAGAGAGGTAGCTGTGTAGAGAAGCTGAGAGGTAGCTGTGAAGAGAAGCAGAGAGAGGTAACTGTGTAGAGAAGCAGAGATAGGTAGCTGTGAAGAGAAGCAGAGAGAGGTAGCTGTGAAGAGAAGCAGAGTGAGGTAGCTGTGAAGAGAAGTAGAGAGAGGTAGCTGTGTAGAGAAGCAGAGAGAGGTAGCTGTGTAGAGAAGTAGAGAGAGGTAGCTGTGTAGAGAAGCAGAGAGAGGTAGCTGTGTAGAGAGGGTAGCTGTGTAGAGAAGCCGGGAGAGGTAGCTGTGTAGAGAAGCAGAGAAAGGTAGCTGTGTAGAGAGGCAGAGAGAGGTAGCTGTGTAGAGAAGCAGAGAGAGGTAGCTGTGTAGAGAAGCAGAGAGAGGTAGCTGTGAAGAGAAGCAGAGAGAGGTAACTGTGTAGAGAGGTAGCTGTGTAGAGAGGTAGCTGTGAAGAGAAGCAGAGAGAGGTAGCTGTGTAGAGAAGCAGAGAGAGATAGCTGTGAAGAGAAGCAGAGAGAGGTAGCTGTGAAGAGAGGTAGATGTGAAGAGAAGCAGAGAGAGGTAGCTGTGTAGAGAAGCAGAGAGAGGTAGCTGTGTAGAGTAGCAGAGAGAGGTAGCTGTGTAGAGAAGCAGAGAGGTAGCCTGTGAAGAGAAGCAGAGAGAGGTAACTGTGTAGAGATGCAGAGAGAGGTAGCTGTGAAGAGAGGTAGCTGTGTAGAGAAGCCGGGAGAGGTAGCTGTGTAGAGAAGTAGAGAGAGGTAGCTGTGTAGAGAAGCAGAGAGAGGTAGCTGTGAAGAGAAGCAGAGAGAGGTAACTGTGTAGAGAGGTAGCTGTGTAGAGAGGTAGCTGTGAAGAGAAGCAGAGAGAGGTAGCTGTGTAGAGAAGCAGAGAGAGATAGCTGTGAAGAGAAGCAGAGAGAGGTAGCTGTGAAGAGAGGTAGCTGTGAAGAGAAGCAGAGAGAGGTAGCTGTGTAGAGAAGCAGAGAGAGGTAGCTGTGTAGAGTAGCAGAGAGAGGTAGCTGTGTAGAGAAGCAGAGAGGTAGCTGTGAAGAGAAGCAGAGAGAGGTAACTGTGTAGAGATGCAGAGAGAGGTAGCTGTGAAGAGAGGTAGCTGTGTAGAGAAGCCGGGAGAGGTAGCTGTGAAGAGAAGCAGAGAGAGGTAGCTGTGAAGAGAGGTAGCTGTGAAGAGAAGCAGAGAGAGGGTAGCTGTGTAGAGAAGCAGAGAGAGGTAGCTGTGTAGAGTAGCAGAGAGAGGTAGCTGTGTAGAGAAGCAGAGAGGTAGCTGTGAAGAGAAGCAGAGAGAGGTAACTGTGTAGAGATGCAGAGAGAGGTAGCTGTGTAGAGAGGTAGCTGTGTAGAGAGGTAGTTGTGAAGAGAAGCAGAGAGAGGTAGCTGTGTAGAGAAGCAGAGAGAGATAGCTGTGAAGAGAAGCAGAGAGAGGTAGCTGTGAAGAGAGGTAGCTGTGAAGAGAAGCAGAGAGAGGTAGCTGTGTAGAGTAGCAGAGAGAGGTAGCTGTGTAGAGAAGCAGAGAGGTAGCTGTGAAGAGAAGCAGAGAGAGGTAACTGTGTAGAGATGCAGAGAGAGGTAGCTGTGTAGAGAGGTAGCTGTGTAGAGAGGTAGTTGTGAAGAGAAGCAGAGAGAGGTAGCTGTGTAGAGAAGCAGAGAGAGATAGCTGTGAAGAGAAGCAGAGAGAGGTAGCTGTGAAGAGAGGTAGCTGTGAAGAGAAGCAGAGAGAGGTAGCTGTGTAGAGAAGCAGAGAGAGGTAGCTGTGTAGAGTAGCAGAGAGAGGTAGCTGTGTAGAGAAGCAGAGAGGTAGCTGTGAAGAGAAGCAGAGAGAGGTAACTGTGTAGAGATGCAGAGAGAGGTAGCTGTGAAGAGAGGTAGCTGTGTAGAGAAGCCGGGAGAGGTAGCTGTGTAGAGAAGTAGAGAGAGGTAGCTGTGTAGAGAAGCAGAGAGAGGTAGCTGTGAAGAGAAGCAGAGAGAGGTAACTGTGTAGAGAGGTAGCTGTGTAGAGAGGTAGCTGTGAAGAGAAGCAGAGAGAGGTAGCTGTGTAGAGAAGCAGAGAGAGATAGCTGTGAAGAGAAGCAGAGAGAGGTAGCTGTGAAGAGAGGTAGCTGTGAAGAGAAGCAGAGAGAGGTAGCTGTGTAGAGAAGCAGAGAGAGGTAGCTGTGTAGAGTAGCAGAGAGAGGTAGCTGTGTAGAGAAGCAGAGAGGTAGCTGTGAAGAGAAGCAGAGAGAGGTAACTGTGTAGAGATGCAGAGAGAGGTAGCTGTGAAGAGAGGTAGCTGTGTAGAGAAGCCGGGAGAGGTAGCTGTGAAGAGAAGCAGAGAGAGGTAGCTGTGAAGAGAGGTAGCTGTGAAGAGAAGCAGAGAGAGGTAGCTGTGTAGAGAAGCAGAGAGAGGTAGCTGTGTAGAGTAGCAGAGAGAGGTAGCTGTGTAGAGAAGCAGAGAGGTAGCTGTGAAGAGAAGCAGAGAGAGGTAACTGTGTAGAGATGCAGAGAGAGGTAGCTGTGTAGAGAGGTAGCTGTGTAGAGAGGTAGCTGTGAAGAGAAGCAGAGAGAGGTAGCTGTGTAGAGAAGCAGAGAGAGATAGCTGTGAAGAGAAGCAGAGAGAGGTAGCTGTGAAGAGAGGTAGCTGTGAAGAGAAGCAGAGAGAGGTAGCTGTGTAGAGAAGCAGAGAGAGGTAGCTGTGTAGAGTAGCAGAGAGAGGTAGCTGTGTAGAGAAGCAGAGAGGTAGCTGTGAAGAGAAGCAGAGAGAGGTAACTGTGTAGAGATGCAGAGAGAGGTAGCTGTGAAGAGAGGTAGCTGTGTAGAGAAGCCGGGAGAGGTAGCTGTGTAGAGAAGTAGAGAGAGGTAGCTGTGTAGAGAAGCAGAGAGAGGTAGCTGTGAAGAGAAGCAGAGAGAGGTAACTGTGTAGAGAGGTAGCTGTGTAGAGAGGTAGCTGTGAAGAGAAGCAGAGAGAGGTAGCTGTGTAGAGAAGCAGAGAGAGATAGCTGTGAAGAGAAGCAGAGAGAGGTAGCTGTGAATAGAGGTAGCTGTGAAGAGAAGCAGAGAGAGGTAGCTGTGTAGAGAAGCAGAGAGAGGTAGCTGTGTAGAGTAGCAGAGAGAGGTAGCTGTGTAGAGAAGCAGAGAGGTAGCTGTGAAGAGAAGCAGAGAGAGGTAACTGTGTAGAGATGCAGAGAGAGGTAGCTGTGAAGAGAGGTAGCTGTGTAGAGAAGCCGGGAGAGGTAGCTGTGTAGAGAAGTAGAGAGAGGTAGCTGTGTAGAGAAGCAGAGAGAGGTAGCTGTGTAGAGAAGTAGAGAGAGGTAGCTGTGTAGAGAAGCAGAGAGAGGTAGCTGTGTAGAGAGGTAGCTGTGTAGAGAAGCAACATTGTCTAAAGTGGGTTTTAGTAGTGTTAAAGGGATGGAGTGAGAGATGGAGAGATTGATGGAGAAAGAGATGAAGAGAGAGAGAGGGATGGAGAGTGTTTGGGATGAAGAGGGTGAGGGATGTAGAGTGTGAGGGATGAAGAGTGTGAGGGATGGAGAGAGATAGGGATGGAGAGAGAGAGGGATGGAGAGAAGGATGGAGAGAGATAGGGATGGAGAGAGAGAGGGATGGAGAGAGATAGGGATGGAGAAAAGGATGGAGAGAGATAGGGATGGAGAGAGAGAGGGATGGAGAGAGATAGGGATGGAGAAAAGGATGGAGAGAGATAGGGATGGAGAGAGAGAGGGATGGAGAGTGTGAGGGATGAAGAGGGTGAGGGATGTAGAGTGTGAGGGATGACGAGTGTGAGGGAAGGAGAGAGATAAGGATGGAGAGAGATAGGGATGGAGAGAGATGGGGATGGAGAGAGATAGGGATGGAGAGAGAGAGGGATGGAGAGAGAGAGGGATGGATAGACAGGGGGATGGAGAGAAGGATGGAGAGAGAGTGGGATGGAGAGAAGGATGGAGAGAGGGATTGAGAGCTCCGGGGAAATGGGGTGTTTGAAAGAGAGAAAATGGAAACAAAGGGTTGAAAGAAGGGGCAGGGGAAGAAATAAGAGAAAGGAAGAGGGATTTACAAAGAGAACGAGAGAAAGATGAAGAGATGGAGCGATATCGAAGAGAAATCGTACAACAGTGCACATGTCCATCTCTCATTGCCTCAGCTCTATGGCCTGACAGACATAACAATACCACTGTTTCCTGTCCGGTGGCAGCAGTCTCAGAATACTTCACAGTTCAATAAACACAGAGAGAGAGAGAGGGATATATCAACTGGTCTAGGCAGCTTCAAGGCCTTCTCCAAAAACCCAGCATGTAGCGACACAGCAGAGCTGAGATATTCTACCTGTCGAATACAACTAGCATTATCTAGCAGCAAAGTGAAGCTAAGATATTATACAATTGTAATACAACTAGCATTTAATTAGCAGCATAGCTTCGTACATCAGCTGATAATCCGTCTTCTGTAATCACCTCAACAGTCACTGATATACCCTACAGTCTACATCTGTAATCACCTCAACAGTCACTGATATACCCTACAGTCTACATCTATAACCTCCTCAACAGTCACTGATATACCCTACAGTCTACATCTATAACGTCCTCAACAGTCACTGATATACCCTACAGTCTACATCTATAACCTCCTCAACAGTCACCATACAGTCTGCATCTATAATCACCTCAACAGTCACTGATATACCCTACAGTCCACATCTATAACCTCCTCAACAGTCACTGATATACCCTACAGTCCACATCTATAACCTCCTCAACAGTCACTGATATACCCTACAGTCCACATCTATAACCTCCTCAACAGTCACTGATATACCCTACAGTCCACATCTATAACCTCCTCAACAGTCACTGATATACCCTACAGTCTACATCAATAACCACCTCAACAGTCACCCTACAGTCTACATCTATAACCTCCTCAACAGTCACTGATATACCCTACAGTCCACATCTATAACCTCCTCAACAGTCACTGATATACCCTACAGTCTGCATCAATAACTACCTCAACAGTCACCCTACAGTCCACATCTATAACCTCCTCAACAGTCACTGATATACCCTACAGTCTACATCTATAACCTCCTCAACAGTCACCCTACAGTCTACATCTATAACCTCCTCAACAGTCACTGATATACCCTACAGTCTACATCTATAACCTCCTCAACAGTCACTGATATACCCTACAGTCTACATCTATAACCTCCTCAACAGTCACTGATATACCCTACAGTCCACATCTATAACCTCCTCAACAGTCACCCTACAGTCTACATCTATAACCTCCTCAACAGTCACTGATATACCCTACAGTCTGCATCTATAACCTCCTCAACAGTCACCCTACAGTCTACATCTATAACCTCCTCAACAGTCACTGATATACCCTACAGTCTGCATCTATAACCTCCTCAACAGTCACCATACAGTCTGCATCTATAATCACCTCAACAGTCACTGATATACCCTACAGTCCGCATCTGTAACCTCCTCAACAGTCACTGATATACCCTACAGTCTGCATCAATAACCACCTCAACAGTCACTGATATACCCTACAGTCCACATCTATAACCTCCTCAACAGTCACTGATATACCCTACAGTCTACATATATAACCTCCTCAACAGTCACTGATATACCCTACAGTCTACATATATAACCTCCTCAACAGTCACTGATATACCCTACAGTCTACATATATAACCTCCTCAACAGTCACCATACAGTCTGCATCTATAATCACCTCAACAGTCACTGATATACCCTACAGTCCACATCTATAACCTCCTCAACAGTCACTGATATACCCTACAGTCCACATCTATAACCTCCTCAACAGTCACTGATATACCCTACAGTCCACATCTATAACCTCTTCAACAGTCACTGATATACCCTACAGTCTACATATATAACCTCCTCAACAGTCACCCTACAGTCTACATCTATAACCTCCTCAACAGTCACTGATATACCCTACAGTCTGCATCTGTAACCTCCTAAACACAAGCTCATACACACAAGATGAAATGTACCTTTTATCCCACAAGCTAAATACATATGTCCGTTTCATATCATATGCTGTACAGAGGTCTGAAATGTTAAATTATGTCGTGGCAACTTGACAAGCTGTTATTATCCAATCAGGTGGTCGAATCAAAGTGAACGTAAATATTTAATAAATAAAGCTTTAACTCATCACCATGGCAACCATCACGACAGAAAAACATCCAGGCTATTCAACAAAACAGTGTTAACCATCAATGTGACAGATACTGAGCCTTCAGAAACTATTCACACCCCTTGACTGTTTAAACATGTTGTTGTGCTACAGCCTGAATTGAAAATGGATTAGATTGGAAGAAGGGGAAAGAAACCTGACATTGAATATCTCTTTTGAAAATGGTGAAGTTATTGATTACATTTTGGATGGTGTATCAATAGATGCAGTCACGACAAAGATACATGCGCCATTCTTAACTGAGTTGCCGGAGAGTAAGGAAACCTCTCAGGGATTTCAACACGAGGCCAATGGTGACTTTAAAACAGTGACAGAGATATGATATAATTGAGGATGGATTAATGGGTACGTTTGACATCAGCAAGGACTAACACATTTTTTAGGATAAAAAATAAACAGAATATAGTTAAGCTCAAGGATACATCCTTGAGGAAACTTGGTTCCGTTCGCTTTCCAACAGACACTGATAAATTCAACCTTTTCAGCAGGACAATAACCTAAAACACAAGGCCAAATATACACTGGAGCAGCTTACCAAGATGACATTGAATGTTCCTGATTGGACTAGTTACAGTTTTGACATAAATTGGCCTGACAATGTATGACAAGACATGAAAATGGCCATCTAGCAAAAAATCAACAATCAACTTGACAGAACTTGAATCTTAGCTGAGGCGATACCGATCTTTGAAAAATAAATGTTGTGCAAAGCCCTGAGAGACTTACCCACTTTGACATTACAGAGTATCTTGTGTAGATCGTTGAATGGAAGCAGGAGGCAAGGGGCTAGGAAGCAGAATGGAACCAGGGAGCAAGGGGCTAGGAAGCAGAATGGAACCAGGGGGCAAGGGGCTAGGAAGCAGAATGGAACCAGAGGGCAAGGGGCTAGGAAGCAGAATGGAACCAGGGGGCAAGAGGCTAGGGGCTAGGAAGCAGAATGGAACCAGGGGGCAAGGGGCTAGGAAGCAGGATGGAACCAGAGGGCAAGGGGCTAGGAAGCAGAATGGAACCAGGGGGCAAGGGGCTAGGAAGCAGAATGGAACCAGGGGGCAAGGGGCTAGGAAGCAGAATGGAACCAGGGAGCAAGGGGCTAGGAAGCAGGATGGAACCAGGGGGCAAGGGGCTAGGAAGCAGAATGGAACCAGGGAGCAAGGGGCTAGGAAGCAGGATGGAACCAGGGGGCAAGGGGCTAGGAAGCAGAATGGAACCAGGGAGCAAGGGGCTAGGAAGCAGAATGGAACCAGAGGGAATTGGCATACAGTGATAACTTGGGACCAATACCAGCCCCCCAAGTGCATCCGAAATGCACCCTTTTCCCTATAACAGCACACTACGTTTGACCATGGCAAGACCAATGTGTGGAATGTCTTCCGCTTGCTCTCCCCACATCTACTCTTGTCTGTCTACTCTTGTCTGTGTCTACTCTTGTTACCTGTCACCGTTCGCCGTTATTAAACCCTTCCGTCATAACGGCACATTGAGCACTTCATGTAATAAACTACACAGCATGGCCTGAGGGGTCCCGCAGCAGAATCAGAGTAACCATGGTGACAACAGCACAGGCCAGCCATGTTGGGGGCCTTGTGTTACTGTCAACACTTTGTATAACACACCCTCCCACACACACCCACACACACACACACACCCTCCCACACACACACACACACAAACACATGCACATGCACATGCTCACACACACACAGACGCTGCCTCTGGAAATCTGAGTGTGGGTAGACCATACTCCCTCCTCTCTTTCTCGCTTTTTCTCCCCTCCGCCATCTCTCTCCACAGTTAACACCAAGCTGAGAGAGGGAGAGAGGGAGAGAGGGAGAGAGAGAGAATGCCCAAAATGAAGCCTGGCCTTAAATTTCAGGTGCTTTTGGGAGACAGCGGGAGAACCGTTAGGAACCGTTAGCACAATTCGACGTCAGGAACGTTCCTGATGAACCTGTCTTCAATGACAATCCATCAGACCACTATGAGGTTTACCTGTGTCGATTCTAAGCTTCCTGGAGCAACCGGAAGTGGTTAAAATCACCCTAAAAGTGTTTTTCCATACCCAACCTGCAGTTTGATAGAAATAGTGCATTCAACCCTGTGTAAATCAGTCAGTTCTTAACGTAAGGACTTAAAACTCAGGATTCTGTAAAAGCATACCCCAATGAGGATATGTGTTGACTTATAGCTTCCTGTGCCAACCGGAAGTGCCATAATCGGTGTCACAGGGGCTGTTTCAAAGGGTTAAAAAAGTTACATCTTTCCAAAACTTCATATGTGTGATCATGAACTGTAAATCAGTCATTTCCCCCATCAGATTTCCAAGAAATAGTCTCACACACACACACAGCAAGGATGGAGTGACAGTGTGGGGCTTAGAGACACACAGAGCAATAGTTACCTTTGTTCGAACTGTCAAAGAACCGTCAGACCAAGAGCTCTGAAACTTTAGAAACCTGTTCTAGAGCTCAGGTCGATAGTGCGTGGTGAGTTATGTGGCTCTAGAAGGTTCTCAGACCGGGAAACAGCCTCGTACATTTGCAATAACTTCAATTAATTTTGACCATTACGAAAATGACGATATTTAGAAATGTCCCAGAGTCGCAAGACTAGGTCCATTGAAACTGCCTCGGCCCAGAGAGACAGACCCTAACGTTTCTGTCCGATAGCTCATTCAGGGACCTCGTAGCAATGCCAGGAAAAAGTGGATTTTCAGCACCAATTAAGGTCGCTGCTCGGGCTCCAAATGACCTATCGAGCCAAAACTTGGGTTACAGATAATGTAATGGACCCGCAGCTAGAGCTTAAATTTGTGTTTTATGTTTTTATTATGGTTTGAACAGAAGGTGCTGTGAATTTTGGGTCTGCTCTGAAATATGTGATAGTTGGCTTCTAAACGAGTTGGAAAAAGTGGGTGTGGTGTCAGTTTGTATCAGTTTGGTGTCAGAATGATATCTAATTGACTGATGGATGGTGACTTACTGGCTGATTTTCGTCCATTTGCAATATGTTTAAACAGTGATAGACCATAACCAAAATTATATTCTGAAATCAACCCCAACGAGCGATGGAGAGGAACCAGAATCACTGCCCGGCTATCCCGACTTCATCGGGCCAGTCAATTTTGCATTTCTGCAGTATTTTTGTGTATGTCAAATTCGTGATGGTAAATGCCCAGAAAGCACTTTTTTAAGGGGGTGATACGTTTTTGAAAACAAATTCACATTTTCAAAATTTGACCATTGTACATTGGCAATATGACATTTTACGGTGGTGCTATGACATTTGGAAAATAAAAAAATAAAAAAATGAAATAGGGACTTTTGACTTAAACTTTTGACTTCCTTGCAAATGGACACAATATGGACAAGTTTATTTTATTTTATATATATAACAATAAAATATGACAAAAGCATGTTCATACAGTTCTTATAAATGTATAATTGACTAAATAAATCGAAAGAATTTCGAAAAACTGTCCAGAAAGCACTTTTTAAAACTAGTTTTTCAACCACACAACAAATCTGTTGTTAACCAGCTGTAGTTGTGGCAAGTCGGTTAGGACATCTACTTTATGCATGACACAAGTAATTTTTCCAACAATTGTTTACAGACAGATTATTTCACTTATCCCAATTCCAGTGGGTCAGAAGTTTACATACACTAAGTTGACTGTGCCTTTAAACAGCTTGGAAAATTCCAGAAAATTATGTCATGGCTTTAGAAGCTTCTGATAGGCTAATTGACATCATTTGAGTCAATTGGAGGTGTGCCTGTGGGTGTATTCAAGGCCTACCTTCAAACTCAGTGCCTCTTTACTTGACATCATGGGAAAATCAAAAGCAATCTACCAAGACCGCAGAAAAACAATTGTAGACTTCCACAAGTCTAGTTCATTGGTAGCATTTTCCAAACGGCAGAAGGTACCACGTTCATCTGTACAAACAATAGTATGCAAGTATAAACACCATGGGTCCACGCATTCGTCATACCGCTCAGGAAGGAGGCGTGTTCTATCTCTTAGAGATGCACGTACTTTGGTGCGAAAAGTGCAAATCAATCCCAGAACAACAGCAAAGGACCTTGTGAAAATGCTAGAGAAAACAGGTACAAAAGTATCTATATCCACTGTAAAACGAGTCCTATATTGACATAACCTGAAAGGCTGCTCAGTAAGGAAGAAGCCACTGCTCCGAAACTGATTTCAAAAACCCTGACTACGGTTTGCAACTGCACATGGGGACAAATATCGTACATTTTGGAGAAATGTCCTTTGGTCTGATGAAACAAAAATAGAACTGTTGGGCCGTGAAGACCATCGTTATGTTTGGAGGAAAAGGGGGGAAGCTTGCAAGCTGAAGAACACCATCCCAACTGTGAAGCACGGGGGTGGCAGCATCATGTTGTGGAGATGCTTTTTTTTCAGTCAGGAAGTTTGGTCGCAAATGGATCTTCCAAATGGACAATGACCCCAAGCATACTTCCAAAGTTGTAGCAACATGGCTTAAGGACAACAAAGTCAAGGTATTGGAGTGGCCATCACAAAGCCCTGATCTCAATCCCTAAAGAAAATGTGTGGGCAGAACTGAAAAAGCTTGTGTGAGCAAGGAGGCCTACAAACCTGACTCAGTTACACCAGCTCTGTCAGGAGGAATGTGCCAAAATTCACCCAATGTATTGTGAAAGGCTACCTGAAACGTTTGAACCAAGTTAAACAATTTAAAGGCAATGCTACGAAATACTAAATTAGTGTATGCAAATTTCTGACCCACTGGGAATATGATGAAATAAATAAATTCTGAAGTAAATCATTATCTCTACTATAATTCTGACATTTCACATTCTTAAAAATAAAGTTGTGAACCTAACTGACCTAAAACAGGGAATTTTTCCTTGGATTAAATGTCAGGTAGTTGCGAAAAACTGAGTTGAAATGTATTTAGCTAAGGTGTATGTAAGACTTCAACTGTATATCTATCTCTCTCCCACTCTATCTGTCTCTCCCTCTATCTCCATCTCTGTCTCTCTCTCTGTCTCTCCCTCTATCTCCATCTCTGTCTCTCTCCCACTCTATCTCTGTCTCTCCCTCTATCTCCATCACTGTCTATCTCCCTGTCTCTCCCTCTATCTCCATCACTGTCTATCTCTCTGTCTCTCCCTCTATCTCCATCACTGTCTATCTCTCTGTCTCTCCCTCTATCTCCATCACTGTCTATCTCTCTGTCTCTCCCTCTATCTCCATCACTATCTCTCTCTCTGTCTCTCCCTCTATCTCCATCACTATCTCTCTCTCTGTCTCTCCCTCTATCTCCATCTCTGTCTCTCTCTATCTGTCTCTCCCTCTATCTCCATCTCTGTCTCTCTCCCACTCTATCTCTGTCTCTCCCTCTATCTCCATCTCTGTCTCTCTCCCACTCTCTCTCTGTCTCTCCCTCTATCTCCATCACTGTCTCTCTCCCACTCTATCTCTGTCTCTCCCTCTATCTCCATCTCTGTCTCTCTCCCACTCTCTCTCTGTCTCTCCCTCTATCTCCATCACTGTCTATCTCTCTGTCTCTCCCTCTATCTCCATCACTGTCTATCTCTCTGTCTCTCCCTCTATCTCCATCACTGTCTATCTCTCTGTCTCTCCCTCTATCTCCATCACTGTCTATCTCTCTGTCTCTCCCTCTATCTCCATCACTGTCTATCTCTCTGTCTCTCCCTCTATCTCCATCACTATCTCTCTCTCTGTCTCTCCCTCTATCTCCATCACTGTCTATCTCTCTGTCTCTCCCTCTATCTCCATCACTATCTCTCTCTCTGTCTCTCCCTCTATCTCCATCACTGTCTATCTCTCTGTCTCTCCCTCTATCTCCATCACTGTCTATCTCTCTGTCTCTCCCTCTATCTCCATCACTGTCTATCTCTCTGTCTCTCCCTCTATCTCCATCTCTGTCTCTCCCTCTATCTCCATCACTGTCTATCTCTCTGTCTCTCCCTCTATCTCCATCACTGTCTATCTCTCTGTCTCTCCCTCTATCTCCATCACTGTCTATCTCTCTGTCTCTCCCTCTATCTCCATCACTGTCTCTCCCTCTATCTCCATCACTGTCTATCTCTCTGTCTCTCCCTCTATCTCCATCTCTGTCTCTCCCTCTATCTCCATCACTGTCTCTCTCTCTGTCTCTCCCTCTATCTCCATCACTGTCTCTCCCTCTATCTCTCTCTCTGTCTCTCCCTCTATCTCCATCACTGCCTATCTCTCTGTCTCTCCCTCTATCTCCATCACTGTCTATCTCTCTGTCTCTCCCTCTATCTCCATCACTGTCTATCTCTCTGTCTCTCCCTCTATCTCCATCACTGTCTATCTCTCTGTCTCTCCATCTATCTCCATCACTGTCTCTCTCTCTGTCTCTCCCTCTATCTCTGTCTCTCCCTCTATCTCCATCTCTGTCTCTCCCTCTATCTCTATCTCTGTCTCTCCCTCTATCTCCATCTCTGTCTCTCCCTCTATCTCTGTCTCTCCCTCTATCTCCATCTCTGTCTCTCCCTCTATCTCTGTCTCTCCCTCTATCTCCATCACTGTCTATCTCTCTATCTCTGTCTCTCCCTCTATCTCCATCACTGTCTATCTCTCTATCTCTGTCTCTCCCTCTATCTCCATCACTGTCTATCTCTCTATCTCTGTCTCTCCCTCTATCTCCATCACTGTCTATCTCTCTATCTCTGTCTCTCCCTCTATCTCCATCACTGTCTATCTCTCTATCTCTGTCTCTCCCTCTATCTCCATCACTGTCTATCTCTCTATCTCTGTCTCTCCCTCTATCTCCATCACTGTCTATCTCCCACTCTATCTCTGTCTCTCCCTCTATCTCCATCACTGTCTCTCTCCCACTCTATCTCTGTCTCTCCCTCTATCTCCATCACTGTCTCTCTCCCACTCTATCTCTGTCTCTCCCTCTATCTCCATCACTGTCTCTCTCCCACTCTATCTCTGTCTCTCCCTCTATCTCCATCTCTGTCTCTCCCTCTATCTCTGTCTCTCCCTCTATCTCCATCTCTGTCTCTCCCTCTATCTCTGTCTCTCCCTCTATCTCCATCACTGTCTATCTCTCTATCTCTGTCTCTCCCTCTATCTCCATCACTGTCTATCTCTCTATCTCTGTCTCTCCCTCTATCTCCATCACTGTCTATCTCTCTATCTCTGTCTCTCCCTCTATCTCCATCACTGTCTATCTCTCTATCTCTGTCTCTCCCTCTATCTCCATCACTGTCTATCTCTCTATCTCTGTCTCTCCCTCTATCTCCATCACTGTCTATCTCTCTATCTCTGTCTCTCCCTCTATCTCCATCACTGTCTATCTCCCACTCTATCTCTGTCTCTCCCTCTATCTCCATCACTGTCTCTCTCCCACTCTATCTCTGTCTCTCCCTCTATCTCCATCACTGTCTCTCTCCCACTCTATCTCTGTCTCTCCCTCTATCTCCATCACTGTCTCTCTCCCACTCTATCTCTGTCTCTCCCTCTATCTCCATCACTGTCTCTCTCCCACTCTATCTCTGTCTCTCCCTCTATCTCCATCACTATCTCTCTCCCACTCTATCTCTGTCTCTCCCTCTATCTCCATCACTATCTCTCTCCCACTCTATCTCTGTCTCTCCCTCTATCTCCATCACTGTCTCTCTCCCACTCTATCTCTGTCTCTCCCTCTATCTCCATCACTATCTCTCTCCCACTCTATCTCTGTCTCTCCCTCTATCTCCATCAATATCTCTCTCCCACTCTATCTCTGTCTCTCCCTCTATCTCCATCACTGTCTCTCTCCCACTCTATCTCTGTCTCTCCCTCTATCTCCATCACTATCTCTCTCCCACTCTATCTCTGTCTCTCCCTCTATCTCCATCACTATCTCTCTCCCACTCTATCTCTGTCTCTCCCTCTATCTCCATCACTGTCTCTCTCCCACTCTATCTCTGTCTCTCCCTCTATCTCCATCACTATCTCTCTCCCACTCTATCTCTCCCTCTATCTCCATCACTGTCTCTCTCCCACTCTATCTCTGTCTCTCCCTCTATCTCCATCACTGTCTCTCTCCCACTCTATCTCTGTCTCTCCCTCTATCTCCATCACTATCTCTCTCCCACTCTATCTCTGTCTCTCCCTCTATCTCCATCACTGTCTCTCTCCCACTCTATCTCTGTCTCTCCCTCTATCTCCATCACTATCTCTCTCCCACTCTATCTCCCTCTATCTCCATCACTATCTCTCTCCCACTCTATCTCCCTGTCTCTCCCTCTATCTCCATCACTATCTCTCTCCCACTCTATCTCTGTCTCTCCCTCTATCTCCATCACTGTCTATCTCTCTGTCTCTCCCTCTATCTCCATCTCTGTCTCTCTCCCACTCTATCTCTGTCTCTCCCTCTATCTCCATCACTCTCTATCTCCCACTCCATCTCTGTCTCTCTCCCACTCTATCTCTGTCTCTCCCTCTATCTCCATCACTCTCTATCTCCCACTCCATCTCTGTCTCTCTCCCACTCTATCTCTGTCTCTCCCTCTATCTCCATCACTGTCTCTCTCCCACTCTATCTCTGTCTCTCCCTCTATCTCCATCACTATCTCTCTCCCACTCTATCACCCTGTCTCTCCCTCTATCTCCATCACTATCTCTCTCCCACTCTATCTCCCTGTCTCTCCCTCTATCTCCATCACTATCTCTCTCCCACTCTATCTCTGTCTCTCCCTCTATCTCCATCACTGTCTATCTCTCTGTCTCTCCCTCTATCTCCATCTCTGTCTCTCTCCCACTCTATCTCTGTCTCTCCCTCTATCTCCATCACTGTCTATCTCTCTCTGTAATTGCGAAAAACTGAGTTGAAATGTATTTAGGTGATCTCCAAGGTGAAATATGAAACATAAACATAACATATAAACATATAATAGCATCGAAACAAAACATTTGTCGGTAAACTTTCCAAATTGCTTATATTTGAAATTGCGTCCTTGAATTATGCGAGAAATGTTGGTGGAAATGTTTTTATGCGTAAATATTGATATAAATATTGATATATCATTTTGAAGTAAACTTGGAGTCAAGCGATGACATTGTGTGGTGATGTTGTGTTGTCCTCCCACTACGACAAGGGAAACCGTTTACAGATTAAATAAGATATGATGAACGGGGACCTTCTTTCTATAAATATCCAGAGTCTTAATAAATGAAACATGGAACAGAAAGAGAACCACCAGTAGCGCACATATCCATATCTTATTCTGGTGACATGATGCTCAATGCTTCGGCTTTCTTCTTGACAGGTAAAAAAGTAAAAATAATTATTGCTCTTTTGGCCATAATACATATCTCATCATTACACCTGGGAGTCAGCAAGCAAGGGAGTGAATTTAATAATAAATGAAACATGGAACAGAACGAGAACCACCAGTAGCGCACAGACATGAAACTCAGTAACATAATCAATAACACCTGAGGAAACAACCAAAGGGGAGTGACAGATAGGTGGGATGTAATCAGGAAGTTGGGATGTAATCAGGAAGTTGGGATGTAATCAGGAAGTTGGGATGTAATCAGGAAGTTGGGATGTAATCAGGAAGGTGGGATGTAATCAGGAAGTTGGGATGTAATCAGGAAGTTGGGATGTAATCAGGAAGTTGGGATGTAATCAGGAAGGTGGGATGTCATCAGGAAGGTGGGATGTAATCAGGAAGTTGGGATGTAATCAGGAAGGTGGGATGTAATCAGGAAGGCGGGATGAAATATGAAATAGTTTTGTTTAATTTAGTTTCAGGTCCAACACTAAACCATGTGCTCCCACAGGGCTAACTCAGCTGTCTCTTCCGTGGGAAAGAAGTACTACTAGTGACTACTAGCTACTACTAGCAACTATTAGCTACTACTAGCAACTATTAGCTACTACTAAAGACTACTAGCAACTATTAGCTACTACTAGCAACTATTAGCTACTACTAGCAACTATTAGCTATTACTAAATACTACTAGCAACTATTAGCTACTACTAGCAACTATTAGCTACCACTAGCTACTACTAGCTACTACTAGCAACTATTAGCTACTGCTAGCTACTACTAGCGACTACTAGCAACTATTAGCTACTACTAGCTACTACTAGTGACTACTAGGTAATACTAGCTACTACTAGTGACTACTAGCTACTATTAGCAACTATTAGCTACTACTAGCAACTATTAGCTACCACTAGCTACTACTAGCTACTACTAGCAACTATTAGCTACTACTAGCTACTACTAGCGACTACTAGCAACTATTAGCTACTATTAGCTACTACTAGTGACTACTAGGTAATACTAGCTACTACTTAGTGACTACTAGCTACAACTAGCAACTATTAGCTACTAGTAGCAACTATTAGCTACTACTAGTGACCACTAGCTACTACTAGCAACTACTAGCTACTACTAGTGACTACTAGGTAATACTAGCTACTACTAGTGACTACTAGCTACTACTAGCAACTATTAGCTACTACTAGCAACTATTAGCTACCACTAGCTACTACTAGCTACTACTAGCAACTATTAGCTACTACTAGCTACTACTAGCGACTACTAGCAACTATTAGCTACTATTAGCTACTACTAGTGACTACTAGGTAATACTAGCTACTACTTAGTGACTACTAGCTACAACTAGCAACTATTAGCTACTAGTAGCAACTATTAGCTACTACTAGTGACCACTAGCTACTACTAGCAACTATTAGCTACTACTAGTGACTACTAGCTTCTACTAGCAACTATTAGCTACTAGTAGCAACTATTAGCTACTACTAGTGACCACTAGCTACTACTAGCAACTATTAGCTACTACTAGTGACTACTAGCAACTATTAGCTACTACTAGCTACTACTAGTGACTACTAGGTAATATTAGCTACTACTAGTAACTACTAGCTACTACTGGCAACTATTAGCTACTACTAGCAACTATTAGCTACCACTAGATACTACTAGCTACTACTAGCAACTATTAGCTACTACTAGCTACTACTAGCTACTACTAGCAACTATTAGCTACTATTAGTGACTACTAGCAACTATTAGCTACTACTAGCTACTACTAGCGAATACTAGCAACTTTTAGCTACTACTAGCTACTGCTATTGACTACTAGGTAATACTAGCTACTACTAGTGACTACTAGCAACTATTAGCTACTACTAGCAACTATTAGCTACTACTAGTGACTACTAGCTACTACTAGGTAATACTAGCAACTATTAGCTACTACTAGCTACTACTAGCGAATACTAGCAACTATTAGCTACTACTAGCTACTGCTAGTGACTACTAGGTAATACTAGCTACTACTAGTGACTACTAGCAACTATTAGCTACTACTAGCAACTATTAGCTACTACTAGTGACTACTAGCTACTACTAGCAACTATTAGCTACTACTAGCTACTACTAGGTAAAACTAGCTACAACTAGTGACTACTAGCTACTACTAGCAACTATTAGCTATTACTAGCAACTATTAGCTACTACTAGCTACTACTAGGTAAAACTAGCTACAACTAGTGACTACTAGCTACTACTAGCAACTATTAGCTACTACTAGCTACTACTAGGTAAAACTAGCTACAACTAGTGACCACTAGCTACTACTAGCAACTATTAGCTACTACTAGTGACTACTAGCAACTATTAGCTAGTACTAGCTACTACTAGTGACTACTAGGTAATATTAGCTACTACTAGTAACTACTAGCTACTACTGGAAACTATTAGCTACTACTAGCAACTATTAGCTACCACTAGATACTACTAGCTACTACTAGCTACTACTAGCTACTACTAGCTACTACTAGCAACTATTAGCTACTATTAGTGACTACTAGCAACTATTAGCTACTACTAGCTACTACTAGCGAATACTAGCAACTTTTAGCTACTACTAGCTACTGCTATTGACTACTAGGTAATACTAGCTACTACTAGTGACTACTAGCAACTATTAGCTACTACTAGCAACTATTAGCTACTACTAGTGACTACTAGCTACTACTAGGTAATACTAGCAACTATTAGCTACTACTAGCTACTACTCGCGAATACTTGCAACTTTTAGCTACTACTAGCTACTGCTAGTGACTACTAGGTAATACTAGCTACTACTAGTGACTACTAGCAACTATTAGCTACTACTAGCAACTATTAGCTACTACTAGTGACTACTAGCTACTACTAGCGAATACTAGCAACTATTAGCTACTACTAGCTACTGCTAGTGACTACTAGGTAATACTAGCTACTACTAGTGACTACTAGCAACTATTAGCTACTACTAGCAACTATTAGCTACTACTAGTGACTACTAGCTACTACTAGCAACTATTAGCTACTACTAGCTACTACTAGGTAAAACTAGCTACAACTAGTTACTACTAGCTACTACTAGAAACTATTAGCTATTACTAGCAACTATTAGCTACTACTAAATACTACTAGCTACTACTAGCAACTATTAGCTATTACTAGCTACTACTAGTGACTACTAGCAACTATTAGCTACTACTAAAGTATACTAGCAACTATTAGCTACTACGAGCTACTACTAGTGACTACTAGCAACTATTAGCTACTACTAGCTACTACTAGTGACTACTAGGTAATACTAGCTACTACTAGCTACTCGACCCCGCCCTGTGCAACTGGGTACTGGACTTCCTGACGGGCCGCACCCAGGTGTTGAGGGTAGGCAACAACATCTCCACCCCGCTGATCCTCAACACTGGGGCCCCACAAGGGTGCGTTCTGAGCCCTCTCCTGTACTCCCTGTTCACCCACGACTGCTTGGCCACGCACGCCTCCAACTCAATCATCAGTGGTAGGCATGATTACCAACAACGACGAGACGGCCTACAGGGAGGAGGTGAGGGCCCTCGGAGTGTGGTGTCAGGAAAATAACCTCACACTCAACGTCAACATAACTAAGGAGATGATTGTGGACTTCAGGAAACAGCAGAGGGAACACCCCCCTATCCACATCAATGGAACAGTAGTGGAGAGGGTAGTAAGTTTTAAGTTCCTCGGCGTACACATCACAGACAAACTGAATTGGTCCACCCACACAGACAGCATCGTGAAGAAGTCGCAGCAGCGCCTCTTCAACCTCAGGAGGCTGAAGAAATTTGGCTTGTCACCAAAAGCACTCACAAACTTCTACAGATGCACAATTGAGAGCATCCTGTCGGGCTGTATCACCGCCTGGTACGGCAACTGCTCCGCCCACAACCGTAAGGCTCTCCAGAGGGTAGTGAGGTCTGCACAACGCATCACCGGGGGCAAACTACCTGCCCTCCAGGACACCTACACCACCCGATGTCACAGGAAGGCCATAAAGATCATGAAGGACAGCAACCATCCGAGCCACTGCCTGTTCACCCCGCTATCATCAGACTGTTAAACAGCCACCACTAACATTGAGTGGCTGCTGCCAACACACTGACTCAACTCCAGTGACTTTAATAATGGGAATTGATGTAAAATATATCACTAGCCACTTTAAACAATGCTACCTAATATAATGTTTACATACCCTACATTATTAATCTCATATGTATACGTATATACTGTACTCTATATCATCTACTGCATCCTTATGTAATACATGTATCACTAGCCACTTTAACTATGCCACTTTGTTTACATACTCATCTCATATGTATATACTGCACTCAATACCATCTACTGTATCTTGCCTATGCCGCTCTGTACCATCACTCATTCATATATCTTTATGTACATATTCTTTATCCCCTTACACTTGTGTCTATAAGGTAGTAGTTTTGGAATTGTTAGCTAGATTACTTGTTGGTTATTACTGCATTGTCGGAACTAGAAGCACAAGCATTTCGCTACACTCGCACTAACATCTGCTAACCATGTGTATGTGACAAATAAAATTTGATTGGATTTGATTTGATTTACAAGTGACTATTTGCTACTACTAGGACTACTAGCATCTATTAGCTACCAGTAGCTACTACTAGTGACTACTAGCTACTACTAGTGACCACAAGTGACTATTTGCTACTACTAGTGACTACTAGCTACTGCTAGTGACTACAAGCTACTACTTGTTACTACTAGCTACTGCTTGTTACTACTAGCTACTTCTAGCTGCTACTATTGACTACTATTGACTACTAGTTACTACTAGTGACTGCTATCTACTACTAGCTACTACGAGTGACTACAAGCTACTACTAGTTACTACTAGCTACTTCTTGCTACTACTAGCTACTACCAGCTTGCCTCCATGGATTGATGAACTATTCTCCAACATGTCCAACATTCCTTACCTTACACATAGTGTTCCTGTGTTGTATCTATGTTTATCTGTCTCTTCATCTCTCACTCCTCTCCCTCCTCCTCTCCCTCCTCTTCCTCCTCCTCTTCCTCCTTCTCACTACTCTTCCTCCTCCTCTCCCTCCTCTTTCCTTCCTCTCATCATCCTTCTCTCACTCCTCTTCCTCCTCCTCTCCCTCCTTCTCACTACTCTTGCTCCTCCTCTCACTCCTCTCCCTCCTCCTCTCCCTCCTCTTCCTCCTCCTCTCTTCCACCTCCTCTCCCTCCTTTCACTACTCTTGCTCCTCCTCTCACTCCTCCTCTCCCTCATCTTCCTCCTCCTCTCTTCCTCCTTCTCACTACTCTTCCTCCTCCTCTCTTCCTCCTCCTCTCCCTCCGTTCTTCCTCCTTCTCTCCCTCCTCCTCACCCCCTCTTCCTCCTCCTCTTTCTCCTCCTCTCCCTCCTCTCTTCCTCCTCCTCTCCCTCCTTCTCACTCCTCTACCTCCTCTCCCTCCTCTCTCCTTCCTCTTCCTCCTCCTCTCCCTCCTCCTCTCATCCTCCTCTCTTCCTCCTCTTCTCTTCCTCCTCCTCTTCCTCCTCCTCTCTCTCCTTCTCACTACTCTTCCTCCTCTTCGCCCTCCTCTCTCCTTCCCCTTCCTCCTCCTCTCATCCTCCTCTCTTCCTCCTCCTCTCTTCCTCCTCCTCTCACTCCTCTCACTCCTCTCCCTCCTCCTCTCCGTCCTATTCCTCGTCCTCTCTTCCTCCTCTCCCTCCTCTCTTCCTCCTCCTCTCCCTCCTCTCTCCCTTCTCTTCTTCCTCCTCCTCTCTCCTTTCTCTTCCTCCTCCTCTCTCACTCCTCTTCCTTCTCCTCTTCCTCCTCTTCCTCCCCTCCTCCTCTCTTCCTCCTCTCTTCCTCCTCTCTTCCTCCTCCTCTCTCCCTCCTCTTCTTCCTCCTCCTCTCTCCCTCCTCTTCTCACTCCTCTCCCTCTTCCTCTCTCCCTCCTCTTCTACCTCCTCCTCTCTCCCTCCTCTTCTCACTCCTCCTCTTCATCCTCCTCTCACTCCTCTTCCTCCTCCTCCTCTCTTACTCCTCTTCCCTCTCTCCTTCCTCTTCCTCCTCTTCATCCACCTCTCCCTCCTCGTCTCTCACTCCACTCTTTTTCTCTGTCTCATTCTCTCTTTCTCAGGTGAGTCGCTGCCATTGGCAACGTCCAATCAGGTTCTAATCCGATTCACCTCCAAAGGCCAATCCAGCTCCAAAGGATTCCACCTGGTGTATCAAGGTAAGACACACACACAGACACAGACAGACAGACAGACAGACAGACAGACAGACAGACAGACAGACACACACACAGACAGACAGACAGACAGACAGACAGACAGACAGACAGACAGACAGACACAGACAGACAGACAGACAGACAGACAGACAGACAGACAGACAGACAGACAGACAGACAGACAGACAGACAGACAGACAGACAGACAGACAGACAGACAGACAGACAGACAGACAGACAGACAGACAGACAGACAGACAGACAGACAGACATACAGACAGACAGACAGACAGACACACACAGACACACACACACACACACACCGAGACAGACACACAGACACACACACACACACACACACACACACACTGCAGCACATCTCTCCCCTCTCTGTACCTCTCAGCCTGTTCTAACAAGCCTGTTTCTCTACATAATGGATGACTGGGCTTTTAGGCACAGCAGTACCCTAGCACGATACCAATCCTCTAACACGTGTGTGTGTGCACGTGTCTGTGTTTTTATGCGCCTCTGTGTTTCAGCGGTTTCTGTGTGTGTGTGTGTGTGTGTGTGTGTGTGCGTGCCTTCAAGTGTGTGTTTGTACGTGCCGTGTCCTTAAATATAGTTCTGTTTCTATGATGTTTAACTTTGCTACAGAGTTACCTATAGGTCTCTATCTATGATGTTTAACTGTGCTACAGAGTTACCTATAGGTCTCTATCTATGATGTTTAACTGTGCTACAGAGTTACCTAAAGGCTCTCAGGCTCCTAGATACTCACTACTTGGTAAAGCTACAGTGACCAAACAACACTCTTCTTCTCTTCCTCTACAGCGGTGCCAAGGACCAGTGCCACCCAGTGCACTTCAGTCCCAGAGCCCAGGAACGGGAGGAGGACGGGGAATAACTTTGCCGTGGGAGCCGTGATCCGCTTTGAATGTTCCCCCGGATACGTACTGGAGGGATCCGCCGCCATAGAGTGTCTGACTGTCCCCAACGCCCTGGCTAACTGGAACGCATCCATACCCAGCTGTATAGGTAGGACACAGAGACACACCTGTATAGGTAGGACACAGAGACACACCTGTATAGGTAGGACACAGAGACACACCTGTATAGGTAGGACACAGAGACACACCTGTATAGGTAGGACACAGAGACATACCTGTATAGGTAGGACACAGAGACACACCTGTATAGGTAGGACACAGAGACACACCTGTATAGGAAGGACACAGAGACACACCTGTATAGGTAGGACACAGAGACACACCTGTATAGGTAGGACACAGAGACACACCTGTATAGGTAGGACACAGAGACACACCTGTATAGGTAGGACACAGAGACACACCTGTATAGGTAGGACACAGAGACACACCTGTATAGGTAGGACACAGAGACACACCTGTATAGGTAGGACACAGAGACACACCTGTATAGGTAGGACACAGAGACACACCTGTATAGGTAGGACACAGATACACACCTGTATAGGTAGGACACAGAGACACACCTGTATAGGTATGACACAGAGACACACCTGTATAGGAAGGACACAGAGACACACCTGTATAGGTAGGACACACAGATACACCTGTATAAGTAGGACACAGAGACACACCTGTATAGGTAGGACACAGAGACACACCTGTATAGGTAGGACACAGAGACACACCTGTATAGGTAGGACACAGAGACACACCTGTATAGGTAGGACACAGAGACACACCTGTATAGGTAGGACACAGAGACCCCTGTATAGGTCGGACACAGAGACACACACACACCTACACACACCTGTGTCCTCTGATATGGAGGGACTAATTAGCCCCAGCCGTCCCGTCGACACTAGCAACAAGTCCTAACGCATCGACCCTGGCAACCATTCCAAACGCTTCGACCCTAGCAACCAGTCCAAACGCATCGACCCTAGCAACCAGTCCAAACGCATCGACCCTAACAACCAGTCCAAACGCAGCCATGAGGCACACAGGTGGCAGTACTGCTACGGGTCAAACACACATGCAAGCACACACACACACACACACACTCCTTGAAACCCGCTGGTGAGGCAGATGTTCACCTGTGCAGCCGCCAGATGTTCTGTTAATCAGCCTGTGGCAGCAAGCAGGGAACATTGTGTTAGAAGATACAGAATGGATTCCACTGTGTTAGACGATTCAACACAGATACAGAATGGATTCCACTGTGTGTGCCTTGCATTACATATTTTCGTGATTTCATGATATTTCAGATTTCCGTTCTCTAAATGATCATTTGTTGGTAAATGTTCTTCTCTGTCTTTCTCGCTATTTCAGTTAGTCCCCCCGTCATCCCTCTCCACTGCCTCTCTCTCTCTTCCTCCTGTCCAGTACCATGTGGTGGTAATCTGACCCTCTCCCCTCCCTCTTCCCTCCCCCTCTCTCTCTCCCCCTCTCTCTCTCTCTCTCTCTCTCTCTCTCTTCCTCCTGTCCAGTACCATGTGGTGGAAATCTGACCCTCTCCCCTCCCTCTCCCCTCCCTCTCTCTCTCTCTTCCTCCTGTCCAGTACCATGTGGTGGTAATTTGACTCTCTCCCCTCCTTCTCTCTCTCTCTCTTCCTCCCTCCAGTACCATGTGGTGGTAATCTGGCCCAGCGGACCGGTACCATCCTGTCTCCTGGTTTTCCTGAGCCCTATCTCAACAGTCTCAACTGTGTCTGGAAGATCACGGTCCCGGAAGGATCAGGAATACAGGTATAAACCTTCAACTGTCTGGACTGTCCTCTAGACTGTCCGCTACACTGTCCGCTAGACTGTCCTCTAGACTGTCTGCTAGACTGTCCTCTAGACTGTCCTCTAGACTATCTGCTAGACTGTCCTCTAGACTGTTCGCTAGACTGTTCTCTAGACTGTCCTCTAGACTGTCCGCTAGACTGTCCTCTAGACTGTCCTCTAGACTCTCCTTTAGACTCTCCTCTAGACTGTCCTCTAGACTGTCCTCTAGACTCTCCTCTAGACTGTCCGCTAGACTGTCCTCTGGACTGTCATCTAGACTGTCCACTAGACTGTCCGCTCGACTGTCCTCTAGACTGTCCTCTAGACTGTCCAGTAGACTGTCCACTAGACTGTCCTCTAGTCTGTCATCTAGACTGTCCTCTAGACTGTCCACTAGACTGTTCGCTAGACTGTTCTCTAGACTGTCCTCTAGACTGTCCGCTAGACTGTCCTCTAGACTGTCCTCTAGACTCTCCTTTAGACTCTCCTCTAGACTGTCCTCTAGACTGTCCTCTAGACTCTCCTCTAGACTGTCCGCTAGACTGTCCTCTGGACTGTCATCTAGACTGTCCACTAGACTGTCCGCTCGACTGTCCTCTAGACTGTCCTCTAGACTGTCCGCTAGACTGTCCTCTAGACTGTCCTCTAGACTGTCCAGTAGACTGTCCACTAGACTGTCCTCTAGTCTGTCCTCTAGACTGTCCTCTAGACTGTCCAGTAGACTGTCCACTAGACTGTCCTCTAGACTGTCCACTAGACTGTCCTCTAGTCTGTCATCTAGACTGTCCTCTAGACTGTCCAGTAGACTGTCCACTAGACTGTCCTCTAGGCTGTCCTCTAGATATTTAATACAGTCACGCTCCTCTACACGCTTTTTATCAGCTTGTCACGAGTCTCTCTTTTTATCAGACTTTGATTCATCAAAGTTACCTGGAGTCAAGCTGGATTGTACTCCTAGTTGATGCATTAGAAGCATCCGTCCACCCGTCACTGTTCTTCCACTGTCTGTGTTCTGACTGTCACCACAAAAACATCATCAGGACAAAAAAATATAATGTTTGACTGAGTTTATATGAGTCACAAACAGAGTTTTCCAGACGTTTTTTGTTCCTCAAAAGTGTTCTGAAGACAAGCTCCTGCAGTCTTTCATCCTTGGTAACATTTTAGTAAAGTGACATTCATTTTAAGTGTTATAAAACAGTTATGAATGTACTACAAGATGAGAGTTTCACAAAACTTTTTCTTTTAAAGATCTCAAAGAAAAGTAGGCAAATGGGACAAATGTACTTCGGCTTTAATTTTTTTTTTTCCAAGGACACAACTTGTGTCAATAACTTGCCAAGAAACCACAAACATCTTGAAAGAAAACTACAACGTCAACGTTGGCCCCAGCAGGATAAAACTACAACATCAACGTTGGCCCCAGCAAGATAAAACTACAACATCAACGTTGCTGGGCCCCAGCAGGATAAAACTACAACATCAACGTTGCTGGGCCCCAGCAGGATAAAACTACAACATCAACGTTGCTGGGCCCCAGCAGGATAAAACTACAACATCAACGTTGCTGGGCCCCAGCAGGATAAAACTACAACATCAACGTTGCTGGGCCCCAGCAGGATAAAACTACAATGTCAACGTTGCTGGGACCCAGCAGGATAAAACTACAACGTCAACGTTGCTGGGACCCAGCAGGATAAAACTACAACTTCAACGTTAGGCCCAGCAGGATAAAACTACAACATCAACGTTGGACCCAGCAGGATAAAACTACAACATCAACGTTGGGCCCAGCAGGATAAAACTACAACATCAACGTTGGACCCAGCAGGATAAAACTACAACATCAACATTGGGCCCAGCAGGATAAAACTACAACATCAACATTGCTGGGACCCAGCAGGATAAAACTACAACATCAACGTTGGACCCAGCAGGATAAAACTACAACTTCAACGTTGGACCCAGCAGGATAAAACTACAACATCAACGTTGGACCCAGCAGGATTTGCTGTTAAAATAGGAAGATGTGCAGGCTACAGCAACATTGTCAGCTATATTATGAAAATAAATTTTGGGTAGTTAATCAGTTAAAAGTATCTGGTTGATGTTGCAATTTCAATTACTTAACAATTACTTTACAATTACTTTTTAAACTTTTGTTTAACAAAACTTGATTAAACTTGTTCATTTACATGCGATTTAAATCAAGCTAACTAACTAACGTTATTGTTATTTGCAGTAGATAGCTATGTTTGCCACATGGTGAGCTGACATCTCTTCTCTCATTTTATGTTAATCTTCTTCTGATTTCAGCTATAATATTTGCTGGCACGAGTACTCATCCCATTGGCTCTCCAAACTGTCCATGAAATTTCAGCTACCGTGCATTCAGAAACTATTCAGACCCCTTGACTTTTTCCATATTTTGTTATGTTAGAGCCTTATTATAAAATATATTACATTGTTTATCCCCCTTATAAATCTACACACAATATCCCATAATGACGGAAATACCTTATTTACATAAGTATTCAGACCCTTTTCTATGAGACTTGAAACGGAGCTCAGGTGTATACTGTTTCCATTGATCATCCTTGATGTTTTCTACAACTTGATTGGAGTCCACCTGTGGTAAATTGGCCAAGGCTTTCGACTCTGTCAATCACCATATCCTCATCGGCAGACTCGACACTCTTGGTTTCTCAAATGATTGCCTCGCCTGGTTCACCAACTACTTCTCTGATAGAGTTCAGTGTGTCAAATCGGAGGGTCTGCTGTCCGGACCTCTGGCAGTCTCTATGGGGGTGCCACAGGGTTCAATTCTTGGACCGACTCTCTTCTCTGTATACATCAATGAGGTCGCTCTTGCTGCTGGTGAGTCCCTGATCCACCTCTACGCAGACGACACCATTCTGTATACTTCCGGCCCTTCTTTGGACACTGTGTTAACAACCCTCCAGGCAAGCTTCAATGCCATACAACTCTCCTTCCGTGGCCTCCAATTGCTCTTAAATACAAGTAAAACTAAATGCATGCTCTTCAACCGATCGCTACCTGCACCTACCCGCCTGTCCAACATCACTACTCTGGACGGCTCTAACTTAGAATACGTGGACAACTACAAATACTTAGGTGTCTGGTTAGACTGTAAACTCTCCTTCCAGACCCATATCAAATATCTCCAATCCAAAGTTAAATCTAGAATTGGCTTCCTATTTCGCAACAAAGCATCCTTCACTCATGCTGCCAAACATACCCTTGTAAAACTGACCATCCTACCAATCCTCGACTTTGGCGATGTCATTTACAAAATAGCCTCCAATACCCTACTCAACAAATTGGATGCAGTCTATCACAGTGCAATCCGTTTTATCACCAAAGCCCCATATACTACCCACCATTGCGACCTGTACGCTCTCGTTGGCTGGTCCTCGCTTCATACTCGTCGCCAAACCCACTGGCTCCATGTCATCTACAAGACCCTGCTAGGTAAAGTCCCCCCTTATCTCAGCTCGCTGGTCACCATATCATCTCCCACCTGTAGCACACGCTCCAGCAGGTATATCTCTCTAGTCACCCCCAAAACCAATTCTTTCTTTGGCCGCCTCTCCTTCCAGTTCTCTGCTGCCAATGACTGGAACGAACTACAAAAATCTCTGAAACTGGAAACACTTATCTCCCTCACTAGCTTTTAAGCACCAACTGTCAGAGCAGCTCACAGATTACTGCACCTGTACATAGACCACCTATAATTTAGCCCAAACAACTACCTCTTTCCCAACTGTATTTAATTTTAATTTATTTATTTATTTTGCTCCTTTGCACCCCATTATTTTTATTTCTACTTTGCACATTCTTCCATTGCAAAACTACCATTCCAGTATTTTACTTGCTATATTGTATTTACTTTGCCATCATGGCCTTTTTGCCTTTACCTCCCTTCTCACCTCATTTGCTCACATTGTATATAGACTTGTTTATACTGCATTATTGACTGTATGTTTGTTTTTACTCCATGTGTAACTCTGTGTCGTTTTATCTGTCGAACTGCTTTGCTTTATCTTGGCCAGGTCGCAATTGTAAATGAGAACTTGTTCTCAACTTGCCTACCTGGTTAAATAAAGGTAAAATAAAATAAATAAATAAAATTCAATTGATTGGACATGATATGGAAAGACACACACCTGTCTATGTAAGGTCCCACAGTTGATAGTGCATGCCAGAGCGAAAACCAAGCCATGAGGTCAAAGGAATTGTCCATAGAGCTCAGAGAGGCACCTAAAGACTCTCAGACCATGTGAAACAATATTCTCTGGTCTGATGAAACCAAGATTGCACTCTATGGTCTGAATGCCAAGGATCACGGTTAGATGAAACCTGACACCATCCCTACGGGGAAGCATGGTGGTGGCAGCATCATGCTGTGGGGATGTTTTTCAGCTGCAGGGACAGGGAGACTAGTCAGGATCGAGGGAAAGCTGAACAGAGCAAAGTACAGAGCTGCTTGCTGAAAACATGCTCCAGAGCGCTCAGGACCTCAGACTGGGGTGAAGGTTCATCTTCCAACAGGGCAGCAACCCTAAGCACACAACCAAGACAACGCAAGAGTGGCTTCGGGAATGTCCTTGAGTGGCCCAGCCAGAGCCCGGACTTGAACCGAATCAAACATCTTTGGAGAGACCTAAACAATAGCTATGCAGTGACGCTATCCTTCCACCCCGACAGAGCTTGAGAGGATCTGCAGAGAAGAATGGGAGGAACTCCCCAAAAACAGATGTGACAAGCTTGTAGCATCATACCCAAGAAGACTCCAGGTTGTAATCGCTGCCAAAGGTGCTTCAACAAAGTACTGAGTAAATTTGCACGCCCAATTTTTCTGTTTTTGATTTGTTAAAAAAGTTTGAAATATCCAATAAATGTCGTTCCACTTCATGATTGTGTACAGTTTTATATCTTTATGTTTGAAGCCTGAAATGTGGCAAAAGGTCGCAAAGTTCAAGGGGGCCGAATACTTTCGCAAGGCACTGTATATATATATATATATATATATATATATATAGGGATGGTAACAATAATTAACCAATAACGCAGTTCAAGAAATAGAGTTAAGTAAATACTGCATTGTTGGTTAAATGATTGTAATGCATTTCACTGTAAGTAAGCATTGCACAAAAATCTATTTGATTTGTTATGGGTCCACAGACAACACATCTACTGTCCCAGTACTGAGGTTAGTTGAAGTTTGTACATTTGACTTTCCCGAATTGGACCCTTTGAAATTATACCAGAGGCTGCTCCACCGGCAGAAAAGAGGTATTCGGTGTTTGTCCAACCCAGCAGGCGGGAACACCATCCATCGCTTCCGAGTATACTACTTGCTAATGTTCAGTCTCTGGACAATGAAGTAGACGAGCTCAGGACGAGGATCTCCTTCCAGAGAGACATCAGGGACTGTAAACTCTATTTCACGGAATCATGGCTCTCTCTCTCTACTGTCCTCAGTCAGTCAGTAAAGCAAAGGCAAGCTTTTTCAAGCAGAAATGTGCATCCTGTAGCTCTAACTCCAAATAGTTCTGGGACACTGTAAAGTCCATGGAGAACAAGAGCACCTCCTCCCAGCTGCCCACTGCACTGAGGCTAGGTAACACGGTCACCACCGATAAATCCATGATAATCAAAAACGTCAACAAGCATTTCTCAACGGCTGGCCATGACTTCCTCCTGGCTACTCCAACCTCGGCAAACAGCTCCACCCCCCCCCCCGACTCTGTCAATCACCATATTCTTATCGGCAGACTCAGTAGCCTCGGTTTTTCTAATGACTGCCTTGCCTGGTTCACCAACTACTTTGCAGACAGAGTTCAGTGTGGCATGCTGTCCGGTCCTCTGACAGTCTCTATGGGGGTGCTATGTGGGTGCCACAGGGTTCAATTCAAGACTATTTTCTCTGTATATATCAATGATGTTGCTCTTGCTGCGGGAGATTCCCTGATCCACCTCTACGCAGACGACACCATTCTGTATACTTCTGGCCCTTCCTTGGACACTGTGCTATCTAACCTCCAAACGAGCTTAAATGCCATACAACACTCCTTCCGTGGCCTCCAACTGCACTTAAACGCTAGTAAAACCAAATGCCTCTCCTCTCCTCTCCTCTCCTCTCCTCTCCTCTCCTCTCCTCTCCTCTCCTCTCCTCTCCTCTCCTCTCCTCTCCTCTCCTCTCCTCTCCTCTCCTCTCCTCTCCTCTCCTCTCCTCTCCTCTCCTCTCCTCTCCTCTCATCTCTTCTCCTCTCCTTTCTTCTCCTCTCCTCTCATCTCTTCTCCTCTCCTGTCCTCATATCTCCTCTTTCTCTCTCCTCTCCTCAGATCCAGGTGATCAGTTTTGTGACTGAACAGAACTGGGATTCTCTAGAGGTGTTTGATGGAGGAGACAACAGCGACACCATGCTGGGGAGCTTCTCAGGTGAGTCACTCTATCCTTCTCTATTTCCGTCTCTTTCTCTCTCTCTCTTTCTATGTGTGTTGGTGGAGTGTTGCACCATGCTGTTTAACTTAGGTGAGGATGGTTAAAGTATTTTTTTCAAAAACCACCAAATATATCCATGACTCCCATGAGTTGCTCAATACTACCACCACAGCCTGTCCGTTACCAGTGAGTAACCCCCCTGTTACTCTGCTGCTCAATAGATGAAACAGAGAGAAGCAGCAAGTCACTATTGATCTGCGTTACAGACGGTTGAGTGTATCAATACTCACTCGAGCTCAAAGAGAGGAGAAGCGTATTAGAATGCGTACGGTTGAACACCATGGTGTTAAGCCAATCAGAGTGAATCAGAGCAGGCCATGTGACCAGGGTGTAGTAGAACCAAGGATTCCATCAGTCCTCTGGCTTCAGTGATCATTTCACTGTAAAGTGATGTAGATGTGACAAATATCATGTTTTATTTGACCTTTTATTTACTAGGCAAGTTAAGAACAGATTCTTATTTTCAATGACGGCCTACCGGGGAACAGTGGGTTAACTGCCTGTTCAGGGGCAGAATGACAGATTTGTACCTTGTCAGCTCAGGGATTTGATCCAGCAACCTTTTCGGTTACTAGTTCAATGCTCTAACTACTAGGTTACCTGCCTCTAACCACTAGACTACCTGCTCTAACCACTAGGCTACCCTGCTCTAACTACTAGGTTACCTGCCTCTAACCACTAGACTACCTGCTCTAACCACTAGGCTACCTGATCTAACCACTAGGCTACCTGCTCTAACCACTAGGCTACCTGCTCTAACCACTAGGCTACCTGCCTCTAACCACTAGACTACCTGCCTCTAACCACTAGGCTACCTGCTCTAACCACTAGACTACCTGCCTCTAACCACTAGACTACCTGCCTCTAACCACTAGGCTACCTGCTCTAACCTCTAGGCTACCTGCTCTAACCACTAGGCTACCTGCTCTAACCACTAGGCTACCTGCTCTAACCACTAGGCTACCTGCTCTAACCACTAGGCTACCTGCTCTAACCACTAGGATACCTGCTCTAACCACTAGGCTACCTGCTCTAACCACTAGGCTACCTGCTCTAACCACTAGACTACCTGCTCTAACCTAGACTACCTGCCTCTAACCACTAGGCTACCTGCTCTAACCACTAGGCTACCTGCTCTAACCACTAGACTACCTGCTCTAACCACTAGGCTACCTGCTCTAACCACTAGGCTACCTGCTCAAACCACTAGGCTACCTGCTCTAACCACTAGGCTACCTGCTCTAACCACTAGGCTACCTGCTCTAACCACTAGACTACCTGCTCTAACCACTAGACTACCTGCTCTAACCACTAGGCTACCTGCTCTAACCACTAGGCTACCTGCTCTAACCACTAGGCTACCTGCTCTAACCACTAGGCTACCTGCTCTAACCACTAGGCTACCTGCCTCTAACTACTAGGCTACCTGCCTCTAACCACTAGGCTACCTGCCTCTAACCACTAGACTACCTGCCTCTAACCACTAGGCTACCTGCTCTAACCAATAGGCTACCTGCTCTAACCACTAGGCTACCTGCTCTAACCAATAGGCTACCTGCTCTAACTACTAGGTTACCTGCTCTAACCACTAGGCTACCTGCTCTAACCACTAGCCTACCTGCTCTAACCACTAG
Source organism: Oncorhynchus kisutch (assembly GCF_002021735.2). Classification (NCBI taxonomy): domain Eukaryota; kingdom Metazoa; phylum Chordata; class Actinopteri; order Salmoniformes; family Salmonidae; genus Oncorhynchus; species Oncorhynchus kisutch. The sequence goes on along the minus strand of NC_034190.2, from coordinate 2,717,688 downwards.
GCTACCTGCTCTAACCAGTAGACTACCTGCTCTAACCACTAGGCTACCTGCTCTAACCAATAGGCTACCTGCTCTAACCAATAGGCTACCTGCTCTAACCACTAGGCTACCTGCCTCTAACCACTAGGCTACCTGCTCTAACCACTGGGCTACCTGCTCTAACCACTAGGCTACCTGCTCTAACCACTAGGCTACCTGCTCTAACCACTAGGCTACCTGCCTCTAACCACTAGACTACCTGCCTCTAACCACTAGACTACCTGCTCTAACCACTAGGCTACCTGCCTCTAACCACTAGGCTACCTACCTCTAACCACTAGGCTACCTGCTCTAACCACTAGGCTACCTGCCTAGAACCACTAGGCTACCTACCTCTAACCACTAGGCTACCTGCTCTAACCAATAGGCTACCTGCTCTAACCACTAGGCTCTAACCACTAGGCTCTAACCACTAGGCTACCTGCCTCTAAATACTAGGCTACCTGCTCTAACCACTAGGCTACCTGCTCTAACCACTAGGCTACCTGCTCTAACCACTAGGCTACCTGCTCTAACCACTAGGCTACCTGCTCTAACCACTAGGCTACCTGCTCTAACCACTAGGCTACCTGCTCTAACCACTAGGCTACCTGCTCTAACCACTAGGCTACCTGCCTCTAACCACTAGGCTACCTGCTCTAACCACTAGACTACCTGCTCTAACCACTAGACTACCTGCTCTAACCACTAGGCTACCTGCCTCTAACCACTAGGCTACCTACCTCTAACCACTAGGCTACCTGCTCTAACCACTAGGCTACCTGCCTCTAACCACTAGGCTACCTACCTCTAACCACTAGGCTACCTGCTCTAACCAATAGGCTACCTGCTCTAACCACTAGGCTACCTGCATCTAACCACTAGGCTACCTGCTCTAACCACTAGGCTACCTTCAACCACTAGGCTACCTGCTCTAACCACTAGGCTACCTGCTCTAACCACTAGGCTACCTGCTCTAACCACTAGACTACCTGCTCTAACCACTAGGCTACCTGCATCTAACCACTAGGCTACCTGCTCTAACCACTAGGCTACCTTCAACCACTAGGCTACCTGCTCTAACCACTAGGCTACCTGCTCTAACCACTAGGCTACCTGCTCTAACCACTAGACTACCTGCTCTAACCACCAGGCTACCTGCTCTAACCACTAGGCTACCTGCTCTAACCACTAGGCTACCTGCCTCTAACCACTCGGCTACCTGCTCTAACCACTAGACTACCTGCTCTAACCACTAGGCTACCTGCTCTAACCACTAGGCTACCTGCTCTAACCACTAGGCTACCTGCTCTAACCACTAGACTACCTGCTCTAACCACTAGGCTACCTGCCTCTAACCACTAGGCTCTAACCACTAGACTACCTGCTCTAACCACTAGGCTACCTGCTCTAACCACTAGGCTACCTGCTCTAACCACTAGGCTACCTGCTCTAACCACTAGACTACCTGCTCTAACCACTAGGCTACCTGCTCTAACCACTAGACTACCTGCCTCTAACCACTAGACTGCCTCTAACCACTAGACTACCTGCTCTAACCACTAGACTACCTGCCTCTAACCACTAGACTACCTGTCTCTAGCCACTAGGCTACCTGCCTCTAACCACTAGACTACCTGCTCTAACCACTAGGCTACCTGCTCTAACCACTAGGCTACCTGCCTCTAACCACTAGGCTACCTGCTCTAACCACTAGACTACCTGCCTCTAACCACTAGGCTACCTGCCTCTAACTGCTAGGCTACCTGCCTCTAACCACTAGGCTACCTGCTCTAACCACTAGACTACCTGCTCT
>NC_034190.2:2690854-2710854 GCF_002021735.2 Oncorhynchus kisutch | reverse complement strand
TCTCTAATATGGTCATACATTGGGCAGGAGGTTAGGAAGTGCAGCTCAGTTTCCACCTCATTTTGTGGGCAGTGAGCCTGTCTTCTCTTGAGAGCCATGTCTGCCTACGGCGGCCTTTCTCAATAGCAAGGCTATGCTCACTGAGTCTGTACATAGTCAAAGCTTTCCTTAATTTTGGGTCAGTCACAGTGGTCAGGTATTCTGCCGCTGTGTACTCTCTGTGTAGGGTCAAATAGCATTCTAGTTTGCTCAGTTTTTTTGTTAATTCTTTCCAATGTGTTAAGTAGTAATCTTTTTGTTTTCTCATGATTTGGTTGGGTCTAATTGTGCTGCTGTCCTGCTGCTCTGTAGGGTGTGTTTGTGTTTGTGATCAGAGCCCCAGGACCAGCTTGCTTAGGGGACTCTTCTCCAGGTTCATCTCTCTGTAGGTGATGGCTTTGTTATGGAAGGTTTGGGAATCGCTTCCTTTTAGGTGGTTATAGAATTGAATGGCTCTTTTCTGGATTTTGATCATTAGTGGGTATCGGCCTAATTCTGCTCTGCATGCATTATTTGGTGTTCTACGTTGTACACAGAGGATATTTTTGCAGTATTCTGAGTGCAGAGTCTCAATTTGGTGTTTGTCCCATTTTGTGAAGTTGGTTGGTGAGCGGACCCCAGACCTCACAACCATAAAGGGCAATGGGCTCTATGACTGATTCAAGTATTTTTTGCCAAATCCTATTTGGTATGTTGAAATTTATGTTCCTTTTGATGGCATAGAATGCCCTTCTTGCCTTGTCTCTCAGATCGTTCACAGCTTTGTGGAAGTTACCTGTGGTGCTGATGTTTAGGCCAAGGTATGTATAGTTTTTTGTGTGCTCTAGGGCAACGGTGTCTAGATGGCATTTGTATTTGTGGTCCTGGTGACTGGACCTTTTTTGGAACACCATTATTTTGGTCTTACTGAGATTTACTGTCAGGGCCCAGGTCTGACAGAATCTGTGCAGAAGATCTAGGTGCTGCTGTAGGCCCTTCTTGGTTGGTGACAGAAGCACCAGATCATCAGCAAACAGCAGACATTTGACTTCGGATTCTAGTAGGGTGAGGCCGGGTGCTGCAGACTTTTCTAGTGCCCGCGCCAATTCGTTGATATATATGTTGAAGAGGGTGGGGCTTAAGCTGCATCCCTGTCTCACCCCACGACCCTGTGTGAAGAAATGTGTGTGTTCTTTTGCCAATTTTAACAGCACACGTGTTGTTTGTGTACATGGATTTTATAATGTTGTATGTTTTACCCCCAACACCACTTTCCATCAGTTTGTATAACAGACCCTCATGCCAGATTGAGTCGAAGGCTTTTTTGAAATCAACAAAGCATGAGAAGACTTTGCCTTTGTTTTGGTTTGTTTGTTTGTCAATTAGGGTGTGCAGGGTGAATACATGGTCTGTTGTACGGTAATTTGGTAAAAAGCCAATTTGACATTTGCTCAGTACATTGTTTTCATTGAGGAAATGTACGAGTCTGCTGTTAATGATAATGCAGAAGATTTTCCCAAGGTTACTGTTGACGCATATTCCACGGTAGTTATTTGGGTCAAATTTGTCTCCACTTTTGTGGATTGGGGTGATCAGTCCTTGGTTCCAAATATTGGGGAAGATGCCAGAGCTAAGGATGATGTTAATAAGTTTTAGTATAGCCAATTGGAATTTGTTGTCTGTATATTTGATCATTTCATTGAGGATACCATCAACACCACAGGCCTTTTGGGTTGGAGGGTTTTTATTTTGTCCTGTAACTCATTCAATGTAATTGGAGAATCCAGTTGGTTCTGGTAGTCTTTAATAGTTGATTCTAAGATCTGTATTTGATCATGTATATGTTTTTGCTCTTTATTCTTTGTTATAGAGACAAAAATATTGGAGAAGTGGTTTACCCATACATCTCCATTTTGGATAGATAATTCTTTGTGTTGTTGTTTGTTTAGTGTTTTCCAATTTTCCCAGAAGTGGTTAGAGTTTATGGATTCTTCAATTACATTCAGCTGATTTCTGACGTGCTGTTCCTTCTTTTTCTGTGGTGTATTTCTGTATTGTTTTAGTGATTCACCATAGTGAAGGCGTAGACAGATAGAAGAGAGAGAGAGAGAGAGATATAGAGAGAGAGAAGAAAGAGATGGACTCACTGGCTGCCCTTCAGAGAGCTGGTAGTCCCATCCACCATCCAACGTAGACTCTCTATCTCTCTTTCTCTCTCTCTCTTTCTCTTGTTTCCGTTCTCTCACCTTTTGTCTTTTCATCTTCCATTATCTCTCCCTCTCCCCTCTCTCTCCTCTCTCCTCTCTTTCTCTCTCTTCTCTCTCTCCTCTCTCCTCTCTCTCATCTTCTCCATCTCTCTTTCTCTCTCTCTTTCTCTTGTTTACGTTCTCTCACCTTTTGTCTTTTCATCTTTTTCATTATCTCTCCCTCTCCCCTCTCTCTCCTGCTTTCCATCTTCCTCTCCTCTTTCTTCCTCTCTCCATATCTCCCTCTCTCTCTCTCCTCTCTCCCTCTCTCTCTCTCATCGTATTCCCTTTAAGCCCTGTTTCTTCGCTTCAATCAAAGTGGCATTTGAATCAATCAGTGGTTTAAGCTCAAAGAACGCTGTGATGGAGAGAGGGAGTAGAGACGCAAGGGAGCAGAGTAGAGAGAGGGCAAAGAGATGTTTCTCACCCCTCTGATATGGGCATTGCACATTGTAGGTGTTTGAGAGACCTTTGATGGTTTAGAGAGCTGTATGGTAGGGTATTTAGGTGCTTGAGAGACCTTTGATGGTTTAGAGAGCTATATTGTAGGGTATTTAGGTGCTTGAGAGACCTTTGATGGTTTAGAGAGTGGAATTAACCTATTTCGTGTATATACTTGCTCCTGCGGTGTCAATTTATTAAAAAGCAAAAGCATCATTTTTTGTGCTTTTCATGATAAAAAAAGACTATATTTTCCAGGCCAGGTATTAGCAGAAGCTCTCCACAGGCAAATCATTCATTTGAGCTCAGATTCTGTCTTTCAGGTGTTGCCATGATTACAGCTTGCCATGCCATAGATGGTAATTATTACCAATAAGCACCACTCTTTTTGGTTATAATGGTTTATCCCAAATACATTGACCCCCCTCTCCATTCTCTCTATGCTTCGGTCCAGCTCAATGTGGAGGAATCCAGGGGGAGATGGAAGGCATGATCCTTAGCCCTGGTTTCCCTGGCAACTACCCTAGCAACAGTGACTGTACCTGGAGAATCTACCTGGCTGTGGGATACGGTGAGATAGAGCCCCCTTCACTAAGATGCCGTGATTGTTGTACAGTGCTCCACAATACCAGAGGAACAGCAATAGAACGAGAGAAATTAGAAAGACAACTGATGTTAGTCTCTGGTTATCTGTCTCTAACCCTTACCTGTGTCTCTAACCCTTACCTGTGTTCCTGAGGTTATCTGTCTCTAACCCTTACCTGTGTCTCTAACCCTTACCTGTGTTCCTGAGGTTATCTGTCTCTCACCCTTACCTGTGTTCCTGAGGTTACCTGTGTTCCTGAGGTTATCTGTCTCTAACCCTTACCTGTGTTCCTGAGGTTATCTGTCTCTAACCCTTACCTGTGTTCCTGAGGTTACCTGTGTTCCTGAGGTTACCTGTGTTCCTGAGGTTACCTGTGTTCCTGAGGTTACCTGTCTCTAACCCTTACCTGTGTTCCTGAGGTTATCTGTCTCTAACCCTTACCTGTGTTCCTGAGGTTATCTGTCTCTAACCCTTACCTGTGTCCCTGAGGTTATCTGTCTCTAACCCTTACCTGTGTTCCTGAGGTTACCTGTGTTCCTGAGGTTACCTGTGTTCCTGAGGTTACCTGTCTCTAACCCTTCCCTGTGTTCCTGAGGTTACCTGTGTTCCTGAGGTTACCTGTGTTCCTGAGGTTACCTGTGTTCCTGAGGTTACCTGTGTTCCTGAGGTTACCTGTGTTCCTGAGGTTATCTGTGTTCCTGAGGTTATCTGTCTCTAACCCTTACCTGTGTTCCTGAGGTTACCTGTGTTCCTGAGGTTATCTGTCTCTAACCCTTACCTGTGTTCCTGAGGTTACCTGTGTTCCTGAGGTTACCTGTGTTCCTGAGGTTACCTGTGTTCCTTCACCCCAGGAGCCCACGTCCAGTTCTTAAACTTCTCCACCGAGGCCAACCATGACTTCCTGGAGATTCGGAACGGGCCCCTGGATACCAGCACTGTGATTGGTCGATTTAGTGGAACGGATGTCCCGCCCTCCCTTCTCACCACCTCCCATGAGACCACAGTGTATTTCCATAGCGACCACTCCCAGAACAGGCCAGGCTTCAGGTTTGAGTACCAGGGTAAGAGATGAAGAATGTAATGGATGCTCATACATTTCAGGTTGATTTTCAATAGACAGGTTCCATCTATAATTCTGAATTTAGACAGTGCCTGTTGTTCTCCGGTTTGGGAATGAGGCACACTGCTTGGTCAAACACTGACGTCTGAAAACATCTCACTAAACTAAACCTGGAGTGAACTATTCCTGTGAAAACGACGACAAGATATCTCTCCACCTGTCTGACTCATTTTGTCCCTGGATATATTTTTATGGACCACATTCCTCCATGACGATGTCGTCAGAGAATGAACAGTCACCTAACTCGTAAACGTGAAATGATGAATCTGGATCCATGGATTTGTCTTTGTTGCGTTACACCAGTATTTCACTGATCTTGGATGTAAACCTGTCATAGGCTGAGGTCTTAAAACACTTAAAAGACACACCCTCGTCCACTTACCCTCGCCTTATGCCCTTGGGGGAATCACCGTCGCTTGGAGGGCGATCCAAATGAAAAAGGGAAGTTTACAGCCCCTGTTGTCTTTGTGTACAGTAACGTTCACTCTGTCTCTCTCTCCCATCTCTAATGCCTGAATCAGTATTTATATTATTCATAAAGATTGTACATCTGTTAAGAAAAGTCAGTACATCTGCTAAGAAAAGTCAGTACATCTGCTAAGAAAAGTCAGTACATCTGCTAAGAAAAGTCAGTTCATCTGTTAAGAAAAGTCAGTACATCTGCTAAGAAAAGTCAGTACATCTGCTAAGAAAAGTCAGTACATCTGCTAAGAAAAGTCAGTACATCTGCTAAGAAAAGTCAGTACATCTGCTAAGAAAAGTCAGTACATCTGCTAAGAAAAGTCAGTTCATCTGCTAAGAAAAGTCAGTACATCTGCTAAGAAAAGTCAGTACATCTGCTAAGAAAAGTCAGTACATCTGCTAAGAAAAGTCAGTACATCTGCTAAGAAAAGTCAGTACATCTGCTAAGAAAAGTCAGTACATCTGCTAAGAAAAGTCAGTACATCTGCTAAGAAAAGTCAGTACATCTGCTAAGAAAAGTCAGTTCATCTGCTAAGAAAAGTCAGTACATCTGCTAAGAAAAGTCAGTTCATCTGCTAAGAAAAGTCAGTTCATCTGCTAAGAAAAGTCAGTACATCTGCTAAGAAAAGTCAGTACATCTGCTAAGAAAAGTCAGTTCATCTGCTAAGAAAAGTCAGTACATCTGCTAAGAAAAGTCAGTACATCTGCTAAGAAAAGTCAGTACATCTGTTAAGAAAAGTCAGTACATCTACTAAGAAAAGTCAGTTCATCTGCTAAGAAAAGTCAGTTCATCTGCTAAGAAAAGTCAGTACATCTACTAAGAAAAGTCAGTTCATCTGCTAAGAAAAGTCAGTACATCTGCTAAGAAAAGTCAGTACATCTGCTAAGAAAAGTCAGTACATCTGCTAAGAAAAGTCAGTACATCTGCTAAGAAAAGTCAGTACATCTGCTAAGAAAAGTCAGTACATCTGCTAAGAAAAGTCAGTACATCTGCTAAGAAAAGTCAGTACATCTGCTAAGAAAAGTCAGTACATCTGCTAAGAAAAGTCAGTACATCTGCTAAGAAAAGTCAGTACATCTGCTAAGAAAAGTCAGTACATCTGCTAAGAAAAGTCAGTACATCTGCTAAGAAAGTCAGTACATCTGCTAAGAAAAGTCAGTACATCTGCTAAGAAAAGTCAGTACATCTGCTAAGAAAAGTCAGTACATCTGCTAAGAAAAGTCAGTACATCTGCTAAGAAAAGTCAGTTCATCTGCTAAGAAAAGTCAGTACATCTGCTAAGAAAAGTCAGTACATCTGCTAAGAAAGTCAGTTCATCTTGCTAAGAAAAGTCAGTACATCTGCTAAGAAAAGTCAGTTCATCTGCTAAGAAAAGTCAGTTCATCTGCTAAGAAAAGTCAGTACATCTGCTAAGAAAAGTCAGTACATCTGCTAAGAAAAGTCAGTTCATCTGCTAAGAAAAGTCAGTACATCTGCTAAGAAAAGTCAGTACATCTGCTAAGAAAAGTCAGTTCATCTGCTAAGAAAAGTCAGTATCTGCCTTAAGAAAAGTCAGTACATCTGCTAAGAAAAGTCAGTTCATCTGCTAAGAAAAGTCAGTTCATCTGCTAAGAAAAGTCAGTACATCTGCTAAGAAAAGTCAGTACAATCTTGCTAAGAAAAGTCAGTTCATCTGCTAAGAAAGTCAGTCATCTGCTAAGAAAAGTCAGTCATCTGCTAAGAAAAGTCAGTACATCTGCTAAGAAAAGTCAGTACATCTGCTAAGAAAAGTCAGTACATCTGCTAAGAAAGTCAGTACATCTGCTAAGAAAAGTCAGTACATCTGCTAAGAAAGTCAAGTACATCTGCTAAGAAAAGTCAGTACATCTGCTAAGAAAAGTCAGTACATCTGCTAAGGAAAAGTCAGTACATCTGCTAAGAAAAGTCAGTACATCTGCTAAGAAAAGTCAGTACATCTGCTAAGAAAAGTCAGTTCATCTGTTAAGAAAAGTCAGTACATCTGCTAAGAAAAGTCAGTTCATCTGCTAAGAAAAGTCAGTTCATCTGCTAAGAAAAGTCAGTACATCTGCTAAGAAAAGTCAGTTCATCTGCTAAGAAAAGTCAGTTCATCTGCTAAGAAAAGTCAGTACATCTGCTAAGAAAAGTCAGTTCATCTGTTAAGAAAAGTCAGTACATCTGCTAAGAAAAGTCAGTTCATCTGCTAAGAAAAGTCAGTTCATCTGCTAAGAAAAGTCAGTACATCTGCTAAGAAAAGTCAGTTCATCTGCTAAGAAAAGTCAGTTCATCTGCTAAGAAAAGTCAGTACATCTGCTAAGAAAAGTCAGTACATCTGCTAAGAAAAGTCAGTTCATCTGCTAAGAAAAGTCAGTTCATCTGTTAAGAAAAGTCAGTACATCTGCTAAGAAAAGTCAGTTCATCTGCTAAGAAAAGTCAGTACATCTGCTAAGAAAAGTCAGTACATCTGCTAAGAAAAGTCAGTTCATCTGCTAAGAAAAGTCAGTTCATCTGCTAAGAAAAGTCAGTTCATCTGCTAAGAAAAGTCAGTACATCTGTTAAGAAAAGTCAGTACATCTGTTAAGAAAAGTCAGTACATCTGCTAAGAAAAGTCAGTACATCTGCTAAGAAAAGTCAGTACATCTGCTAAGAAAAGTCAGTACATCTGCTAAGAAAAGTCAGTTCATCTGCTAAGAAAAGTCAGTACATCTGCTAAGAAAAGTCAGTTCATCTGCTAAGAAAAGTCAGTACATCTGCTAAGAAAAGTCAGTACATCTGCTAAGAAAAGTCAGTTCATCTGCTAAGAAAAGTCAGTACATCTGCTAAGAAAAGTCAGTTCATCTGCTAAGAAAAGTCAGTACATCTGCTAAGAAAAGTCAGTACATCTGCTAAGAAAAGTCAGTACTCTGCTAAGAAAAGTCAGTACATCTACTAAGAAAAGTCAGTACATCTGCTAAGAAAAGTCAGTACATCTGCTAAGAAAAGTCAGTACATCTGCTAAGAAAAGTCTAGTACATCTGTTAAGAAAAGTCAGTTCATCTGCTAAGAAAGTCAGTACATCTGCTAAGAAAAGTCAGTACATCTGCTAAGAAAAGTCAGTACATCTGCTAAGAAAAGTCAGTACATCTGCTAAGAAAAGTCAGTACATCTGCTAAGAAAAGTCAGTTCATCTGCTAAGAAAAGTCAGTACATCTGCTAAGAAAAGTCAGTACATCTGCTAAGAAAAGTCAGTACATCTGCTAAGAAAAGTCAGTACATCTGCTAAGAAAAGTCAGTTCATCTGCTAAGAAAGTCAGTTCATCTGCTAAGAAAAGTCAGTTCATCCGCTAAGAAAAGTCAGTTCATCTGCTAAGAAAAGTCAGCGATAACTTAATAACAATAACATCAATGGAGAAGTCAAGTGGAAGTAAAAACAAACACGTAAAAAATTGTTCTACTACAAGTCGACACAAACACGTCTCGTAAAAAGTAAATTTTGATTATCTTTTGGAAATTGTAGAAATAGAAAACAGAAACCCCTCCTTCCTCTACCCCAGAAAACAGAAACCCCTCCCTCCTCTCTCCACCCCAGAAGACAGAAACCCCTCCCTCCTCTCTCCACCCCAGAAGGCAGAAACCCCTCCCTCCTCTCTCCACCCCAGAGACAGAAACCCCTCCCTCCTCTCTCCACCCCAGAAAACAGAAACCCCTCCCTCCTCTCTCCACCCCAGAAGGCAGAAACCCCTCCCTCCTCTCTCCACCCCAGAAGACAGAAACCCCTCCCCCCTCTCTCCACCCCAGAAGACAGAAACCCCTCCCTCCTCTCTCCACCCCAGAAAACAGAAACCCCTCCACCTCTTTCCACCCCAGAAGACAGAAACCCCTCCCTCCTCTCTCCACCCCAGAAACCCCTCCCTCCCTCCTCTCTCCACCCCAGAAGACAGAAACCCCTCCCTCCTCTCTCCACCCCAGAAAACAGAAAGTAAAAACCGTTATCTGCAGAGCTACGGCACAAAGGTGCTTAAAACTTGATATTGTGATTGGGTGAATGAGCGGTGAATTGGAAGGTGGCTTCTATCTGGCATCTCCAGAGTGATGTGCATTTTATCATGCACACAAAACATTATATTTAGAAATGCCCCATTTTGCAATGCTTTACTTATCACCCGCAAAGTATGCTCTGATCCAGAAAAATATATTTATTTAGTCATCTTGCTTTTGTATCCAATGAAAAAATGAACAGTTTGATGACTGCATCAAACTCAGGTACTCGCTGAAGAACCCAATTCGGCATATTTTTTCACTTTTTCTCTCCCAAGAATACGCTTGTGATTGAAGAGAAACTGAGAGATGAAGGGAGAGTGAGGGAGGATAAAAGACAGAAAGAGCGTGAGAGAGGTAGAGAGAGAAAGTAAGAGAGCCAGGGAGAAAGAGAGAGTGGAAATGAAGTCATTTCACTCTGATACTCAGACATCCTGATAAATTAGTTACAGGCTCACAGCAATGTGTTACTGGATCTGGGATCGGGATTGCAGACAAACCCAGTAGAGAGGACGAAACTGCACACACCTGGCGGTCATTCTGTGCCTACCCCACTGGTTGCCAATGGAGGAGGCCATTCCGTGTCTACTACACTGGTTGCCAATGGAGGAGGCCATTCCGTGTCTACTACACTGTCCACCAATGGAGGAGGCCATTCTGTGTCTACTACACTGTCCACCAATGGAGGAGGCCATTCTGTGTCTACTACACTGTCCTCTAATGGAGGAGGCCATTCTGTGTCTACTACACTGTCCTCTAATGGAGGAGGCCATTCTGTGTCTACTACACTGTCCTCTAATGGAGGAGGCCATTCTGTGTCTACTACACTGTCCTCTAATGGAGGAGTCCATTCTGTGTCTACTACACTGTCCTCTAATGGAGGAGGCCATTCTGTGTCTACTACACTGTCCTCTAATGGAGGAGGCCATTCTGTGTCTACTACACTGTCCTCTAATGGAGGAGGCCATTCTGTGTCTACCACACTGTCCTCTAATGGAGGAGGCCATTCTGTGTCTACCACACTGTCCTCTAATGGAGGAGGCCATTCTGTGTCTACCACACTGTCCTCTAATGGAGGAGGCCATTCTGTGTCTACTACACTGTCCTCTAATGGAGGAGGCCATTCCGTGTCTACTACACTGTCCTCTAATGGAGGAGGCCATTCTGTGTCTACTACACTGTCCTCTAATGGAGGAGGCCATTCCGTGTCTACTACACTGTCCTCTAATGGAGGAGGCCATTCTGTGTCTACTACACTGTCCTCTAATGGAGGAGGCCATTCCGTGTCTACTACACTGTCCACCATTGGAGGAGGCCATTCTGTGTCTACTACACTGTCCTCTAATGGAGGAGGCCATTCCATGTCTACTACACTGTCCTCTAATGGAGGAGGCCATTCCATGTCTACTACACTGTCCTCTAATGGAGGAGGCCATTCCATGTCATTCTCAGTAGACAACATTCTCATGAACAAAGTGTTTCCTTCTGTTGTCTATGTCTGTCTCACAACATAATGCATTCTGGTTCTGTATTGATGGTACCTCTTCCTGGTTCTGTATTGATGGTACCTCTTCCTGGTTCTGTATTGATGGTACCTCTTCCTGGAAAGTCTGATGGTATTATGCAACATGACTGCTCTGTTTCTGTCTCTCTCTCCCATCTCTATTCCTCCCTCTTCCCTCCGTCTCTCTCTCCCATCTCTATTCCTCCCTCTTCCCTCTTCCCTCTGTCTCTCTCTCCCATCTCTATTCCTCCCTCTTCCCTCTCTCTCCCAACTCTATTCCTCCCTCTTCCCTCTGTCTCTCCCATCTCTATTCCTCCCTCTTCCCTCTCTCTCCCATCTCTATTCCTCCCTCTTCCCTCTCTCTCTCCCATCTCTATTCCTCCCTCTTTCCTCTGTCTCTCTCTCCCATCTCTATTCCTCCCTCTTCCCTCTCTCTCTCTCTCCCATCTCTATTCCTCCCTCTTCCCTCTCTCTCTCTCTCTCTCCCATCTCTATTCCTCCCTCTTCCCTCTGTCTACCATCTCTATTCCTCTCTCTTCCCTCCCTCTTCCCTCTGTCTCCCATCTCTATTCCTCTCTCTTCCCTCCCTCTTCCCTCTGTCTCTCTCTCCCATCTCTATTCCTCTCTCTTCCCTCCCTCTTCCCTCTGTCTCTCCCATCTCTATTCCTCCCTCTTCCCTCTATCTCTCTCTCCCATCTCTATTCCTCCCTCTTTCCTCTGTCTCTCTCTCCCATCTCTATTCCTCCCTCTTCCCTCTGTCTCTCTCTCTCCCATCTCTATTCCTCCTCTTCCCTCTATCTCTCTCTCCCATCTCTATTCCTCCCTCTTCCTCTGTCTCTCTCTCTCCCATCTCTATTCCTCCCTCTTTCCTCTGTCTCTCTCTCCCATCTCTATTCTCCTCTTCGTCTCTGTCTCTCCCATCTCTATTCCTCCCTCTTCCCTCTGTCTCTCTCTCCCATCTCTATTCCTCCCTCTTCCTCTGTCTCTCTCTCCCATCTCATTCTCCCTCTTCCCTATTTCTCTCTCTCCCATCTCTATTCCTCCTCTTCCCTCTGTCTCTCTCTCTCCATCTCTATTCCTCCCTCTTTCCTCTGTCCTCTCTTCCATCTCTATTCCTCCCGCTTCCCTCTGTCTCTCTCTCCCATCTCTATTCTCCCTCTTCCTCTGTCTCTCTCTCTCCCATCTCTATTCCTCCCTCTTTCCTCTGTCTCTCTTCCATCTCTATTCCTCCCTCTTCCCTCTGTCTCTCACATCTCTATTCCTCCCTCTTCTCTCTGTCTCTCCCATCTCTATTCCTCCCTCTTCCCTCTGTCTCTCTCTCCCATCTCTATTCCTCCCTCTTCCCTCTGTCTCTCTCTCCCATCTCTATTCCTCCCTCTTCCCTCTGTCTCTCTCTCTCCCATCTCTATTCCTCCCTCTTTCCTCTGTCTCTCTTCCATCTCTATTCCTCCCTCTTCCCTCTGTCTCTCCCATCTCTATTCCTCCCTCTTCTCTCTGTCTCTCCCATCTCTATTCCTCCCTCTTCCCTCTGTCTCTCTCTCCCATCTCTATTCCTCCCTCTTCCCTCTGTCTCTCTCTCCCATCTCTATTCCTCCCTCTTCCCTATGTCTCTCTCTCCCATCTCTATTCCTCCCTCTTCCCTCTGTCTCTCTCTCTCCCATCTCTATTCCTCCCTCTTTCCTCTGTCTCTCTTCCATCTCTATTCCTCCCTCTCCCTCTGTCTCTCACATCTCTATTCCTCCTCTTTCCCTCTGTCTCTCCCATCTCTATTCCTCCCTCTTCCATCTGTCTCTCCCATCTCTATTCCTCCCTCTTCCCTCTGTCTCTCCCATCTCTATTCCTCCCTCTTCCCTCTCTCTCTCCCATCTCTATTCCTCCCTCTTCCCTCTGTCTCTCTCTCCCATCTCTATTCCTCCCTCTTCCCTCTATCTCTCTCTCCCATCTCTATTCCTCCCTCTTCCCTCTATCTCTCTCTCCCATCTCTATTCCTCCCTCTTCCCTCTATCTCTCTCTCCCATCTCTATTCCTCCCTCTTCCCTCTGTCTCTCTCTCCCATCTCTATTCCTCCCTCTTCCCTCTATCTCTCTCTCCCATCTCTATTCCTCCCTCTTCCCTCTATCTCTCTCTCCCATCTCTATTCCTCCCTCTTCCCTCTGTCTCTCTCTCCCATCTCTATTCCTCCCTCTTCCCTCTGTTTCTCTCTCCCATCTCTATTCCTCCCTCTTCCCTCTGTCTCTCTCTCCCATCTCTATTCCTCCCTCTTACCTCTATCTCTCTCTCCCATCTCTATTCCTCCCTCTTCCCTCTGTCTCTCTCTCCCATCTCTATTCCTCCCTCTTCCCTCTGTCTCTCTCTCCCATCTCTATTCCTCCCTCTTCCCTCTATCTCTCTCTCCCATCTCTATTCCTCCCTCTTCCCTCTATATCTCTCTCCCATCTCTATTCCTCCCTCTTCCCTCTGTCTCTCTCTCCCATCTCTATTCCTCCCTCTTCCCTCTGTCTCTCTCTCCCATCTCTATTCCTCCCTCTTCCCTCTGTCTCTCCCATCTCTATTCCTCCCTCTTCCCTCTGTCTCTCTCTCTCCCATCTCTATTCCTCTCTCTTCCCTCCCTCTTCCCTCTCTCTCTCTCCCATCTCTATTCCTCCCTCTTCCCTCCTCCCCTCCTTCCTCCCTCTTCCTTCCTCCCCAGCCTATGAGCTTAATGAGTGTCTGGACCCAGAGCCGTTCCGTTACGGCGTGGTGGTGGGGGCAGGCTACAACGTGGGCCAGTCCATTTCCTTTGAGTGTCTCCCCGGCTACCAGTTAATGGGACATTCCATCCTGACCTGCGAACACGGGACCACACGCAACTGGGACCGCCCCTTCCCTCGCTGTGAAGGTAACACACTACAGACTCTAATTCCGATTCGCTAGCGCCACCCGTAATAGCACCTCATTGGTCCAATTAATTCCTGTTCAACTTTGAAATGAACCATTACTGGACTTAAGAGCTCTTCAGTGGAATCAATAACAATGCCAAGGAGATAGGGAACAAGATGGAGAGAGGGGAATAGGGAGAGTGTGTGGCTGGATGGCAAAAGATAACCAAAGAATAATGAGTGTGTGTGTGTGTGTGTGTGTGTGTGTGTGTGTGTGTGTGTGTGTGTGTGTGTGTGTGTGTGTGTGTGTGTGTGTGTGTGTGTGTGTGTGCGTGTGCGTGCGTGCATACACCAGCCCATCCCCAGCTCTCCTGCGAGGATCTCTGACTGTGAACGTAATTAAATTGGCTTTAATGTGGGATGGGATAGAAGAGTAGAGAGACAGAGAGAACTTCCACAAAGCTGTGAACGATCTGAGAGACGAGAAGGGCATTCTACACCATCAAAAGGAAAATAAAATTTGACATAGCAATTAGGATCCCTTTTATGGTTGTGAGATCTGGAGTCTGGAGTCCGCTCACCAACCAAGAAATCACAAATTGGGACAAACACCAAATTGAGACTCTGCATGCAGAATATTCCAAAAATATCTTCCGTGTACAACGTAAAACATCAATTAATACATGAAGAGCGGAATTAGGCCGATACCCACTAATGATCAAAATACAGAAAAGAGCCGTTAAATTCTACAACCATGTAAATTCAAATCAAAATCTAAGTCTCCAATTTAAAGCAATTTATTTAATTCAAAACCAAAAGCCTGAAAACAAAAACACACCAAAAAAAAATCCCAAAGTCGACTAAATTACTAATAAAGAAAACAGAGCTGCACATATTCTCCTCCAAGAGATAAATTATTTGCAGAAATGACTAAATGTCCAAATTGCATCTTATTAAAGGAAAAAGAAAAGCTCTTCCTCTTCCTCTTTGCAGCAGCAGTATCCTGTCCAACACTGAATAATAACATCTGCATAGTAAACACTGTCGTGTCTTTACTATCATTACCTGACGCCCAATTTTTCAGTTTTTGATTGGTTAAAAAAGTTTGAAATATCCAATAAATGTCGTTCCACTTCATGATTGTGTCCCACTGGTTGTTGATTCTTCACAAAAAAATACAGTTTTATATCTTTATGTTTGAAGCCTGAAATGTGGCAAAAGGTCGCAAAGTTCAAGGGGGCCGAATACTTACGCAAGGCACTGTATATATATATATATATATATATATATGAGATTCTTGAAACTCTAGCCGTCCATGAAGGCATCTTTGCACAGTCTTGGCATTCCCTCAACCAGCTTGTTGAGGTAGTCACCTGGAATTCATTTCAATTAGGAGGTGTGCCTTGTTAAAATGTAATTTGTGGAATTGATTTCCTCCTTAATGTGTTTGAGCCAATCATTTGTGTTATGACAAGGTAGGGGTGGTATACAGAAGATAGCCCTATTTTGGTAAAAGACCAAGTCCATATTATGTCAAGAACAGCTCAAATAAGCAAAGAGAAATGACAGTCCATCATTACTTTAAGACATGAAGGTCATGTCAAATCTGGAACATTCAGGAACTTTGAAAGTTTCTTCAAGTACAGTCGCAAAAACCACCAAGCGCCACAGGAAAGGAAGACCCAGAGTTACCCCCTGCTGCAGAGGATAAGTTCATTAGAGTTACCAGCCTCAGAAATCAACTTGCTGCACCTCAGATTGCAGCCCAAATAAATGCTTCATGGAGTTCAAGAAACAGACACATCTCAACATCAACTGTTCAGAGGAGACTGTGTGAATCAGGCCCTCATGGTTGAACTGCTGCAAAGAAACCACTACTAAAGGACACCAATAAGAAGAAGAGAATTGCTTGGCCCAAGAAACACGAGCAATGGACATTAGACCGGTGGAAATCTGTCCTCTGATGAGATTTTTTGGTTCCGTGTCTTTGTGAGACGCAGAGCAGGTGAATGGATGATCTCTGCATGTTTGGTTGGAAGGAGAACGAGGTGTGATGGTGTGATGGTGCTTTGCTGGTGACACTGTCAGTGATTTATTTAGAAGTCAAGGGACACTTAACCAGCATGGCTACCACAGCATTCTGCAGGGATACACCATCCTACATGGTTTGGGCTTAGTGGGACTATCATTTGTTTTTCAACAGGACAATGACCCAAAACACACCTCCAGGCTCCTTAAGATCTGTTTGACCAAGAAGGAGAGTGATGGAGTGCTGCATCAGATGACCTGGCCTCCACAATCACCCTACCTCAACCCAATTGAGATGGTTTGGGATGAGATGGACCGCAGAGTGAAGTAAAAGCAGCGAACAAGTGCTCAGCATATGAGGGAACTCCTTCAAGACTGTTGGAAAATCATTCCAGGTGACTACCTCATGAAGCTGGTTGAGAGAATGCCAAGATTGTGCAAAGCTGTCATCAAGGAAAAGGGTGGCTACTTTGAAGAATCTCTAATATAAAATATGTTTTCATTTGTTCAACACTTTTTTGGTTACTACATGATTCCATATTGTTGCTGTCTTCACTATTATTATACAGGTAGAAAACCTTTGAATAAAATAAAGAAAACCTTTGAATGAGTCGGTGTCCCCAAACCTTTGAATGAGTCGGTGTGTCCAAACCTTTGAATGAGTAGGTGTGTCCAAACCTTTGAATGAGTCGGTGTCCCCAAACCTTTGAATGAGTAGGTGTGTCCAAACCTTTGAATGAGTAGGTGTGTCCAAACCTTTGAATGAGTCGGTGTGTCCAAACCTTTGAATGAGTCGGTGTGTCCAAACCTTTGAATGAGTAGGTGTCCCCAAACCTTTGAATGAGTCGGTGTCCCCAAACCTTTGAATGAGTAGGTGTGTCCAAACCTTTGAATGAGTAGGTGTGTCCAAACCTTTGAATGAGTCGGTGTGTCCAAACCTTTGAATGAGTCGGTGTGTCCAAACCTTTGAATGAGTAGGTGTCCCCAAACCTTTGAATGAGTCGGTGTCCCCAAACCTTTGAATGAGTAGGTGTGTCCAAACCTTTGAATGAGTAGGTGTGTCCAAACCTTTGAATGAGTCGGTGTGTCCAAACCTTTGAATGAGTAGGTGTGTCCAAACCTTTGAATGAGTCGGTGTGTCCAAACCTTTGAATGAGTCGGTGTGTCCAAACCTTTGAATGAGTCGGTGTGTCCAAACCTTTGAATGAGTAGGTGTGTCCAAACCTTTGAATGAGTAGGTGTGTCCAAACCTTTGAATGAGTAGGTGTGTCCAAACCTTTGAATGAGTAGGTGTGTCCAAACCTTTGAATGAGTCGGTGTGTCCAAACCTTTGAATGAGTAGGTGTGTCCAAACCTTTGAATGAGTCGGTGTGTCCAAACCTTTGAATGAGTCGGTGTGTCCAAACCTTTGAATGAGTCGGTGTCCCCAAACCTTTGAATGAGTCGGTGTGTACAAACATTTGAATGAGTAGGTGTGTCCAAACCTTTGAATGAGTCGGTGTCCCCAAACCTTTGAATGAGTAGGTGTGTCCAAACCTTTGAATGAGTAGGTGTGTCCAAACCTTTGAATGAGTAGGTGTGTCCAAACCTTTGAATGAGTAGGTGTGTCCAAACCTTTGAATGAGTAGGTGTGTCCAAACCTTTGAATGAGTAGGTGTGTCCAAACCTTTGAATGAGTAGGTGTGTCCAAACCTTTGAATGAGTCGGTGTGTCCAAACCTTTGAATGAGTAGGTGTGTCCAAACCTTTGAATGAGTCGGTGTGTCCAAACCTTTGAATGAGTCGGTGTGTCCAAACCTTTGAATGAGTCCGGTGTCCCCAAACCTTTGAATGAGTTGGTGTGTACAAACATTTGAATGAGTAGGTGTGTCCAAACCTTTGAATGAGTCGGTGTCCCCAAACCTTTGAATGAGTAGGTGTGTCCAAACCTTTGAATGAGTAGGTGTGTCCAAACCTTTGAATGAGTAGGTGTGTCCAAACCTTTGAATGAGTAGGTGTGTCCAAACCTTTGAATGAGTCGGTGTGTCCAAACCTTTGAATGAGTAGGTGTGTCCAAACCTTTGAATGAGTCGGTGTGTCCAAACCTTTGAATGAGTCGGTGTGTCCAAACCTTTGAATGAGTCGGTGTCCCCAAACCTTTGAATGAGTCGGTGTGTACAAACATTTGAATGAGTAGGTGTGTCCAAACCTTTGAATGAGTCGGTGTCCCCAAACCTTTGAATGAGTCGGTGTCCCCAAACATTTGAATGAGTAGGTGTGTCCAAACATTTGAATGAGTAGGTGTGTCCAAACATTTGAATGAGTAGGTGTGTCCAAACCTTTGAATGAGTCGGTGTGTCCAAACATTTGAATGAGTAGGTGTGTCCAAACATTTGACTGGCACCGAAGCTGCTCCTGAATAATATTATCATAAACTAAAACTATTTTGTAAGTTGTCTGTGATTCTATTCCTCTATTCCACACAGGGTCTCTCGTCTCCCAGCAGTCAGTGGGGTTTAGGAGGGACATTAGGAGAACATGTTAGTGAACGCGAGGAGGGGGTTCAACATCATTCAGCGTTGTTTCAGGACCACCTGTGTGTTCTGGGGACATTTGAAACATCCATATAAATGCAAAGCACCCCCTTAGTGGGGTTTAGAAGACGGGGGGGGGAGGGAGGGAGGGAGGGAGGGAGGGAGGGAGGGAGGGGAGGGGAGGGGAGGGGAGGGAGGGAGGGAGGGAGGGGAGGGGGGGCAGAGGTGGGGGGGGGGGGAGGTGTAGGAGTAGGAGGATTGAGGTGTAGGAGTAGGAGGATTGAGGTGAGGGAGAGCAGGGAGGGAGGGGAGGGAGGGGGGGCAGAGGTGGGGGGGGGGGGGGAGGTGAAGGAGTAGGAGTAGGAGGTTTGAGGTGGGGGGGAGGAGGAGGAGGGAGGGCCAATCTGTCAGTTAGTGGGGAAGGGGGACTATGAAGTCCCGGAGCAAATGCTCTGTCGTGGGGCTATGAGAGTCAGAGACGAGGGGGAGGAGGAGGGCGAGGAGGGGGAGGGTGCAGTGTGGTCAGAGACGAGGGGGAGGAGGAGGGGGAGGGTGCAGTGTGGTCAGAAACAAGGGGTAGGAGGAGGGGGAGGAGGGGGAGGGTGCAGTGGGGTCAGAGACGAGGGGTAGGAGGAGGGGGAGGGTGCAGTGTGGTCAGAGACGAGGTGGAGGAGGGGAGAGAGAGAGTGCAGTGGGGTCAGAGACGAGGGGGAGGAGGAGGGGGAGGAGGGGGAGGGTGCAGTGGGGTCAGAGTCGAGGGGTAGGAGGAGGGGGAGGAGGGGGAGGGTGCAGTGGGGTCAGAGACGAGGGGTAGGAGGAGGGGGAGGGTGTAGTGTGGTCAGAGACGAGGTGGAGGAGGGGAGAGAGAGAGTGCAGTGGGGTCAGAGACGAGGGGTAGGAGGAGGGGAGAGAGAGTGCAGTGGGGTCAGAGACGAGGTGGAGGAAGAGGGGGAGGAGGAGGTGGAGGAAGAGGGGGTCAGAGACAACTGTCACACAGCAAGTGTCCTCTACTGCCCAGCAAGACTACTACCCCCTAACACATACAGCTAGTGCCCTCCACAGCCCCATATATCCTCTACTCCTTCATCCCTCCATCCATAACTCCATTCCTCCCTCCCCAGCCTCCACTGGGATCGGGGTTATGGCCTTATCTTCCTGGAACACTCCAACTGAGTCCTCACTCACTAACAGGCTTCCTGGGTAATCTTCAGCCCTGATGTGTGTGTGTGTGTGTGTGTGTGTGTGTGTGTTTGTGTGTGTGTGTGTGTGTATGTGAGTGTGAGTGTGAGAGACAGAAACAGAGAGAGACAGAGAGACAGAGAGAGAGAGACAGAGAGACAGAGAGAGACAGCGAGAGAGACAACGAGAGAGAGAGACAGAGAGGGAGAGAGAGAGAAAGAGAGAGAATCCTTTTTTCACTGATTCCCCTGGATAAAGACTTCTGTATGGTTTTATTCAGTCTGTGGTATTTATTCCCCCCCCCCACCCCCCCCCCCCCCCATCTCCCCAGTGCCTTGTGGGGGTAACATCACGTCAGACAACGGGACTATCTTCTCTCCTGGTTATCCGGAGGAGTACCCCAGCTCTGCTGACTGTACCTGGCTGATCACCGTAGCAACAGGCCTGGGTGTCAGACTCAACTTTACCCTACTGCAGGTCCATGGGCCACATGACTTCATCACTGTCTGGTGAGTCTGGTTATATATATATAAACCTTTATTTAACGTTTAACGTTAAACGGAACGTTAACGGAAAGTCAGAGTTCATCAGGAAACAATGAGACATACAACAGAAGCATACAGATAATCTGTTGGCATAACAGATTCATCAAATGATATGCTGTTCCAGACTTAGTGCACTACTGTTGACCAGGGTCTCTGATAAACAGCCGCAGTGTAAAAAGAGGGGTTGGGGGGGGGCACATAATGCAAATGGCCTTAACTTGTTCAGGACTCTTATGGCTTTGGGGGTAGAAGCTGTTTAAAAGCCTCTTGGACCTAGACTTGGCGCTCCGGTACCGCTTGCCATGTGGTAGTAGAGAGAACAGTCTATGACTGGGGTGGCTGGGGTCTTTGACAATTTTTAGGGCGTTCCTCTGACACCGCCTGGTATAGAGGTCCTGGATGGCAGGCAGCTTAGCCCCAGTGATGTACTGGGCCATACACACTACCCTCTGAGTGTGTACGAGGCAGTGATGCAACCGGTCAGGA